>NC_058080.1:62963546-63319920 GCF_014858855.1 Bufo gargarizans
TATTGGGATTTTATGTGATTTTTTTAAATAAATACAAATCTTGAAAGTGTGGTAGGCATTTGTATTCAGCCTCCCTGAGTCAATACTTTGTAGAACCACCTTTCGCAGCAATTACAGCTGCAACTCTTTTGAGGCGGACATTTTTTGCCTATTTTTCATTAGGTCCAGACTGTGACTGGGCCATTCTAACACATGAATATACTTTGATCTAAACCATTCCATTATAGCTCTGGCTGGATGTTTAGGGTTGTTTTCCAGCAGGAAGGGAAATCTTTGCCCCAGTCTTAAGTCTTTTGCAGCCCCTATCAGTTTTTCCTCCAGGATTGCCCTGTATTTAGCCATCCATCTTATTATTAACTCTGACCAGCTTCCCTGTCCCTGCTAAAGAAAATCATCCCTGCAGTGGGGATGGTGTGTTTAAAATGATGTGCAGGTTTAGTTTTCCACCACACATAGCGTTTTGCATTTAGGCCAAAAAGTTTATCTTTGGTCTCATTTGAACAGAGCACCTTCTGACTTCCTGGGATGGAAGACTTTCTGCCTCTCCAACCACTTAAACCCATATACCCAAGAAAGACACAAAACACATGACTTGGTGTAAAAGGCCGTAGCTTAAATTTATTAACCACTCCTCACATGATCCAAGTTTAATCCAACATTACCCTCGGCCACACTCTCCGACCCAAGGGCACCAACTTTTGCAATTAAACCCCTGCCAGGCTATTAGCCCAAACAGGATCCCCCAGCTTGCCATTGACCACAACGTCCTAGATGCACGCCGCAAGAGATATAGCCATGCACCTATTCCAAGTTTTGCCTCCCAGGATCCCTCCTTGAAACTGCCACCAGACGAACGTAGGGGCCCCCTCACCTATGTTCGTCCCTTCACACCTTAAAGGCCAATTCCAAGCCTTCCTGCAAGCCCAGAGTCCAAATGTCAATCCCGATCTCGTTCAAATGAACACCGTCATGCCTTAAAAACATAGTTGACGCCCCTTCCAACTCCTTATGACTAGACTTGAGCGAACACCTGGATGTTCGGGTTCGAGAAGTTCGGCCGAACTTCCCGAAAATGTTCGGGTTCGGGATCCGAACCCGATCCGAACTTCGTCCCGAACCCGAACCCCATTGAAGTCAATGGGGACCCAAACTTTTCGGCACTAAAAAGGCTGTAAAACAGCCCAGGAAAGGGCTAGAGGGCTGCAAAAGGCAGCAACATGTAGGTAAATCCCCTGCAAACAAATGTGGATAGGGAAATGAATTAAAATAAAAATTAAATAAATAAAAATTAACCAAAATCAATTGGAGAGAGGTCCCATAGCAGAGAATCTGGCTTCCCGTCACCCACCACTGGAACAGTCCATTCTCAGATATTTAGGCCCCGGAACACAGGCAGAGGAGAGAGGTCCCGTAACAGAGAATCTGGCTTCATGTCAGCAGAGAATTAGTCTGCATGTCATAGCAGAGAATCAGGCTTCACGTCACCCAACATTGGAACAGTCCATTGGCATATATTTAGGCCCAGCACCCAGGCAGAGGAGAGAGGTCCCGTAACAGACAATCTGGCTTCATGTCAGCAGAGAATCAGTCTTCATGTCATAGCAGAGAATCAGGCTTCACGTCACCCACCACTGTAAGAGTCCATTTTCATAAATTTAGGCCCAGCACCCAGGCAGAGGAGAGAGGTCCCGTAACAGAGGATATGGCTTCATGTCAGCAGAGAATTAGTCTGCATGTCATAGCAGAGAATGAGGCTTCACGTCAGCCACCACTGCAACAGTCCATTGGCATATATTTAGGCCCAGCACACAGGCAGAGGAGAGAGGTCCCGTAACAGACAATCTGGCTTCATGTCAGCAGAGAATCAGTCTGCATGTCATAGCAGAGAATCAGGCTTCACATCACCCACCACTGCAACAGTCCATTGTCATAAATTTAGGCCCAGCACCCAGGCAGAGGAGAGAGGTCCCGTAACAGACAATCTGGCTTCATGTCAGCAGAGAATTAGTCTGCATGTCATAGCAGAGAATGAGGCTTCACGTCACCCACCACTGTAAGAGTCCATTTTCATAAGTTTAGGCCCAGCACCCAGGCAGAGGAGAGAGGTCCCGTAACAGAGGATCTGGCTTCATGTCAGCAGAGAATCAGTCTTCATGTCATAGTAGAGAATCAGGCTTCACGTCAGCCACCACTGTAAGAGTCCATTTTCATAAGTTTAGGCCCAGCACCCAGGCAGAGGAGAGAGGTCCCGTAACAGACAATCTGGCTTCATGTCAGCAGAGAATTAGTCTGCATGTCATAGCAGAGAATGAGGCTTCACGTCACCCACCACTGCAACAGTCCATTGGCATATATTTAGGCCCAGCACCCAGGCAGAGGAGAGAGGTCCCGTAACAGACAATCTGGCTTCATGTCAGCAGAGAATCAGTCTGCATGTCATAGCAGAGAATGAGGCTTCACGTCAGCCACCACTGCAACAGTCCATTGGCATATATTTAGGCCCAGCACCCAGGCAGAGGAGAGAGGTCCCGTAACAGACAATCTGGCTTCATGTCAGCAGAGAATTAGTCTGCATGTCATAGCAGAGAATGAGGCTTCACGTCACCCACCACTGTAAGAGTCCATTTTCATAAGTTTAGGCCCAGCACCCAGGCAGAGGAGAGAGGTCCCGTAACAGAGGATCTGGCTTCATGTCAGCAGAGAATCAGTCTTCATGTCATAGCAGAGAATCAGGCTTCACGTCAGCCACCACTGTAAGAGTCCATTTTCATAAGTTTAGGCCCAGCACCCAGGCAGAGGAGAGAGGTCCCGTAACAGACAATCTGGCTTCATGTCAGCAGAGAATTAGTCTGCATGTCATAGCAGAGAATGAGGCTTCACGTCACCCACCACTGCAACAGTCCATTGGCATATATTTAGGCCCAGCACCCAGGCAGAGGAGAGAGGTCCCGTAACAGACAATCTGGCTTCATGTCAGCAGAGAATCAGTCTGCATGTCATAGCAGAGAATGAGGCTTCACGTCAGCCACCACTGCAACAGTCCATTGGCATATATTTAGGCCCAGCACACAGGCAGAGGAGAGAGGTCCCGTAACAGACAATCTGGCTTCATGTCAGTAGAGAATCAGTCTGCATGTCATAGCAGAGAATCAGGCTTCACGTCACCCACCACTGTAAGAGTCCATTTTCATAAGTTTAGGCCCAGCACCCAGGCAGAGGAGAGAGGTCCCGTAACAGAGGATCTGACTTCATGTCAGCAGAGAATTAGTCTGCATGTCATAGCAGAGAATGAGGCTTCACGTCAGCCACCACTGCAACAGTCCATTGGCATATATTTAGGCCCAGCACCCAGGCAGAGGAGAGAGGTCCCGTAACAGACAATCTGGCTTCATGTCAGCAGAGAATCAGTCTTCATATTATAGCAGAGAATCAGGCTTCACATCACCCACCACTGTAAGAGTCCATTTTCATAAATTTAGGCCCAGCACCCAGGCAGAGGAGAGAGGTCCCGTAACAGAGGATCTGGCTTCATGTCAGCAGAGAATCAGTCTTCATGTCATAGTAGAGAATCAGGCTTCACGTCAGCCACCACTGTAAGAGTCCATTTTCATAAGTTTAGGCCCAGCACCCAGGCAGAGGAGAGAGGTCCCGTAACAGACAATCTGGCTTCATGTCAGCAGAGAATTAGTCTGCATGTCATAGCAGAGAATGAGGCTTCACGTCACCCACCACTGCAACAGTCCATTGGCATATATTTAGGCCCAGCACCCAGGCAGAGGAGAGAGGTCCCGTAACAGACAATCTGGCTTCATGTCAGCAGAGAATCAGTCTGCATGTCATAGCAGAGAATGAGGCTTCACGTCAGCCACCACTGCAACAGTCCATTGGCATATATTTAGGCCCAGCACCCAGGCAGAGGAGAGAGGTCCCGTAACAGACAATCTGGCTTCATGTCAGCAGAGAATTAGTCTGCATGTCATAGCAGAGAATGAGGCTTCACGTCACCCACCACTGTAAGAGTCCATTTTCATAAGTTTAGGCCCAGCACCCAGGCAGAGGAGAGAGGTCCCGTAACAGAGGATCTGGCTTCATGTCAGCAGAGAATCAGTCTTCATGTCATAGCAGAGAATCAGGCTTCACGTCAGCCACCACTGTAAGAGTCCATTTTCATAAGTTTAGGCCCAGCACCCAGGCAGAGGAGAGAGGTCCCGTAACAGACAATCTGGCTTCATGTCAGCAGAGAATTAGTCTGCATGTCATAGCAGAGAATGAGGCTTCACGTCACCCACCACTGCAACAGTCCATTGGCATATATTTAGGCCCAGCACCCAGGCAGAGGAGAGAGGTCCCGTAACAGACAATCTGGCTTCATGTCAGCAGAGAATCAGTCTGCATGTCATAGCAGAGAATGAGGCTTCACGTCAGCCACCACTGCAACAGTCCATTGGCATATATTTAGGCCCAGCACACAGGCAGAGGAGAGAGGTCCCGTAACAGACAATCTGGCTTCATGTCAGTAGAGAATCAGTCTGCATGTCATAGCAGAGAATCAGGCTTCACGTCACCCACCACTGTAAGAGTCCATTTTCATAAGTTTAGGCCCAGCACCCAGGCAGAGGAGAGAGGTCCCGTAACAGAGGATCTGACTTCATGTCAGCAGAGAATTAGTCTGCATGTCATAGCAGAGAATGAGGCTTCACGTCAGCCACCACTGCAACAGTCCATTGGCATATATTTAGGCCCAGCACCCAGGCAGAGGAGAGAGGTCCCGTAACAGACAATCTGGCTTCATGTCAGCAGAGAATCAGTCTTCATATTATAGCAGAGAATCAGGCTTCACATCACCCACCACTGTAAGAGTCCATTTTCATAAATTTAGGCCCAGCACCCAGGCAGAGGAGAGAGGTCCCGTAACAGAGGATCTGGCTTCATGTCAGCAGAGAATCAGTCTTCATGTCATAGTAGAGAATCAGGCTTCACGTCAGCCACCACTGTAAGAGTCCATTTTCATAAGTTTAGGCCCAGCACCCAGGCAGAGGAGAGAGGTCCCGTAACAGACAATCTGGCTTCATGTCAGCAGAGAATTAGTCTGCATGTCATAGCAGAGAATGAGGCTTCACGTCACCCACCACTGCAACAGTCCATTGGCATATATTTAGGCCCAGCACCCAGGCAGAGGAGAGAGGTCCCGTAACAGACAATCTGGCTTCATGTCAGCAGAGAATCAGTCTGCATGTCATAGCAGAGAATGAGGCTTCACGTCAGCCACCACTGCAACAGTCCATTGGCATATATTTAGGCCCAGCACCCAGGCAGAGGAGAGAGGTCCCGTAACAGACAATCTGGCTTCATGTCAGCAGAGAATTAGTCTGCATGTCATAGCAGAGAATGAGGCTTCACGTCACCCACCACTGTAAGAGTCCATTTTCATAAGTTTAGGCCCAGCACCCAGGCAGAGGAGAGAGGTCCCGTAACAGAGGATCTGGCTTCATGTCAGCAGAGAATCAGTCTTCATGTCATAGCAGAGAATCAGGCTTCACGTCAGCCACCACTGTAAGAGTCCATTTTCATAAGTTTAGGCCCAGCACCCAGGCAGAGGAGAGAGGTCCCGTAACAGACAATCTGGCTTCATGTCAGCAGAGAATTAGTCTGCATGTCATAGCAGAGAATGAGGCTTCACGTCACCCACCACTGCAACAGTCCATTGGCATATATTTAGGCCCAGCACCCAGGCAGAGGAGAGAGGTCCCGTAACAGACAATCTGGCTTCATGTCAGCAGAGAATCAGTCTGCATGTCATAGCAGAGAATGAGGCTTCACGTCAGCCACCACTGCAACAGTCCATTGGCATATATTTAGGCCCAGCACACAGGCAGAGGAGAGAGGTCCCGTAACAGACAATCTGGCTTCATGTCAGTAGAGAATCAGTCTGCATGTCATAGCAGAGAATCAGGCTTCACGTCACCCACCACTGTAAGAGTCCATTTTCATAAGTTTAGGCCCAGCACCCAGGCAGAGGAGAGAGGTCCCGTAACAGAGGATCTGACTTCATGTCAGCAGAGAATTAGTCTGCATGTCATAGCAGAGAATGAGGCTTCACGTCAGCCACCACTGCAACAGTCCATTGGCATATATTTAGGCCCAGCACCCAGGCAGAGGAGAGAGGTCCCGTAACAGACAATCTGGCTTCATGTCAGCAGAGAATCAGTCTTCATATTATAGCAGAGAATCAGGCTTCACATCACCCACCACTGTAAGAGTCCATTTTCATAAATTTAGGCCCAGCACCCAGGCAGAGGAGAGAGGTCCCGTAACAGAGGATCTGGCTTCATGTCAGCAGAGAATCATTCTGCATGTCATAGCAGAGAATCAGGCTTCACGTCACCCAACATTGGAACAGTCCATTGGCATATATTTAGGCCCCGGCACCCAGACAGAGGAGAGGTTCATTCAACTTTGGGTAGCCTCGCAATATAATGGTAAAATGAAAATAAAAATAGGATTGAATGAGGAAGTGCCCTGGAGTCCAATAATATATGGTTAAGGGGAGGTAGTTAATGTCTAATCTGGACAAGGGACGGACAGATCCTGTGGGATCCATGCCTGGTTCATTTTTATGAACGTCAGCTTGTCCACATTGGCTGTAGACAGGCGGCTGCGTTTGTCTGTAATGACGCCCCCTGCCGTGCTGAATACACGTTCAGACAAAACGCTGGCTGCCGGGCAGGCCAGCACCTCCAAGGCATAAAAGGCTAGCTCTGGCCACGTGGACAATTTAGAGACCCAGAAGTTGAATGGGGCCGAACCACGTCAGTACGTGGAGGGGTGTGCACATGTACTGTTCCACCATGTTAGTGAAATGTTGCCTCCTGCTAACACGTTGCGTATCAGGTGGTGGTGCAGTTAGCTGTGGCGTGTTGACAAAAGTTTTCCACATCTCTGCCATGCTAACCCTGCCCTCAAAGGAGCTGGCATTGACACAGCTGCCTTGGCGACCTCTTGCTCCTCCTCTGCCTTGGCCTTGGGCTTCCACTTGTTCCCCTGTGACATTTGGGAATGCTCTCAGTAGCGCGTCTACCAACGTGCGCTTGTACTCGCGCATCTTCCTATCACGCTCCAGTGCAGGAAGTAAGGTGGGCACATTGTCTTTGTAGCGTGGATCCAGCAGGGTGGCAACCCAGTAGTCCGCACAGGTTAAAATGTGGGCAACTCTGCTGTCGTTGCGCAGGCACTGCAGCATGTAGTCGCTCATGTGTGCCAGGCTGCCCAGGGGTAAGGACAAGCTGTCCTCTGTGGGAGGCGTATCGTCATCGTCCTGCCTTTCCCCCCAGCCACGCACCAGTGATGGACCCGAGCTGCGTTGGGTGCCACCCCGCTGTGACCATGCTTCATCCTCATCCTTCTCCACCTCCTCCTCGTCCTCCTCGTCCTCCAGTAGTGGGCCCTGGCTGGCCACATTTGTACCTGGCCTCTGCTGTTGCCAAAAACCTCCCTCTGAGTCACTTCGAAGAGACTGGCCTGAAAGTGCTAAAAATGACCCCTCTTCCTCCTCCACCTCCTCCTCCTGGGCCACCTCCTCTTGCATCATCGCCCTAAGTGTTTTCTCAAGGAGACATAGAAGTGGTATTGTAACGCTGATAACGGCGTCATCGCCACTGGCCATGTTGGTGGAGTACTCGAAACAGGGCACACAGGTCTCGCATGGAGGCCCAGTCATTGGTGGTGAAGTGGTGCTGTTCTGTAGTGCGACTGACCCGTGCGTGCTGCAGCTGAAACTCCACTATGGCCTGCTGCTGCTCGCACAGTCTGTCCAGCATGTGCAAGGTGGAGTTCCACCTGGTGGGCACGTCGCATATGAGGCGGTGAGCGGGAAGGCCGAAGTTACGCTGTAGCGCAGACAGGCGAGCAGCAGCAGGATGTGAACGCCGGAAACGAGAACAGACGGCCCGCACTTTATGCAGCAGCTCTGACATGTCGGGGTAGTTGTGTATGAACTTCTGCACCACCAAATTCAGCACATGCGCCAAGCAAGGGATGTGCGTCAAATTGGCTAGTCCCAGAGCTGCAACGAGATTTCGCCCATTATCACACACCACCAGGCCGGGCTTGAGGCTCACCGGCAGCAACCACTCGTCGGTCTGTTGTTCTATACCCCGCCACAACTCCTGTGTGGTGTGGGGCCTGTCCCCCAAACATATGAGTTTCAGAATGGCCTGCTGACGTTTACCCCGGGCTGTGCTGAAGTTGGTGGTGAAGGTGTGTGGCTGACTGGATGAGCAGGTGGAAGAAGAGGAGGAGGAAGCCGAGAAGGAGGAGGTGGCAACAGGAGGCAAAGAATGTTGCCCTGCGATCCTTGGCGGCGGAAGGACGTGCGCCAAACAGCTCTCCGCCTGGGGCCCAGCTGCCACTACATTTACCCAGTGTGCAGTTAGGGAGATATAGCGTCCCTGGCCGTGCTTACTGGTCCACGTATCTGTGGTTAGGTGGACCTTGCTACAGATGGCGTTGCGCAGTGCACACTTGATTTTATCGGATACTTGGTTGTGCAGGGAAGGCACGGCTCTCTTGGAGAAGTAGTGGCGGCTGGGAACAACATACTGTGGGACAGCAAGCGACATGAGCTGTTTGAAGCTGTCTGTGTCCACCAGCCTAAATGACAGCATTTCATAGGCCAGTAGTTTAGAAATGCTGGCATTCAGGGCCAGGGATCGAGGGTGGCTAGGTGGAAATTTACGCTTTCTCTCAAATGTTTGTGAGATGGAGAGCTGAACGCTGCCGTGTGACATGGTTGAGACGCTTGGTGACGGAGGTGGTGGTGGTGGTGTTGGTGGTACATCCCCTGTTTGCTGGGCGGCAGGTGCCAACGTTCCTCCAGAGGCGGAGGAAGAGGCCGAGGCGGCAGCAGCAGAAGAGGCCGAGGCGGCAGCAGCAGAAGAGGTAGCAGGGGGAGCCTGAGTGACTTCCTTGGTTTTAAGGTGTTTACTCCACTGCAGTTCATGCTTTGCATGCAGGTGCCTGGTCATGCAGGTTGTGCTTAGGTTCAGAACGTTAATGCCTCGCTTCAGGCTCTGATGGCACAGCGTGCAAACCACTCGGGTCTTGTCGTCAGCACATTGTTTGAAGAAGTGCCATGCCAGGGAACTCCTTGAAGCTGCCTTTGGGGTGCTCGGTCCCAGATGGCGGCGGTCAGTAGCAGGCGGAGTCTCTTGGCGGCGGGTGTTCTGCTTTTGCCCACTGCTCCCTCTTTTGCTACGCTGTTGGCTCGGTCTCACCACTGCCTCTTCCTCCGAACTGTGAAAGTCAGTGGCACGACCTTCATTCCATGTGGGGTCTAGGACCTCATCGTCCCCTGCATCGTCTTCCACCCAGTCTTGATCCCTGACCTCCTGTTCAGTCTGCACACTGCAGAAAGACGCAGCAGTTGGCACCTGTGTTTTGTCATCATCAGAGACATGCTGAGGTGGTATTCCCATGTCCTCATCATCAGGAAACATAAGTGGTTGTGCGTCAGTGCATTCTATGTCTTTCACCGCTGGGGAAGGGCTAGGTGGATGCCCTTGGGAAACCCTGCCAGCGGAGTCTTCAAACAGCATAAGAGACTGCTGCATAACTTGAGGCTGAGACAGTTTCCCTGGTATGCATGGGGGTGATGTGACAGACTGATGGGGTTGGTTTTCAGGCGCCATCTGTGCGCTTTCTGCAGAAGACTGGGTGGGAGATAATGTGAACGTGCTGGATCCACTGTCGGCCACCCAATTGACTAATGCCTGTACCTGCTCAGGCCTTACCATCCTTAGAACGGCATTGGGCCCCACCATATATCGCTGTAAATTCTGGCGGCTACTGGGACCTGAGGTAGTTGGTACACTAGGACGTGTGGATGTGGCAGAACGGCCACGTCCTCTCCCAGCACCAGAGGGTCCACTAACATCACCACGACCATGTCCACGTCCGCGTCCCTTACTAGATGTTTTCCTCATTGTTATGGTTCACCACAACAACAAAAATATTATTTGGCCCAATGTATTGTATTCAAATTCAGCGGGATATAAATTTGAGGCCTAGTATTTAGGCGCTGGGTGACCGGTATGGGTTTACTGACAGAATTGGACTTGGAAATGCACAGTAGCGTGTGTGTGAAGTTATTCTGAATGACCCTATGTGCACCTTGAATATTATATACCCTTTTAGGGATAGATTTCAAATAGCTCTGATACAGCAGAAACCACTAAATTATGAAATTGCTAAATTGGGAATTGTATTTCAACCCAGAACAAAAAATGTGCTTTGACGGACACTAAATAACTTTCCCAGCCACAACAGGACAGCGGTAACGAGAGATTTAGCGGGATATAAATTTGAGGCCTAGTATTTAGGCGCTGGGTGACCGGTATGGATTTAGTGACAGAATTAGACTGGGATATGGCCAAAAAATAACCACACTATTGCTGGTTAAATGCACTTGGTGACGGGCGCAGCTTGCCCCTGATGTAGTATATGGCCAAAAAATGAACAGACTATTGCTGGTTAAATGCACTTGGTGTCACAGCTTGACCAACCACACTACTGAGGGTTAAATGCACTTGGTGACGGGCGCAGCTTGCCCCTGATGTAGTATATGGCCAAAAAATGAACAGACTATTGCTGGTTAAATGCACTTGGTGACGGGCGCAGCTTGCCCCTGATTTAGTATATGGCCAAAAAATGAACAGACTATTGCTGGTTAAATGCACTTGGTGTGATAGCTTGACCAACCACACTACTGAGGGTTAAATGCACTTGGTGACGGGCGCAGCTTGCCCCTGATTTAGTATATGGCCAAAAAATGAACAGACTATTGCTGGTTAAATGCACTTGGTGTGACAGCTTCACCCTGATGTAGGCTTTAGCCAAAAAACAACCACACCATTCAGGGTTAAATGCACTTGGTGACGGGCGCAGCTTGCCCCTGATGTAGTATATGGCCAAAAAATGAACAGACTATTGCTGGTTAAATGCACTTGGTGTGACAGCTTGACCCTGATGTAGGCTTTAGCCAAAAAACAACCACACTACTGAGGGTTAAATGCACTTGGTGACGGGCGCAGCTTGCCCCTGATGTAGTATATGGCCAAAAAATAAACAGACTATTGCTGGTTAAATGCACTTGGTGTGACAGCTTCACCCTGATGTAGGCTTTAGCCAAAAAACAACTACACCATTGAGGGTTAAATGCACTTGGTGACAGGCGCAGCTTGCCCCTGATGCAGTATATGGCCAAAAAATAAACAAACTATTGCTGGTTAAATGCACTTGGTGTGACAGCTTCACCCTGATGTAGGCTTTAGCCAAAAAACAACCACACCATTGAGGGTTAAATGCACTTGGTCGCAGCTTGTGCTGGCGCACCACAAGACACAAAATGGCCGCCGATCACCCCAGAAAAATGTGACTGACAAACGGTCTGGGCAGCCTAAAAACAGTGAGCAATTGAGTATCAGCAGCTCAATGATCCACAGCTGCAGATCGATCAATAATCAAGTACTTTGGAGGAGTTAATCTGCCTAATCTCGCCCTACTGTCGCAGCCGCAACCTCTCCCTACGCTAATCAGAGCAGAGTGACGGGCGGCGCTATGTGACTCCAGCTTAAATAGAGGCTGGGTCACATGGTGCTCTGGCCAATCACAGCCATGCCAATAGTAGGCATGGCTGTGATGGCCTCTTGGGGCAAGTAGTATGACGCTTGTTGATTGGCTGCTTTGCAGCCTTTCAAAAAGCGCCAAGAAAGCGTCACAAAAGCGCCAAGAAAGCGACGAACACCGAGCCCGAACCCGGACTTTTACGAAAATGTCCGGGTTCGGGTCCGTGTCACGGACACCCCAAAATTCGGTACGAACCCGAACTATACAGTTCGAGTTCGCTCATCCTTACTTATGACGCACTACAAAACCAGCTTGTCTCCTCACAAAACGGCCTACTTCCCTGTTAACATTTGCCCGCGCCCTGTTAAGCTTGTCAACCGACCTCACAAATCTCCAAGCCCGCTGAGCAACAATGTCCGACCATACCACCAATAATCCTGTAAAATTTGCCAACAACCTCAACAAATCCAATTTGATGTCCCAGATAACATCCCTGGATTGACGGACGGACAAGTTGTTCCCTCCCAAATGTAAAACTACTATATCCGGGGGGCGGTCCAATAATGCGAAATAACAAAATTCAGGGAGCACCCGTCCCCACAGCAAACCCCGTAGACCTATCCAGCGAATCTGTAACTCTCCAACATCAAAGCCCAATTGCCGACCATTCTTATGTACGTTTGCTCTGTTGGCCCCCCAATACACATAGGAATGACCAAAAACCCAGGCTAAACATGGGCCGGGCCCTGAAATACATATAAAAGAAAAACCAGTCAGCAGCATACCACAATAACTTTTACTTAGAACCCAACCGAACACAGCAACTACCATCCACCCTCCCTCAGCTCACATGTGACAACAAATGCGGACGGATGTAAGTACAGAACCTTGCGGACTCCCATCTACCTATACACCTAATCACGGCCTCACCCAGACCCCACCTCAATGCTTCAGTGGCCAAACCTATCCTGAATGAGTGGAACGCAAACTCATTCGCCACTAGGCCTTCCGCTGTTAAGAATTTTCAGAATATTCCCACAAACTGAAAACGAGACAATGCCGCCCCGTTCTGATGAACTAATAATGGCCCATCAATATCTGGCCTTACCGCCAAAAAATCCCCAACGCATCAAACCGGGCAAACAATTGACTCCCCCAATGATCGCAACACAAAATGAGTGCCCCTGCCCTCTGGGTCTGTTTTTGATTTCCTCAAAAAACACCGTAACCCTTCCGCATTCTGCAAAACGTCTCCTCGCTGCAAACCACCTGCCCCAAACTTACTCCGCACAACCAACTCTGATACTCTAAAGGCGCCAAAAAACGCTAACGAGAAAGCAGCCTGAAACAAGCACACTTCATAACCAACTCTACAAATCACACCCACCTGACTCCACTGACGCTGCAATAGTTCGTTTGATACCGGGCGTCGCTTGTCCCTGATAAGGGTACTCCGCCGAAAAGCTTTTAACATTCGATGCACCAGAAAACATTTTGAAACATCCATCAAACCCTCCATGTGCAGCCAAAAAGCAACCGCCGACACCCTCTTAGCCACCACAGAGTAAGACAACCCTTCACTAAAATAATAATAAGAAACAGTTCCAGTAATGCCATGTTGGAAATTAAACCCGCTTGCTGCCATTCTTCAGGCCAAGCCCCCGCACTCCATTCCCCTTGAAAATAAGCACCGAACTCGCAAGCCCCAGACGCGTCAGTGAAGAGTTCTAGGTCGACATTTGAGACCTGCCCGCCCATCCAAACTGACCTACCATTGTACTGTGCCAAAAATTGCTCCCACACCTCCAAATCTACCCTCACCTCCGCAGACAATCTCACGTAATGAGACGGGGCAACCACCCCCGCCGTTGCCATAGCCAAACGCCGACAAAAAACCCTACCCATAGGCAAAATCCGACAAGCGAAGTTCAGCTTACCCAAAACCGACTAGATCTTATGCAACTGAACCTTCTTAACCCTCCGTAAAAACACAACTTCCGCTACCAAATCACTAAATTTTTCTTCCGGCAAACGACATTCCATCTTAACCGTATCAATAACAATGCCCAAGAATTTTACAGAAGTCGAAGGGCCTTCCGTCTTCTCCGGGGCCAACGGGACCCCAAACACCGCCGCTACACGCTCCATCATGTGCAGCAAAATAGAACAAGTCCGCTCACCAGCCGGTCCCAAGAACAAAAAATCGTACAAGTAGTGCAGCACTGACTGACAACCGGACCCCCGCTTCACCACCAAGTCAAGAAACAAACTAAAAGTATCAAATGAACGAACAAGAAATTGCACAACCTATAGGCAAACAACAATCAACATAAAACTGCCCTTCCCATTTGAAGCCCAACAGATGAAAACTCTCCGAATGTATAGGAATCAAACGAAAAGCCGCCTCTATATCAGTTTTTGCCAATAACGCACCTTGCCCTAAACGCCGCACCCAAGCGACAGCTTCGTCAAAAACGTATAGGATGCAGAACAAAGGTCCTGCTCTATACTGTCATTCACCAAACTCCCCACTGGATAGGACAGCCCCAACGGCGATATGCACAATCCTGGCAATGGAATTTCAGAAAACGGTCCAGCTACTCTGCCCGCCCTAACCTCCTTCTCAATCTTTTCTTGCACATAATCCGGCCTAGCCAGCGCATAAACTAAATTCCGAACACTACCCCCAGGCCCCACTGACGTGCATGGGATCCTGAAGCCCTCAACAAATCCTATCCGCAGCAACTCCGCCGCCGCCCTCCTAGGATACTTATTTAGGAACCGAAGCATCTCTTCCACTCTCACCAGCGTCAGACCTCTTCTGAGCAGACTCCTGTCCCTTCCCTTTACCCCGCTTGTAACACCGGCTAAAACTATGGGAACCCCCACATCCAGAACATTCGTGTTTAAAACGACATTCAAACAGGAACTTACAATGCCCCTCGTTGAACTGCCAACAGCACCCTTTTCTACCACCAGAAGGCAACTCAGCTGCAGAAGTACCCCCTGACATCCCTCGAAAGGGCTGTGCTCCGCCCTTAGGGGCAGCCATAAGACGCATCCATAGAGTGATATCCTTGTGATCCCACCTTATACTAGGCCGTATTGCCCTGCGCTGGCGCAATTGCTCATTATATCTAAGCCACGCCACTCCGCCATACACTCTAAGCCTCACCAATTGAGTCCATGTACCTAAAAAGCGCGGAGCAATGTTCCGGCACTTTTTTGCCAACTACACTCGCCAATATAGCAAAAGCCTGCAGCCAATTCGCAAATGTGCGCGGTATTTAACGATACCGACGCCTCTCCTCCTCCTCCTTCTTGCTCTCTTCCGGCTTCACTCTATCAAGATTGAACTTCTCTAACGCTAGCAGCGAGAAAATCTCAACATATTTATCCTTGTGTATCTTCTCTCTAACCTCTGGCTTCAAATGAGCCCCCAACGGCGCTTCAAAGCACACATAAACCCTGCATTGCCCAAACTAGTTGACGCCTCTGCCACCGGTGTCGCTACAGGTGCAATCGTCGCCAGGACAGGATACCACCTGGGGAACAGTACACCCCACAGCCACCCCAGATCGATCCGCAACCATATTGCCTCCCAGACTGAAACCATTCCTCAGTGCCCACACCATCGCAGGCAAAGGGGGTACACCCCGACCCCACCCTTCCTAACAAAACCGCCAAACCCTTCAGCAATTCCTGCACTGCCATGCTGCCCCATCAATATATGATACACCCGCCCCCACGACATCGCCCAAAAACCCACCTCTCCCTGCCCTACTCTCACCTGGCTTTCCCTGGGGATAGATCTTAACAGCCGCAGACTGCCTCCAGTCCGCGTTCCTGTACGACCCTAGGAACCGCCAGCCGTCGCAGCAGGCTCAGCCGCTGTCCCGGACGTCGCCTCCCGTCCATTGTCTGAATCCTAAGACACTTCACCGTCTTCCTCCAAGTGAAGTGACGGTGACCTGCCTCCATGTCCGTATGGAGCAGGGTCATCCTCTTCTTCCATCTCAGCGTCTGGCCCACTAGTAGGTGGCTGCTTGTCAGTGGCTCTTGCTGTAGCAACTTCTCCCCTTGGTGTCCTGTCCGCTGCAGTACTCATCTGAAAGCTCCGTTCCCTCACCACTGCCATCTTGGGGGGAGGAGCCGCAGAAGCCTAGGGGGTCTCGGTGCTATAATTAGCTCTGGCCTGGCTTGTCTTGCCTCCCGCCCGTCCACTCCTTCAGCTCCTGACTGCATTGCCTTGGAACCCGCCTGCCGGCCCTGCGCTGCGGCTCCATCCACCAGTAAGTTCCTGTTCTGTTCCCCACCACTGGAAATCTGCAGGGGGACTTTCGATCTCTCGCTTACAGCTGCATGCGATGATGGACAGCAGGGGCGGGGGTTAATCCGTCCCTCTCCCGCTGTGCCCGGCCAACGTGCAGGATTCCTCCTAGCGCGGCTGTGGGCAGCGCTAGTACCACTGCCCTGCAGATGCTATGGAGGGTCCCTGAGGGGGCTCCATAGGCGCCGCCAGACACGCGGTGTATTGTCAGGGCTCAAACGCTCTGGGGGGGCCTTGATCTCCTCGCCCACTCCGTGCCACCCAGGGCCACCTCCGTCCGTCTACCTCCTTGCAGCACGGCCTGTTGGTCACCCTGGATTTTATTTAGGGGTATCAGAGTACAGGGGGTTGAATACAAATACACTCCACATCTTTCAGATTTTTATTTATAAAAAATTCTGAAAACCATGTATCATTTTTGTCACGTACGTACCCACGTCTCATAACCAGGGATGGATCTGCCAGGGGCCAAACTACCTCCAAGCTCTCACTCCACGCACACTGCACACTCAGGCTGCAAAGTGAGTGTACATCACCCCCAAACACGCAAAGACCCAACACCCCAAACACCAGCTGCCACCACCAACTTTGACGTAAGTCGGAAACATTGCACCATCCACGTATATACGTTCTGCTCACATGCAATCACATAGTCACACGTTCAAGCTAAAGGATTCTTTAGTGCAACAAGGCGGACTTATAAAGGGAATATTTTATACACAAAAAATAGTGCAGTGCTAACAAAAACTGCTGTAAAATGAGACAAAGTAAAAATAACATAAACAGTAATAGTAAAATAAATGGGTAAAAACAGTAATAAGAACTTACTGCCCCCGGGAGAAGGAGAAGAAATGGCTACCCGCCGATTTCCACACGTTGGAACAAATAAAATATGTACATGCACCATTTTTATAGAACTAGGATTGGTTTCCAGTTTCCGGTCGGCCCAGTCATTGGGCGGCAATTAATGAGGAAAGTAGAGGGCATTAAATATTGAAATCACTTTGTTTTAAAGTTTTCAAATCTTCCTCCAAAATGTGTCCCCTTCCTCCGGTATCCGGTTTAGCAGGGGGGAGCAGATGCTTCTTTGAAGTTAGTACCTGGCAGCCAGAGGTGTTAGATACGACGGGATGATGAGGAGAAATGTCCATTTGCTCATCTTGCAGCTGGCAGAGGCCCAGCCTGCCCGATTCCATCCTGCTGGGATAGAATGGAGGCTTCAGAGAAGTCATCCATTTGTCATAGACCTGTCCATGGTCTCTCCCGTGACAGAGGTCAGAAGATCTAAAAGACTGGCTGCACGTGATGTGATCTGACAGCCTCTTTGATTTCACTTGCTTCTGTGTTGTTGCTGGTTATGACCACACCTCTTTTCTCAGGTGTAGCTTTAGTGGTCATTCACACTCCTCTATCCCAGCAGAAATCACACCTTATACAACAGACACACAACACATATAATTATATAATAGCTACCACTAGTATGCACCCCCACATCATATTTATGACAATTTTTACTTCACACTTACTTGCTACTTTGTGTTGGTCTTGTCACGGCACGATGTAGGGTGGAAAACTCTAAACTGTACACAGGAGAAAAGGGAAAAGGTACTAGGCCTTGAAACTAGGGAAAGGGGAAAGGTCACCACCTAGTGAATCCCTAAACCGAGCCAGATTACTATCAGTATGAACAGACCTCGATGGTAGTAATGTTCATACGCAGGAACCTAGAGTCCTATTTGGCCCTAAAGTGCCCTGGAAATTATGTGAGGACAAGATGACCTGTTCCTTCCCAGCTGAAGGAATAGGAGACTCCCTCAGGTCTAATACCAAAATAAATGGTAATACAACAAACTAGAAATAGAAAAAGGACACTTAACTCCGAAGTATGTAGACAAGCAGGAACTCAGAGGAGAACCAAACACCAGCACTTCCACAACCAGAAAGGAGCTATCAACCACATAGCATGATAGGTGAGACCAGACTAAATAGAGGAGTTGGATTGACCACTAAAGCTACACCTGAGAAAAGAGGTGTGGCAATAACCAGCAACAACACAGAAACAAGTGAAACCAAAAAGGCTGTCAGATCACATCACGTGCAGCCAGTCTCTTAGATCTTCTGACCTCTGTCACAGAAGAGTGTAAAAAAATAAAATAAAATCATACTTACAGTACATCTTCCATTTTCTTGCGACAGGCCGGCCACTGCCATCTTGATTGAAAATCTCAGCCAAAATCCCGTGCACGGTGACGTATGACATACCATGCCAGCTGCGTGATAATGTCATCTTGGGCAGCACAAGATTTCATGCCAGATCCTTATGGGTACTTTCACACTTGCGGCAGAGGAATCCGGTAGGCATTTCTGTCGCCAGAACTGCCTGCCGGATCCGTCAAAACGTATGCTAACTGATGGCCTTTGTAAGACTGATCAGGATCCTGATCAGTCTTACAAATGCATTGAAATGTCATCCGGAAAAACGGATCCGGCATTAATTTTTTTCAATTTTTTTTCGGTCTGCACAGGAAGGAAGGATCCAGCATTGCGGTATTTTTCAGTAATACATTCCTATAGAAAAAAAATGGCATTCCGGCAAGTGTTCCAGGTTTTTGGCCGGAGATAAAACCGTAGCATGCTGCGGTATTTTCTCTGTCCTGAACAGTCAAAAAGACTGAACTGAAGACATCCTGATGCATCCTGAACGGATTGCTCTTTATTCAGAATGCATGGGGATAAAACTGATCAGTTTTTTTCCGGTATAGAGCCCCTAGGACGGAACTCTATGCCGGAAAAGAAAAACGCTAGAGTGAAAGCACCCTTAACAAGATCACAGTAGCCGGCCGATCGCGAGCAAGTGGAGGCACATTCACCCCATGTCTTCACTTATGTTACTTCACCATTGTTATGTCAAATTAGAAGGATCTTAAATTTTGTTTAACAATGAATAATGACCCGGCAGATATCCTTTGTGTTGCCAAATACTGTATATTCCAAAGCAGCTAGACTTTCATAGTACATTGGCCTGTAAGTGCCCTCTTGTAAGTCTTCCAACCATTTTCTCACCATGAATAGGATCACCCAAACGTTAGCAAAGAACCTGATAGTCCTGTCCAAAGGTGACATAACTTATAAGATTGATACGGTGAACTAATGATTCTTTGAGAAACCTGCAACTTTTTGACATATTTTACTGTCCTGTTATCTAAGCGACGGTGGGAAACGTTCCTTACAGTGTGAACATTTGAAGACTGATGGCTTGAAAGCACAGGTAGCTTCTTCTCATGCATTCAGTTTTGCAGCCCCTGGCATTTCAGGTGTTAAAGTGCATTGTAAATGATATCATTAGAATGTTCACAGCAGCGGTTACTTCCTGGATGAACTCATTTAGAATCTGTCAGAAGAGTTCCCATGTCTTCTGACAGATCACTCCTCGCGGAACTGTCTCAGCCTTGAAAACCGAGCAGAGACAAGCAGCAAATTGGTCACTTTGTTATGAAACTTAAAAAATCTTAAAAAAAGAAATGGCTCTGCATCTGGTAAATTCAGTAAATTTGGTTAGAAATTTACAAATTTTTCAGAAGTGACTTGTATATAGGACCAGGTGACCAGTTATTAAATATTAATCTTGCATGTGTCGTGTCTTACTCAATTTTTCCCATGAAAAAATATTATTATGCTGTCAACATTTGTTATAAGTAAGAGGATCGTGTGATTATGCTATAGATATGGAAATAGGTTCATTATCTAGACTCAGAGGTACAGAGGAACATGTATAACAACTTATGAAAGCTTGTCCACATGCTTATGATATGAATAGCAATATCCAAACATGTACCCTCTCTTTATTTGTTTGCTTTGTTTTAACATATTATATAAAACTACATATTTGGAATATGATTGATAATATTGTTATGTGTACTATCTTCCCTTATGTTTTAAAAAAATTGGAAAAAAACTATAAAAATTACTTTAAAAAGAAAAAATATTATTATGCAATGAATAGAAGATTTCAAACGAAGCATTATTACTTTATATATATGTATATATATATATATATATATATATATATATATATACATATATATTGAAGAAAAAGTCCAGCGGGAGCACCAACCAAGAGACGGGTGCAATGTCCAACAGAGGGTAACGGCAATACCCAGTAATATAAAAGCGAAAAAGTAGGACTGCACTCCTGAATTGTAGTGAAATAAGAAAACTTTTTATTCACCCATTATATATATATATATATATATATATATATGATAAAAGTATTATTATTTATTTATGTACATTACATTTTCCTCTCTGTTAGCGCCCCCTGCAGTTTAACCTTCTGGTCCACCTTCTCCTGCATTCAGAGGTGGACTAACATGCTCAGTGATCTCATAGTGAAGTTGTCGAGAAACCTTTCATTCATTCATTCAGCCCTACTTCTAAATTCATAGAAATATATAGCTATATCTCTCCCTAAACAATGGAGAAGGAAATTGTGGGGGCACCTTGGGATACTTAGGGCACCTTCCCCTTTGGAAGGGGGTGCCTGAGAAATAGGTTCTAGTTCACTACTGTCCTGCAAAGGTGTGCTATTTTACGTTTGTTTGTCCATGTACTGACTTCTGCTTGTTTTCTGGATTTGACCCTTTGTTATCTTATCTGACCTCTGTCTGATCTTGGTACCGACTCTCTGCTGTCTGCCCTAACTTCAGTATGTTCTCTGACTACAATTTTGCCCAGTCTCTTGGTGCTCCGCACTGGTGTCTCCTGACCCCTGTGAGTCAGCCATCACTTGAATAGAGACTTCTTGAAGAGGTAGCGCCATGGTGGTTCCTCGGCAGTGAAGTTCAGATCCCTGTATAGGGGCTAAAGGGTAAATACCTGAGGCTCATTTGGATAACGCCCTTAGGATTAGATCCAAGCCAAGTTTCTTGAAGTGGCACTGTGGATTCACATCTGCTTTGTAGCAGCATCCTGGTAGATAAAGGGGCTCTTCGAGCTACTGCTCACATACAGAAAGAGAAGAAAGTCCTCCAAATATGTGAGTGAAAAACTGTGGGATAACCACTTAAAATGTATGTACTTTTGAAGCAACTTTGAAAATAGTCTTGAGTAAAAATCGTTTAGCTGTTTTTAGTTTCAATGAAGACCTATGTGATACCACAGTTACAAACAACTATATAAACACCGAAGTCTGATCGTGCAGTTATGTATTATGCCTTTCCCTTCTCTACTTGCCAAGACTGTAATAGACCACCATCTATAACTATGGCAAGAGGTAGAGTGCTAGCAAATAAAGTGCTAGAAATTTATGAAAGGCAGGATGAGGCTGATGCCAGAGAAAGGTAGCTTGACTGCCCACCTCATGCAATGGGTGCTGCAGCCTCCAGGGTATTACCTTCTGCTATTGACAGAACACTCCAGAGAGGCAGTAGTGGCAAAGAAGGGACAGTGCCTCCATCGAGAGGAAAATGACGAAGAACGTTTAACCCCTTAGTGACATCTTTATACATTTATGACAGTGGCGCTATGTAGTTAGCATTAAATAGTGTAAATGGACGTTGTGGGGATGCTATGGACATGGGAGCTGCTCCAGTACCATCCACAGTGAATGTCAGGTGTGTATTAGACCTAACAATCTGCTGCAATGGGCAGGATTGGAGATACATGATTATGTGAGTACACAACAATCGCCCCATGGTCAGATAAAGTCTGATAAATTAGAATAATATATGTGCACAAAAACAAAATAGTGGGAAGCTCACCAGAATAGAGCACGGCCTGCTACCATCCCATAGCTATTAAAACATGACAAATATACTAATGGTCGGCTCGCAAGAAGTAAAAAATTACATGTTTATTCCTAACTCTAAAAATGTACCTATAATAAAACAGACCATGTATCATAAATTACTATGGTCAGTTCAGGTCAGGGAAGCCGTGGTCTTTTGCATTAGCAAACTGAGCCCCCATAACAGTGCCACAGCGCCTCATAACAGTAACATCCACAGCGCCTCATAACAGTGACTTCCACTGCACTCCTATAACAGTGAACTACCCAGTGCCCCCCCAAGTGACATCCACAGTGCCCCCAGGTGGCATCCACAGTGCCCCCAATGACATCCACAGTGTCCCCAAGTGATATCAACAGTGACCCCCAAGTGCCATCTACAGTGCCTCCAGTGCCATCCACAGTGCCACCAAGTGCCATCCACAGTTCTCCAGTGCCATTCACAGTGCCCCCAAGTGCCATCCACAATGCCCCCCAGTTTCCATCCACAGTGCCCCAAGTGATATCCACAGTGCCCACCCCCAAGTGCCATCCACAGTACCCTCATTGACATCCGCAGTGCCCCCCAAGTGCCATCTACAGTGCCCAGAAGTACCATTCAAAGTATTCCTAGTGCCATCAGCAGTGCCCACAAGTGCCATCCATAGTGCCCCCAGTGACATCCACCGCATAGCTACAGCACTGAGACTGGTTGCTATTGAGGGGTGTAGGGAGTCAAACCCCTGCTAAGCAGATATTATTATCCTGAGGATAATCCATCAATAGTAAAAACCTGGACAAGCCCTTTGTAGGATAAAGTAGTCAAAGAACTTTTTCAAAAGAAAATCCTCATAATATCGAATATTCTACAGTTAAAATTTTACCAGTGGATTTTTTTAAATCTATAGATTCATTATGACATTGGGGAAATTGACTAAGCTATATGTGCAACAATTCTGGCCTAATAAGGCTTCGTTCACATCACCGTTCAGCCTTTCCGTTCTCCTGCTCCGTTTAGGAGCAGGAGAACGGAAAGGACGGATAAGCACATAACTGACGCCAAACTGAGTCAAACGGAGCCTGAGGACCCCATAGACTATAATGGGGTCCGTTATGTTTCCGCTCAGAAGATGATTTTTAAGACAAAAGTTGTGCATGCAGGACTTTTGTCTCCACTTAAAAATCATCTTCGGAGCGGAAACATAACGGACCCCATTATAGTCTATGGGGTCCTAGGGGCTCCGTTTGACGTCAGTTATGTGCTTATCCGTCCTTTTCGTTCTCCTGCCCCTAAACTGAGCCAGAGAACGAAAAGGCTGAACGGTGATGTGAACGAAGCCTAAGTGATAAAAGCTGGTATAAATGTCACATTTATTATGTTTTAGCCATTTTTTGCGCCTCCTTTGACAAGAGGGTGTGGCTTAGCTAAAACAGGGCAGGGCTTAGCATAGAACGGTTTTCTCAAGTAATCTTAGAGCAACATGAGAGATTCACCTGCAGCTGGATCCACAGTGGAAGAAGACACCGCATGTGGATCTCACCTAAATATAACTACAATCAAAGTTGTTGGTTTGACCACAGTGTCAGTAATGGGCAAATTCTCGATTTGATTTGAATGTAATGAAAATATTAAATTGGGGACACAACTTTCAGCACCATAGTATCCCTCCACATAGGCATGACAAGAGTTTTTGGTCTTGACCTGGACCAGGTTTGCATATTACAGTGTATTTACCGTACTTGCAATTCGCTGACATTTTGCCTACTTCATGAACTTATGAGAAAAAAGTTTTGCCCTTTTCAGACTTCTAAATTTCGAGTAATTTTCACACGGTCTCAGAATTTCGAGTAATTTTCACACGGTCTCTGAGATACATTTTCAACCAGAGTCAATCTTTTTGCTGCAAGGAAAATAGTTGTACAAGTGTGTCCGTTCCTGAAATGTTGTGATGTTACGTACAACTTAGATTCATCTTCACCACTAAATCTATTTTCATTATAACATTATGTTTTCTAATATTTGGAGGAGTACTCCTCATTTTACAGATGAGCCCTGGGGCCGTGGATTGAAAGGACTGAGATGTTTTTGTCATGCCTTGTATGTTGTGATCAGTGATGGCCAGCGAACACATGCGGGCTGCCATCTTTAGCAAGGTTGACTCACCTGTCCGGCGATGCACAGGTTAGCCCTTACCTGTGCCTGTGTCAGGAGCCGGTCTGAAATCAAACACAGTCATCGGGAGCAGGCAGTTCCGAGAACAGCCGCCGGAGGCCTTCATCGGGCTGTTCTCGGAACTGCCTGCTCCCTGTGACTGCGTTTGATTTCAGACCGGCTCTCGGCACAGGCACAGGTAAGGGCTTACTTGTGCATCGCCAGACGTGTGAGTGTACCTTACTAAAGATGGCAGCCCGCATGTGTTCGCTGGCAAACACTGCAAACTCATCAGATGAGCTAAGTTTTATAAAATTCGATTCGGCTGCTTTGACGAATTTTACAAAAAAATCTGCTTAGTGACTACCGTATTTTTTGCCCTATAAGACGCACCTAGGTTTTTGAGGAGGACATTTTGAACCAAAAGGTGTGCTTTTGGTGGGTTTTGAACTAATGGTGGTCTGTGGATGACACTATTATGGGGGATCTGTGGCTGACACTGTTATGGGGGATCTGTGGCTGACACTGTTATGGGGATCTGTGGATGACTGCTATGGGGGATCTGTGGCTGACACTGTTGTGGGGATCTGTGGATGACTGCTATGGGGGCATATTTGGATGGCACTGTTATGGGGGCATCTGTAGATGGCACTGTTATGGAGGCATTTGTGGATGGCACTGTTATGGGGGATCTGTGGATGACACATATAGCATCTTATGCTATGTGTCAACCACAGATCCCCCCCATAATAGTGTCCCTGTGTAGTGTGAATAACCTCCAATACAGAGGGTGGGGGCCGGCATCTAGTTTTGTATGGCTACAGGGCCCGGTGCAGTCACTGTATTCTATTGCAGCGGGCCCCGCTCACTGTAGTAATCCTATCTATAACTGTAGGCATAGTTACTATATACTATAATAATCTTCAATTCAATCCAATAATCTTCACTTACTAACGTCCGTATCAGGCAGGAGGGCTGGCGGGCTCTGGCAGTGTAACTCACGCGCCGCCTGCTTCATTCATAAAGTAGGCGGAGCTGGCATGTAACGTAGTGAGTTATGCTGCCAGTGACCGCCCGCCCGGCCTCCTGCCTGATACGGACGTTAGTAAGTGAAGATTAATGGATTGTATTAAAGATTATAGTTAAACAATGCTTACAGTTATAGATAGGATTACTACAGTGAGCGGGGCCCGGTGCAATAGAATACAGGGACTGCACCGGGCCCTGCTGACATTCAAAACTAAATGCCGGCCCCCAGCCCCTCCTCCCTCCCCACTCATACACCCGCCGACAGCGCTGTGCAGCATGCAGTCGGCGGTGTATCAGTGTAAACTGCAGCATTCGCCCCAATGGACGCACTGCCATTTTCCCCCCACTTTTGGGGGGGAAAAAGTGCCTCTTATAGGGCGAAAAATACGGTAACTACTTCGCCACCAAGCGCATTTCTTTGTAAGAAGTGGGTGCAATAACAGGAAGCAGGTTATTGCGCCACCACCTGTCATTGTACCCCTCAGATGCTGCGTTCATACATGATGGAAGCATCTGATAGCAATAATCCGGCATTAAATAAAATTAAAATATAATAATAATACTTACTTTATCCATTTTCTCGCGACAGGCCCGAGATGATTTTTTAAGTTTTTTACACTATTTCAGGTTAAATCGATTCGCTACCGTGAAGCACGAGGAAATTTACAGCAAATCGATTTTATCCTGAAAACTTTGTGGACTTCGACTCACTCATCAGCAGACTTCTATAGCATAGTACAGTGTAGGTAATACCTCTCAACCAGTTCAAGACCAGGCCACTAAACACTACCACCACCACCACTTCCTGTCCAGGCGCCTTTTCCATTTTTTTTTGTATATGCTCCTTTGAAGCCATAACAATTATTTTTTCCTTTGGTCATGTAAATAATTTTCACTCCTTTTTTCGTTAATACACAGGGCTTTATTCTTATCTCGTTTTTATTTTAGTATTTTTTTTGTTTTTATATTTTATGAAAAGGAATAATATTAAAAATGAGGGGGAAACATTCTGTTTTTCACTTTTTTTTTTGTTAAGAGTACAATATGCAACTTAAGTATTTGTTTTAATTGGGTCCCCTAACATTCGCATATATGACTTCAGATCCATGTTTTAAAATTCAACAAAGTCTAGTGACACTCCGGTGATAACTCACTTTTCCCTGCTGGAGCCCATACATTATAATGCGGTATGGAAACAGGTCTCTGTACAGCATTTAAATGAAGTTTGGAGAGAATTGACTTCAGATCTAGGATCCGAAGCTCGATTCGCTCAACACTAGTCCTCATGACTGGTTGCTACATGCCTGGCCATTAGTTTTCTTGTGTAATCCTAATAAAGTAGACATCTGATCTGTCACTATTTATGACAACAGGGCCTTGGACATTAAAGGGGTTATCCCATGATTGGAAATAAAAATCATACATAATCTAGTACATGACAACTAGAGATGAGCGAATTTCTAAAAAATTTGATTCACTGGTTCGCAGAATTATTTTGGAAAAATTTGGTTCGATCCGAATATATTTGGGGCGAATTACATTAAAAAAACTGCTATTTCCTGGCTGCAGAGAGCCTTTATAGTGGTGTAGAACACTCTGGCTTGCAGTAACACGCATAGGGAGTCTGCTGTGGTAGTGAAATAATACTGTGAGTCAGTATGACATGCAGATGACAGGCGTCGCTCTTAGAATCACTGCACACTTCACTTATTAGGGCAGTCACGGGGCCAAAACTGACCAAATAACTCAAGTATGAACTCAGCCTTACAGGTCATGTAAGCGCCAAGAAGAAGTGCACTCCTTTTACAACGTCGCCAGCTGATTCCACATAGATATTAACAGAACCTATTCTATTCAACGCTTATACAAGTAGAGCCCCTCGACAGAGTGAAGAGGGTGTCAGCAGTAATTTGTGTTGACGTCACTGATTATTTTGCCCTTCCTCTGATCCGTCAGAACAATAACCCACAAAAAAATTGATCCTGTCTGTGGAGCATCCGCCTTCACTCGGTCACCATTTGCTCAATAATCCATTAGCATTGCTAATGCAAAAAAAAAACAGGAGTGGACCTAAAACAGAGATGACACGTGAATGTAATATTTGCACGTCATCTGTGTTTTGTACCCACTCCTGCTTTTGGCTACCAAATCATAAGCCAATTCTGATGGGACCATACAGGCCTTACAGCTGCTACACAGACAGGATCCGTTGTGCGTCTCATTTTTCCTTTCTTCTGACAGATCAGAAAAAAGGTAAAAAAAAATGATGATGTCAGCCAGGGCCGAAAGCCAAAATCCAAAATAGTGGACCAGTCATGAAGTCGGGAGGGTGGAAACAGCATGATAAGTCCACAGAGTGGACCTATGACACAGTGGTGAGGTGGAAGCAGCATGAGGAGACCATAGAGTGGCCCAATGACAGGGTCTGGAGGTGGAAGCAGTATGAGGAGGCCACCGAGTGGCACAATTATATAGTCTAGAGGTGGCAGCAGTATGAGGAGGCCATCGAGTGGCACAATGACAGAGTATGGAGGTGGCAGCATCAGGAGAGGCCAAGTGGCACAATGACAGAGTATGGAGTTGGTAACAGTATAAGGAGGCCACCGAGTAGCACAATGACAGAGTCTGGAGGTGGCAGCAGTATGAGGAGGCCACCGAGTGTCACAATGACAGAGTCTGGAATTGGCAGCATCAGGAAAAGGCCACGGAGTGGCACAATGACAGAGTCTGGAGTTGGTAGTGAAATGAGGACACTGAGTGGCACAATGACAGAGTCTGGAGGTGGCGGCAGTTTGAGGAGGCCACCGAGTGGACACAATGACAGAGTCTGGAGGTGGTGGCAGAAGCAGCAGCATCAGGAGAGGGCCACCAAGTGTCACAATGACAGAGTCTGGAATTGGCAGCATCAGGAGAAGGCCACGGAGTGGCACAATGATAGAGTCTGGAGTTGGCAGTGGAATGAGGACACCAAGTGGCACAATGACAGAGTCTGGAGGGGCCAGCAGTTTGAAAAGGCCACCGAGTGGACACAATGACAGAGTCTAGAGTTGGCAGCATCAGAAGAAGGCCACCGAGTGGCACATTAACAGTCTGGAGTTGGCAGCAGTATGAGGAGGCCATCGAGTGGCACAATGACAGAGTCTTGGGGTGGCAGCAGTATGATGAGGCCACCGAGTGGCACAATGAAAGAGTATGGAGGTGGCAGCAGTATAAGGAGGCCACAGAGTGGAACAATGACAGAGTCTAGAGTTGGCAGCATCAGGAGATGGCCACCGAGTGGCACAATGACAGAGTCTGGAGGTGGCAGCAGTATGAGGAGGCCACCAAGTGGCACAATGACAGAGTCTGAAGGTGGCGTAAGCAGCAGCATCAGGAGAGGGCCACCAAGTGACACAATGACAGAGTCTGGAGTTGGCAGCATCAGGAGAAGGCCACGGAGTGGCACAATGACAGAGTATAGAAATGGCAGACGAATGAGGAGGCCACTGAGTAGCACAATGACAGAGTCTTGAGGTGGCAGCAGTATGAGGAGGCCACCGAGTGGCACAATGACAGAGTCTGGAGGTGGCAGAAGTATAACAAGGCCACCGAGTGGACACAATGACAGAGTCTAGAGTTGGCAGCATCAGGAGAAAGCCCCCGAGTGGCACAATGACAGAGTCTGGAGGTGGCAGCATCAGGAGAGGGCAACCAGGTGACACAATGACAGAGTCTGGAGTTGGCAGCATCAGGAGAATGCCACAGAGTGGCACAATGACAGAGTCTAAAGGTGGCAGCAGTATAACAAGGCCACGAGTGGACACAATTACAGAGTCTGGAGTTGGCAGCAGTATGAGGAGGCCACAAAGTGGCACAATGACAGAGTCTAAGGTGGCGGCAGCAGTATCAGAAGGCCACTGAGTGGCACAATGACAGAGTCTGGAGTTGAGAGCAGTATGAGGAGGCCACAAAGTGGCACAATGACAGAGTCTGAGGTGGCGGCAGCAGTATAAGGATAAGGCCACCGAGTGGCACAATGACAGAGTCCTGGAGTCGGCAGCATCAGGAGAAGGCCACAGAGTGGCACAATGACAGAGTCTGTAGTTGGCAGCATCAGGAGAAGGCCACCGAGTGGCACAATGACATAGTCTGGAGTTGGCAGCAGTATGATGAGGCCACTGAGTGGCACAATGACAGAGTCTGGAGGTGGCAGCAGTATGAGGAGGCCACCGAGTGGACACAATGACAGAGTATGGAGGTGGCAGCATCAGGAGAGGCCACCGAGTGGCACAATGACATAGTCTGGAGTTGGCAGCAGTATATTGAGGCCACTGAGTGGCACAATGACAGAGTCTGGAGGTGGCAGCAGTATGAAGAGGCCATCGAGTGGCACAATGACAGAGTCTTGGGGTGGCAGCAGTATGATGAGGCCACGGAGTGGAACAATGACAGAGTCTAGAGTTGGCAGCATCAGGAGATGGCCACCGAGTGGCACAATGACAGAGTCTGGAGGTGGCAGCAGTATGAGGAGGCCACCAAGTGGCACAATGACAGAGTCTGGAGGTGGCAAAAGCAGCAGCATCAGGAGAGGGCCACCAAGTGACACAATGACAGAGTCTGGAGTTGGCAGCATCAGGAGAAGGCCACGGAGTGGCACAATGACAGAGTATAGAGATGGCAGCAGAATGAGGAGGCCACTGAGTAGCACAATGACAGAGTCTTGAGGTGGCAGCAGTATGAGGAGGCCACCGAGTGGCACAATGACAGAGTCTGGAGGTGGCAGCAGTATAACAAGGCCACTGAGTGGACACAATGACAGAGTCTAGAGTTGGCAGCATCAGGAGAAAGCCCCTGAGTGGCACAATAACAGAGTCTAAGGTGGCAGCAGTATAACAAGGCCACCGAGTGGACACAATGACAGAGTCTGGAGTTGGCAGCAGTATGAGGAGGCCACAAAGTGGCACAATGACAGAGTCTAAGGTGGCCGCAGCAGTATAAGGATAAGGCCACCGAGTGGCACAATGACAGAGTATGGAGGTGGCAGCAGTATGAGGAGGCCACCAAGTGGCACAATGACAGAGTCTGGAGTCGGAAGCATCAGGAGAAGGCCACAGAGTGGCACAATGACAGAGTCTGGAGTTGGCAGCATCAGGAGAAGGCCACCGAGTGGCACAATGACAGAGTCTGGAGTTGGCAGCAGTATGATGAGGCCACTGAGTGGCACAATGACAGATTCTTGAGGTGGCAGCAGTATGAGGAGGCCACCGAGTGGACACAATGACAGAGTCTGGAGGTGGCAGCATCAGGAGAGGCCACCGAGTGGCACAATGACATAGTCTGGAGTTGGCAGCAGTATATTGAGGCCACTGAGTGGCACAATGACAGAGTCTGGAGGTGGCAGCAGTATGAGGAGGCTACCGAGTGGACACAATGACAGAGTCTAGAGTTGTAAGCAGTATAAGGGGGCCATCGAATGGCACAATGACAGAGTCTTGAGGTGGCAGCAGTATGAGGAGTCCACAGAGTTGCACAATGAAAGAGTATGGAGGTGGCAGCATCAGGAGAGGTCACCGAGTGGCACAATGACAGAGTCTGGAGTTGGCAACAGTATGAGGAGGCCACAAAGTGGCACAATGACAGAGTCTGGAGGTGGCAGCAGTATGAGGAGGCCACCAAGTGGCACAATGACAGTCTGGAGTCGACAGCATCAAGAGCAGGCCAAAGAGTGGCACAATGACAGAGTCTGTAGTGTGCAGCATCAGGAGAAGGCCACCGAGTGGCACAATGACATAGTCTGGAGTTGGCAGCAGTATATTGAGGCCACTGAGTGGCACAATGACAGAGTCTGGAGGTGGCAGCAGTATGAGGAGGCCACCGAGTGGACACAATGACAGAGTGTAGAGTTGGCAGCAGTATAAGGGGGCCATCGAATGGCACAATGACAGAGTCTTGAGGTGGCAGCAGTATGAGGAGTCCACAGAGTGGCACAATGAACGAGTATGGAGGTGGCAGCATCAGGAGAGGTCACCGAGTGGCACAATGACAGAGTCTGGAGTGGACAGCAGTATGAGCAGGCCACCGAGTGACAGAATGACAGAGTCTGGAGGTGGCAGCAGTATGAGGAGGCCACCGAGTGACACAATGACAGAGTCTGGAGTTGGCAGCATCAGGAGAAGGCCCCCGAGTGGCACAATGACAGAGTCTGGAGTTAGCAGCAGTATGAGGAGGCCACAAAGTGGCACAATGACAGAGTTTGAGGTGGCGGCAGCAGCAGCAGTTTCAGGATAAGGCCACCAAGTGGCACCTTGGCAAGGTGACATAGTGTGGATATGGCAGCAGCAGCATCAGGATACCATAGAGTGGCAAGGTGACAAAGTGTGGAGATAGCAGCATCAGCAGCAGCAGCAGCAGCAGGATACCACAGATTGGCAAGGTTACATAGTGTGGATATGGCAGCAGCAGCAGGATACCACAGAGTGGCAAGGTGACATAGTGTGGAGATGGCAGCAGCAGGATACCTCAGAGTGGCAAGGTGACATAGTGTGGATGCAGCGACCGGGCCGAAGGGGCAAACACGTGAGGCTATGGTGGGCTGATGGGGGTAGAAGTTAATTTACTGACGGTTAGCAGAGCACTCTCTATGGCAGTGGAGGCTGATGACATGGTGGAGGATGAGGAGGCAAAGGCGGACATTGTCGCAGGACCAACGGCGTGACAACGTGTAAGCGGAAGCGGCGTGACCTGGCCAAGTTGCTGGTGTGGCTGTGCAAGAACCACATTCACCCAGTGGGCCGTAAAGGACATGTATTGTCCCTGACCGTAGTTACAGCTTCACACGTCAGCTCTGCCATGAACTTTGTCAGACACTGACAGGGCTGTTACTGCCCTTTTGGCAAAGAAATGACAGCTTGGGACTCTCCACCTTGGCAAGGTGACATAGTGTGGATATGGCAGCAGCAGCATCAGGATACCATAGAGTGGCAAGGTGACAAAGTGTGGAGATGGCAGCATCAGCAGCAGCAGCAGGATACCACAGATTGGCAAGGTTACATAGTGTGGATATGGCAGCAGCAGCAGGATACCACAGAGTGGCAAGGTGACATAGTGTGGAGATGGCAGCAGCAGGATACCTCAAAGTGGCAAGGTGACATAGTGTGGATGCAGCGACCGGGCCGAAGGGGCAAACACGTGAGGCTATGGTGGGCTGATGGGGGTAGAAGTTCATTAACTGACGGTTAGCAGAGCACTCTCTATGGCAGGGAACACCAGCTAGATGGAAGTTGAGGTGCCCTTGATGGTATAGGTGTTTAAGGTGCTTTGGTGGCTGGGCCCCTGTGTTTGTGATGCCAGCACCGTAAGGTATAAATGTTGAGAGTAGTGGAAAGGATGAGGAGACAATGACAATGCCAACCTGATATTAGTAAAATAAAATACATTAAATACATTAAATAAGACAGTTAGCAGCAAAGGTTTAAAGTGCCCACATATAGCACATAGTGGGACACTGCAGTGACACCACTGTGCCCTGCACATGTAGTATGCTGGAGGGACACTGTGACTTGTCCCTGCAGTGGAGGCTGATGACATGGTGAAGGATGAGGAGGCAAAGGCGGACATTGTCGCAGGACCAACGGCGTGACAACGTGTAAGCGGAAGCGGCGTGACCTGGCCAAGTTGCTGGTTTGGCTGTGCAGGAACCACATTCACCCAGTGGGCTGTAAAGGACATGTATTGTCCCTGACCGTAGTTACAGCTTCACACGTCAGCTCTGCCATGAACTTTGTCAGACACTGACAGGGCTGTTACTGCCCTTTTGGCAAAGAAATGACAGCTTGGGACTCTCCACCTCGGCTCAGCACAAGCTATCAGTTCTCTGAAAGGTGCATAGTACACCACTTGGAAAGAGAGGGACTGCAGCACCAGCAACTTGGACAGGAGCACGTTCAGCTTCTGCACTGTTGGATGAGTGCACACATACTGCTGTCTCTTGGAAATCACTTTGGTGATCAATTGCTGACAGAATGACTGACGTCATCGTGCCGCCTGAGCCGTACAGCTCGGGACACAGGCCGGAAGAGGCCTGCATCGCATCGCTGTGTGATGGAGGTAAGTATAAGTGTTTTGTTTGTTTTTTAATACCGGACTATCTGTTACTGCCACATGGGGGGAGCAGGAGGCACTTGATACTGGCACCTGGGAGTGGTTTATTTTTTCACTTGATACTGGCATATGGGGGGGTGGCACTTGATACTGGCACATGGGGTGGTTTGGCACTTGATACTTGCACCTGGGAGTGTTTTTTTTTCACTTGATACTGGCACATGGGGGGTTTGGCACTTGATACTGACACATGGGGTGGTTTGGCACTTGATACTGGCACATGGGGGGGGTTTGACACTTGATACTGGCACATGGGGGGTTTGACACTTGATTCTGGCACATGGAGGGGTTGGCACTTGATATTGGCACATGGGGGATCGGCACTTGATACTGGCACATGGGGAGGTTGGCACTTTATACTGGCACATGGGGGGGTTGGCACTTGTTACTGGCACATGGGGGGGTTTGGCACTTGTTACTGGCACATGGGGGCATGGAAAGGCACTTGCTACTGGCACATGGGAGGGCATGGAGAGGCACTAGTTACTGGCACATAGGGGGGAAAGAGGCACTTGTTACTGGCACATGAGGGGTGGAAGAGAGGCACTTGTTATTGGCACATGAACGGTGGAAGAGAGGCACTTGATACTGTCACATTATTATGGGGCACTATGGGGGCTTCTACTGAGGCCACAAAGAAGGGGTATTTTATATGGGGAGCTCTGTGTGGTACTAGTATTATCTGTTTCTGCAGTATAGTATTGGGGAGCACAGTGGCACAGTATTGGGGGTAGTAGGATGATTTGTCCAGAAGATGGGAGGATGATGGAAAAGTGCAGAGACGGAAAATGGCGACATAATGGTGGTCTGGTCTGAAGGTCTGAAAGGAGAAGACGAGGACAGAGAACATCTACATCAAAGGAGACGTCACTGGATGTAAGAGGTATGGGGTGCTGTATTTCTGTAGTGATGGGGGGACGTTAAAGTCAGCAAGTGTCATGTGGGGGGGGGGGCTTATTGTTTTTCGCCCCAGGGCCCCATTTCACCTAGAACCGGCCCTACTCCTCCTTTAGTTTCCAAACTGTGTTCACAATCTCAAATATTCCGTTAATGCTGTGTCGGATCATGCATTCAATACATCAATATCAATATGTATGCAGTCATTTAGCAGTATGCAACAAATAGATTTCAGTGTGAGTGTTATTGCTTTACCACTGTATGTTCGTGTTCAGTCTTGTGTCATCTCGAGAGTAGTTCTTTCTCTTTTGGCTTGCCAGGACCTACGCGGCGTTCCACGTGATCCCGCCATCTCCTCGTGGCGTCCCACTTGACGGAGGCAGGTAGCAGAGCGTATACTCTAGGTCCTACCTTTTTGCCGCTCCTCTGCAATAGTAAATACAATCGGTGTGCCAAACTTCTTAACTTCCGAATTCCCACAAGCTACCCCTATTTTGGGGCCACATGAGTGGAGTATAGGTTCTTTACTGTCTTTTACCAAACGCGTTTCAGGGCTACACCATGCCCCTTCCTAAGTGGTTAGGCAGTAAATGAACCGATTTCCTTTTATAGGGTAAATGCCTACTATTGCAATGTTCCCTGGGATCAAGCGATTGATCAGGCTCAACAAAGACAGTAAAGTATATAAATAACACAGTGGGAAATATGGAGTTATAGCCGTGATTTCGAGCCAGAATCTGGATCTAAGATCCATGTCTTAAAGACTGCTGATGATCCGAGCGAACATTGCTATAGAAGGCTCAACAGGTTTGACATTTCTTCAACAATGACTTATGAAATACATTATGAATTTTCAAAGCCTGAGGAAGTTTAAGACAGAAGGCTACAGGGTTAACAATGGCAGTGATCTTATATGGCCAATAAATCTTGGGCCCAACTTCCAAGAAGGTACCTTAAGCTTAATGTTTCATGTGGACAGCCACACAGAATCACCCACTCTCAGGTCCGGACCATTCATACGTCTCCTGTCTGCCAAAAGCTTATACCTGTTGCCCATCTTTTTCAGGTTATTTTTAATTTTCCACCTCAGGAATACCGGAAGTTTGAGAACCAGAAAATGTGCCAAACTGTGGATGGAATCCATATGCCCCCAAAAATTGCTACTTATCAGTGGACTCCTGTCTATGGTTATTAATGGCAAACTCAGCTAATGACAAGAATGAAGACCACTCCTCCTGGTTCTCCGAAACAAAACATCTCAAGTAAGGTCCAGATTCTGATTGGTGCACTCCATCTGTCCGTTCGACTGAGGAAAGCTGTGCCACCAAACATCCGCCTTGATGTTCTTAACCCCATGGCGGTAGGTGACAATGAAATTAAATCTGGTGAAAAACAGCGATCATCTGGCCTGCCTTGGATTCAGTCATTTAGCTGACTCAAGGTAAGCCAGATTTTTGTGATCAGTAATTACCGTAATAGAATGAATTGCTCCTTCCAACCAATGGTGCCATTCTTCAAAAGCCAACGTAATGGCTAGCAATTCCCTATTACCCACGTCATAATTTCTTTCAGCAGTCTAAAGTTTTTTAGAGAAAAAAAGCACATGGGCGCAAACTGCTCCCACCCCTACCTCGGATGCATCAACCTCTACAATGAATGGCTGAGACATGTCCGGTTACACCAGAATAGGGGCTAAAGCAAAACATTCCTTCACAGCAGAAAAGGCTTGTAGTGCCACTGCAGACCAAACAGAGAAATCAACCCCCTTCCTAGTCATGTCTGTTAAAGGTTTAACCACAGTTGAATAGTTCAAGATGAATTTACGGTATTAGTTAGTGACTCCCAAAAACTGCATAAGCGCTTTCAGATTTTCAGGTCGATCCCAGTCCAACACCGCACGATCTTTCTTGGGATCCATACGAAAACCTGAGGGTGAGAGCAGGTAACCCATAAATTGCACTTCCTGAACAGCAAAAACAAATTTTTCCATCTCTGCATACAATTTATCCTCTCTTAGGATCTGTAACACCTGTCTCACGTGATCCTTATGAGTCTCCATGCCTGGAGAATAAATTAGTATGTCATCCAGATATACAACAACAAATCTCCCCACCAGATGATGAAAGATGTAATTGATAAAGTGTTGAAAAACCTCAGGGGTATTAAATGCGGTCTTCCACTCATCCTCCTCCCTGATCCTTACCAGATTATATGCCCCCCTCAGATCCAATTTAGAGAATCTGACTAAAGAAATCCGGAATCAAAGGAAGGGGGTAAGGATCACGGACGGAAATACGGTTGAGCTCACGGAAGTCCAGACATGGTCTAAGGGTACCATCTTTTTTTTTTACAAAGAACAACCCTGCAACCACTGGGGATTTGGATGGTCTGATATGACCCTTCGCCAAACTCTAGGATATATACTCTCGCATAGCCTCTCTTTCAGGCTCTAAAAGATTATACAACCGAGATTTGGGCAGTTTAGTTCCAGGAATAAGATTGACGGGACAATCATACTGCCGACAATCCTACTCCCGAAAATTCGTAAACTAACGAGGGTACAGTTTTAGTGGTGGCCACAGAGAAATACGCATTAAGACAGTTGTCCATGCAAAAATCACTCCAATCGAGAATCTGTCTCGCATGCCAGTCAATAGGGTTATGTTTGCTTAACCATGGTAAGCCTAAAACCATTGGAGCAGGCAGACCCACCAACATATAACACGAGACACATTCCTGATGGAAATCACCCTTAAATGGATGTCATTTATCACCCGCGACAGTCATTTTTGGGTAAGAGGTGCAGAATCAATTGCAAAGACAGAAATGCTTCTCTCTAGTGCACTAGTAGTCAACGCATGAATATGAACAAACTGTCCATCAATAAGGTTAACCCCAGCCCCGCTGTCCATAAATACCTCGATTTCCACAGTTTTGGACTCTAGCGCCACCTCGGCAGACAGGAGAAATCGGGTACTACCAGTAAATGACAAAAGTAAGTTTTCTTGCTCCCCACCCACACCACCAATAGTAATTTAGGGATTAAGAGTTTAGTTTTTTTGCTTACACCTTGACGCTGAATGTACGGACAAATATTCACAAAATGTCCCTTTTCACAACAAAAACAGACTCCCTTCATATGACCAGAGCTCTTACCAGCAGTCCCAGGAGTAGCTCCCTCCAACTGCATAAGCTCCTCAAAAGGCATAACCACAGGTGTCTCTTTACCGTAAGTGTCAAAGGAAGCCGCCACCTTATTTGACAGTACGTCCTGAGGATGAGGACCCTTAGATCTCAACCTCAGGCGTCTATCCAGGTGTACAGCAAGGGACATGGCTGCTTTCAATGACTCAGGTTTTTTATGAAAGGCCAATGCGTCCTGCAGCCTCTCAGAGAGACCCTGACAGAACTGGCTACGGAAAGCATGATCATTCCACTCCGTATCTGTAGCCCATCTCCTAAATTCAGAGCAATAGATCCCTGCGGAGCGTTCTCCCTGCCATAAACCACGTAACTTGGTATTAGCCTGAGAGATCCAATCCGGGTCATCATAAATAAGACCCAAGGCTCTAAAACATTCATCTAACGACTGGAGGGACGGTGATCCAGTCAGCAGAGAAAAAGCCCAAGACTGTGCATCATCCTTAAGCAAAGAAATTATCATACCCACATGTTGACACTCATCCCCAGAAGAGTATGGACACAGCTTAAAGTACAATTTATATGATTCCCTGAACCGAATGAAATTGTCACTACCCCCAGAAAATCTGTCCGGGAGGGCAACCTTAGGTTCAGGGCAGACCTGATACCCACCATCAGAACCAGCCGCCTGTGGTCTCTGAATCTGTAAGACAGTCCCTGCAGCTGTTAGACCAGTACAGACATTGGATCCATAGCTGCACTGGCCTGAACAAAATGGCAGTTTTTGTGGCGGTTGATAATGTCACGATCTGTGTGTGGGACAAACCCCACACTGAACACAGGAGGGAAGGGGAACAGTAACTGGCCCTGGAAAGTAGGGAATAAACAGGTCACCTCCTAGACAACCCTAATCTGGGCCCTGACTACCTATCAATATGAATAGACCTTGAAGGTAGGAATATTCATAAGCAGGATACTTAGGCCCTGATTTCCCTATAAGGCCCTGGAATAAGAATAGGATCAGAGACAACCCATTCCTCCCCAGATGGACGAATGGAAGTCTCTGTCTCAGGCCCAGATACAACAACAGGGAATATAACAAATACAAACAAACGTGACACTTAACTTTTGTAGAGATGGAAGAACAGGAACACCAGAGAGGATCTCACACCAGCTCAGCCAAACCCAAATGAAGCAATTAACTGCATAGTCAGAAGGGTGGGGTGAGACTATAAAGGTTAGAAGTGATGACCACTGAGCAACAGCTGAGAAAAGGGAAGTGGTCATTAACCTTATCAACAACAAATCCAGAGAAATCAAGAAGGCTGCTAGATTCCTTCAGGCTCAGCCAATCTCCTTGATTTCCTGACATCAGTCACCTGAGGGACCGTGACAGTAGGACAGAAAAAGAGCAAACTACAGGTGGCGCCTTACAGATAGATTTTATTGAATAGCTCAGTGGCTATGGTAAATTTTTAACTACATGCAATTACAAAATAATTCAGATCCAGGTGCTGGTTTGAACACTGTAGAATATTATTTGTGGGACAACCCCTTTAAGAGACAATACATCTATTCTTTGAACAGTTAAACATGCTAAACCTTAGACTTTTTGAGACCAAACAAAATATGAACTACATGTATCTGAATCAATCTCACAATTTTGGTGTTGTGCACTTAAACAGAAGAATATTTCTTCATTTTTGTGTATGAGACGTAACCCAATGCATCTCCTCGGCTTGGAGAAACTCGAGACCTCTTAACTCAATCCCCTCCTGTAAATTCGTAATTGAAGTCTGGGCATTAATGGAAAATATGCAATATATTCAATTAAGATGTTTTAAGAAAATGTTGAAAATGTATTACTCGAGCTGAAGAGCTTTGAACACAACAAAGAGGAGCCTAGAGACCACTGATGGGATATCTGACGCGTAGGACTAACAGTGTCCGGTGCCTGTAATAGCTGCAAATGAAGGCAATCAATAGGCTGGACAAAATACCTTTGAGTGTTAGATGTCCCTAAATGAGTACAGATGCTACATCTTCATCTGAACGTCTTTGATCACATGAGGAATATTAAAGGCATTTTTGTCCCATACAAAGCTTGACACAAGACACAAGAAAATGCTGTAGGCCTAGAAGGTCAAATTAACCTTGTGGTTTCACAGCAAAGTGCAGTGGGAGACGGCAGAGGGCCTGATATTCTGAAGTTTTTTACTTGTGTAGTCAGAAAGTCTGGCCGGTATCTATGATCCAGGCATTAGCAACCAAGGAAGAAGCGTTAATGGGGTTTAAGGAAAAGATTGGTAACCTAATATTGGAGAACCAGTGCATCTGTCACTTCTCTCTTCATTAGGTTGATTAAACTGTCAAATGGAAGGAGACTGAATGCTGGAAATGATTGTTGCACTTGATATTAAACAGCGATCACAATTCTTCTTGTCCTTCTCCCTTGATAGTAAGACTCAGTTTAAGAAGATGCAAATATCTGTCTTGATAGACCTTTACTTTGGGAATATAAATTACACACAGGGCGCCGTTTAATTACCAAATAAAATCTTGTTCAACTACCCTATGGAGGTAATTCATTTTGTAAAAAACCATGATGCAATTATACATGATACTACCAGGGACCGAAGCAGGGATCTTCACAAAAATCTAAAAATAAAAACAATAGGAATATTGTCTTCTTTCATATTTAGTACACATTAGGCTTTCAGAAATTTAATCTCTGGTGACTCGTTACCAGAAGGCCTGTCATGAGCAAAAGTCAGATCTGGCACCATGATGAGCATTTTTATAATAGGGATCACAGATTTCTGTCACTTTCTACTGAAAGTAATGATGATATGGTACCACAGAGTAGCAAAAACTACAGTAAGACCCCATGCAATTATAACCACGGAAAGCAAAGAGACAAAATTGAAAAATTCTTCTAGATCTCAATGCCTAAATTGGCTGGGTCCCCATTTTAAAGATTGTTGGGGATCCCAACAGCTAGGCTCTTAGTGATCATGTATTTATCATCTATCCTGTCAATAAATTATAAATGTCAACTGTGGGACAACCATGCATCCTTGAAATGAAGCCTGTAAAAATTAAGGAAGTCTTAGCATGGAGGAGAACCAGCTCATCCCATTTGAGTCTGTATGTCATTCTTACCAACTTTTCAGACCTGGGAGGGTAGAGGTTGCCTTGTGCATGATGAGTCACCATAATGTTTGCAGGTCAAACCCATGCCTCTTACACACTTACCAGTCACAACTTTTTTATAGTAGGCTCCACCCCTTTAACTGATGCTGCTCCATTACCTTAGTGTGTGTTTGGGTGCTGGGATTGCATCTGATAATGAAGATCTAATTAGAGCATCTCTCCATGAGGTGCTGAGAGGCTTTCCCATCTCCCTGGAGATTTGCCAACTCTTCCAGGAGTCTGGGGAAGGTCCCCCTTTTCCAGGAGCTTCATGGACATTCCAAAACAGTTGCAAGGTTTGGTGTATGTACTGCACCCCAGTAGCACACTAGGCTGAAAATGAAAACTGTGTAAAGCCGCCATTCGCAGCTACTGAACTGTGATCTTATATTTCATGTACTGTGCCCTCTGGTCAACCAGAAAAGTATAACAGCTAAGCTTGTGCAACCCCATGGAGTAAAGTCTGCTTATTTTTGAACTGCTTATTTCCACAGTGTTGTCATACCTTCACTACTGTTTCCACAGTCCTGTCCGGATGAGCCCCCTACATGCCCTCTGCACTGATTTAGTCCCTACTACAGGCCTTGTCCAGGGTAAACAGGACCCATGTTGCTGGGTCCTCTCTTTTCAGGGACCAAATTCAGTTGCAGGGGTACCTAGAAGTTGGTACAATGGCTACCCATGCCCACCACTTTTCCATTCTCTAGGGCACGCACAGACACCATATCCTTCACCTCTCTACTCTACGAAGCTGGAAGCTGGAATCTGCTCACCCCCTGCTACTCATCAGGACAGGCATCTCCTGTGATCCCATCAGGCTGCAGCCTATGCTGCTTTGTGAAGGCTTCCAGGCCTGTCTTTAGGGTACGTGCTCCCTGTTACCTACTTCCCGCCAATAAGTGGTTATTTGTGTCTATTTAAGGCACCTTCCCCAGGTGGGTGCCTGAGCTTTAGGTTTCTCATGTGCGAGTAGTCCAATAAAGGTATGCTTATTTGTTTGTCTGCCTCTGTATTGTATCTCTGCCTGTCCATTGACCCTGATTATCCACTGCCTGACCTGACTATAGCCTGAGTATAGTATTGAACCATTGCTGCCTGCCCTGCTCACGGATATGAACAAACTCTTCCTGCCCAAACCTCGGCTCTTTTCTGAATGTGAATATTGCCTGATCTTTCTTTGTTTTGCACTGATGTATCTAAACCCTGTGGGTCAGCCACCAACCAGGACTATCTCAAGAGGTAGCAGCCTGGTGGCTCCCCTGCAGGGAAGCCGAGATCTCTGAAAAGGGTTTAAAAGATGAAATTGGGGGACTGCCAAAATAATCCTGTTAGAGATAGCTCAAACTTAATTGGTTACTTGGCACAGTTGTTCTTGTTTCGATAACTTCATTACACTGACCAAAAATATAAACGCAACACTTTCGGTTTTGCTCCCATTTTGCATGAGCTGAACTCAAAGATCTGAAACATTTTCTACATACACAAAAGACCCAATATTCTCAAATATTGTTCACAAATCTGTCTAAATCTGTCTAACTGTCTAAGTGTTAGTGATAACTTCTCCTTTGAGATAATCCATCCCACCTGACATGTGTGGAATATCAAGGTGCTGATTAGACAGCATGAATATTGCACAGGTGTGCCTAAGACTGCCCACAATGAAAGACCACTCTGAAATGTGCACAGTTTTGCCTTACTTGGGGGGGGGGCAGAAAACCAGTCAGTATCTGGTGTGACCAGCATTTGCCTCACGCAGTGCAACACATCTCCGTCGCATAGAGTTGATCAGATTGCTGATTGTTGCCTGTGGAATGTTGGAAGTTGCAGAATATTGGCAGGAACTGGAACACGACGCTGTTATATACACCGATCCAGAGCATTCGAAACATGCTCAATGGGTGACATGTCCGTGAGTATGCTGGCCATGCAAGAACTGGGATGTTTTCAGCTTCCAGGAATTGTGTACAGTTCCTTGCAATATGGGGCCGTGCATTATCATGCTGCAACATGAGGTGATGGTCGTTGATGAATGGCACAATAATAGGGCCTCAGGATCTCGTCACAGTATCTCTGTGGATTCAAAATGCCATCAATAAAATGCACCTGTGTTCGTTGTCCATAACATACGCCTGCCTATACCATAACCCCACCTCCAATCAATCCACAATGTTGTCGTCAGAAAACTGCTCACCCACACAAAGCCACACACACTGTCTGCCATCTGCACTGAACAGTGAAAACCAGGGGCTCATCCGTGAACAGAACAGTGAAAACCGTGACGCATCCTCTCCAATGTGCCAGATGCCATCGAATGTGAGCATTTGGCCACTCAAGTCGTTTACGACGACGAACTGCAGTCAGGTCTAGACCCAGATGAGGACAACAAGCATGCAGATGAACTTCCCTGAGACGGTTTCTAACAGTTTGTGCAGAAATTCTTTGGTTATGCAAACCGATTGTTGCTGCAGCTGCCCGGGTGGCTGCTCTCAGATGATCATGGAGGTGAACATGCTGGATGTGGAGGTCCTGGGCTGGTGTGGTCTGCGGTTGTGAGGCCAGTTGGATGTACTGCCAAGTTCTCTGAAACACCTTTGGAGACGGCTTATGGTAGAGAAATCATGCATGCCAATTGCTCACTCCCTCAAACTTTGCAACATCTGTGGCATTGTGCTGTGTGATCAAACTGCACATTTCAGAGTGGCCTTTTATTGTGGGCAGTCTAAGGCACACCTGTGCAATATTCATGCTGTCTAATCAGCACCTTGATATGACACACCTGTGATGTGGGATAGATTATCTTGGCAAAGGAGAAGTGCTCACTAACACAGATTTAGACAGATTTGTGAACAATATTTGAGAGTAATGGGTCTTTTGTGTATGTAGAAAACGTTTCAGATCTTTGAGTTCAGCTCATGCAAAATGGGAGCAAAACCAAAAGTGTTGCGTTTATATTTTTGGTCAGTGTAGTAATAACTGGATATTCCTTAACAACACTAAAAGCGTACAATAATCATTTTACTTAATCAGTACGTTTCTTTATTACAATCAATAATTAATACTACTTTTCGTTAAAGAACCCTGTGCAGGTCCTTGGAAAGGAAAAATCGGAACTGTTAAAACAATTTTATAACAAATTTTTAATAAAAAGAAGAAAAGAAAACTTTTATAATTGAAATAATCATTACTTTATTATTATTTAATTATACTTGCTAATTGCTTTCACATTATTGTTCTGCAAAGTATATTCATATCCAAAGGCAAAAATGAAACTTCCTAAAGCTATATGATTTATGAAAGTTTTTCCACATTTTGCAGAACTATTGTGCAAATGACATTGAGCTAAAATAACTGTAAATATATCATTTTTAAATATGTTTTTACAAGAAGGATCAGTCGTATTTTGATACTGAATATTTAATGTATTTACTTGTGACAATTACATCATAAAACAAATAGCAAATAGAATTCAGTGACTGAGTCAGAGCGGAATTCAATGATTGGGTCACTTTTGGTAGGTAACCTTGGGTCCTGGAATCATGTGGATTAGTGTTGATCGAGCATGCTCGGCCGAACACCAATTTGGCTCGAGCATCTCGATGCTCAGCACATGGCGGTATTTGGCCGAATACCGCATGTGCTTGAGCGCAATGCTCGAGTCTCCTCCCCGCACTATTGTTAGCTGCTATGCAGCCAATAAACCTACAGGTAAGTACTGCACTTCACTGTAATGCCGTAGCCATGTTGGTTACTGGCATTACAGTGATTGGCTGGCCGATACGTGTCATGGGGTGCTATAAAGCACCCGATGACACGTGCTCGGCTCAATGTTAGTCAGGGAAAGCTGTGCTGAAGAAGGGAAAGATAGTGTAGGGAGTGAACTTTTCATTTATTCATTAGAAAAACTTGTCAGAGACCCAAAAGTCCTTTTAAGGACTATTGTTGTGTGTGGCAGCAGCAATATCTACTTTTAGTGCATCATCCGCTAAATAGCGTGCAATAGTCAGGCCGCTGCAGACAGCGACATTATCTGTGCTACATCTCCTGTGTAACGTGTGTGCATCCCAAAAATATCTGTGACATCCAGTTAACTTTTTCCGTAGACGGTATCTACTACGGACAGTGACATTAGCTGTACTACATCTCCTGTGTAACGTGTGCACATCCAAAATATATGAGTGACACCCAGTGTACTTTTTCTAAAGACGGTGTCCGATGCGGACAGTGACATTACCTGGGGTACATCTCCTGTGTAATGTTTCCACATCCAAAATACCTGTGACATTCCCTGATTCCCTGTAATTTTATATTAGCTATTGCTGACAGCAACATTTTCTGCGGTATTTCTCCTGTGTAACATGTGCGCATCCCAAAAATATCAGTGACATCCAGTGTACTTTTTCCATCGATGGTGTCCACTGCGGACAGTGACATGAGCTGCGCTACATCTCCTGTGTAACGTTTCCACATCCAAAATACCTGTGAAATTCACCTTAAAATTTAATATTAGCCACTGCTGACATCAGCAATAGTTAGGCCGCCGCAGACAGCGACATTATCTGCGCTACATCGCCTGTGTAACGTTTGTGCATCCCAAAAATATCTGTGACATCTAGTGTACTTTTTCCGTAGACGGTGTCCGCTGCGGACAGTGACATTACCTGGGGTACATCTCCTGTGTAACGTTTCCACATCCAAAATACCTGTGACATTCTCTGTAATTTTATACTAGCCGCTGCTGACATCAGCGACATTATTTGCGGTATATCTCATGTGTGACATTTCCACATCCCAAATACCTTTTTTAATTTTTGGGCACATACACTTACAAATCCTATGCTATGGTACATGTGACATATGTGACATACTTTCAAGCATATACAGTCCTGATCAAAAGTTTAAGACCACTTGAAAAATTGCAAAAAATCATATTTAGCATGGCTGGATCTTAATAAGGTTCCAAGTAGAGCTTCAATATGCAACAAGAAGAAATGGGAGTGAGACAAAACATTTTTTGAGCATTCAATTTTATGAAAACAACGAATAAACTGAAACAGGCTGTTTTTCAGCTGATCTAAAGTTTAGGACCACATGCCTTTAAAAGGCCAAATCTGTGCAAAGATGTGGATTCATTGTCATTTTCTGTCAGGTAGTCACACGTTGTGATGGACAAAGGCAAAAAAACTCTCCCTTTTTGATCGTGGTCGGGTTGTTGAACTGCATAAGCAGGGTCTCTCACAGCGTGCCATTGCTGCTGAGGTGGGACGCAGTGAGACAGTTTTTTGGAATTTCCTAAATTCTTAAATGATCCTGAGGGTTATGGAACAAGAAAGTCAAGTGGAAGACACAAGAAAATGTTATCAGCACTGAGCCGGAGGATCCAATTGGCTGTCCGTCAAGACACTGGACGATCCTCGACCCAAATTAAGGCCCTTACTGGTGCTGACTGCAGCCCCATAACCATCAGACGGCATCTGAGACTGAAGGGCTTCAAAAACAAAAAACCTCTTCAAAGACCTCGTCTCCTTAAACGCCACAGAACTGCTCTTTTGGACTTTGCAAGAGAGCACCAAACATGGGACATTCAAAGGTGGAAGAAAGTTTTATTCTCTGATGAGAAAAAATGTAACCTTGATGGTCCTGATAGTTTCCAACGTTACTGGCATAACAAGCAGATCCCACCTGAGATGTTTTCTACGCGCCACAGTGGAGGGGGCGCCATAATGGTCTGGAGTGCTTTTTCCTTCAGTGGAACAATGCAGCTTCAGGAAGTGCAGGGGCGTCAAATGGCCACTGGCTATGTCTAGATGTTGCAGGGCCCTCGTCTGTGTTGTAACGACTGGGTTTTTGTCATGGTCTTACCTTCGTTTGACATGTGCTGGCGGCCATCTTGGTTTCTGGGTTTCTTGTAGCCTCCCACCCTGCGGCTTCTCCTTCCCACTGGGAGGAGCTGGATGCCTAGCTCATATATATAGAAGGTCTGTGGCTTCAGTTCCTTGCTTGGTCCTCCTGTGTTCACATGCTTCTAAGACTGCTGCTGCTTCTGGTTCCTGATCCTGGCCTCGTCTGACTACCCCGTTGGTTCCTGATCCTGGCTTCGTCTGACTACCCCGTTGGTTCCTGATCCTGGCTTCGTCTGACTACCCCGTTGGTTCCTGATCCTGGCTTCGTCTGACCACCCTCCTGGTTCCTGACCTCTGTCTACGCAAGACCCTGCTTCGGTTTAGCCATCCGTTTGGACTTTTGCTACGGCTTGATTTCCAATAAAGCCTTCTTATTTCCACTCATCTCTGTTGTACGTCTGGTTCATGGTTCCATGACATTAGGACCAAGCCATGAATTCTGACGGTACAGGGCCATCCTCGCTACCTACGCTGGTTGCCAGACTTGATCAGCAGGATCACCTGTTGGGTCGGTTCGCTGTGGCGTTGCAAACCCTGCTTGAACGCACGGCTCATTTCGCTTCCGTTGCCGATGGGTCGGTTGTCGCTCCTTGGGGCCGCTCCTACTGCCGCCCCGGTTGTTGCGCCAGAGTCTACCCCGACACCTGTTGCTGCGCCTGCGGTGTCTCGGGGTATGACCGGTTCTGCCCCCCTTCCACAGCGCTTTGGGGGAGAGCCAACTCAGTGGCCGAGGTTTCCTTAACCAGGTGGGCATTTATTTCGAGTTGCTGCCACATGCCTTTCCTACTGAGAGATCAAAGGTGGGCTTCTTGATCTCGCTGCTCTCGGACAAGGCCTTGGCCTGGGCCAGCCCTTTATGGGAGAACAACAATCCGGTGGTTGCCGAGTTTTCCGGTTTTGTTGCTTCTCTTCGGAAGGTATTCGATGTGCCGGCTCGTGCTGCCTCTGCTGCGAAGCTCCTTATGTCCATCAGACAGGGTTCACGATCCGTAGCTGAATACGCCATTGAGTTTCGTACCCTGGCAGCAGAGGTGGGCTGGAATAATGAGGCTCTGGTCGCTGCTTTCTCTCATGGTCTCTCGGATGCCTTGAAGGATGAGGTTGCAGCTAAGGACCTACCAGTGGAGCTCGAGTCTCTTATTTCTTTCCTGATTTTGATTGACACCAGACTCAGGGAGAGACCTTCCTTTAAGGAGAGCCTGCGGAGGTCTCCTAACAGATTGGCGCCTACGTTTGCTGTCCCACCCGTGCCTCCCTCTCCTCCCACGCCTCCTGGGGATGACTTGTCTGGGGGTGAACCCATGCAGCGGGGGTTTGCTCGCCTGTCCGAGGGGGAGAGGGCACTCCGGAGACGCGAGGGCCGATGCATGTACTGTGGTCTCGGTGGGCATTTTCGGTTGGCATGTCCGAACCGTCCGGGAGAACGCTCGCACCTGAGGTCCTGTCGGGGGCAGATCTTGGGTGGAGTCTCCTCGTCCCCGGATTCCCGTGTTGACAAACCACTGATCACGGTTGTCCTCTCCTGGGTCGGGGGCTCGGTGACGACCCAGGCGTTGGTGGACTCTGGTGCTGGTGGTTTGTTCATTGATAGAGTGTTCGTTGCCGCCAATTCCATTCCTCTGCAGCCTCAAGGTTCCCCACTGGCTCTTGAGGTGATAGACGGCAGACCCCTTCTGCCGCCACACGTGACTCATGAGACCCTTCCAGTGGGGATAGCCATTGGTGCCGTTCACAGAGAGTCGGTCTGTCTCCAGGTTATTTCGTCTCCACACTACTCGGTGGTCTTGGGGTACCCCTGGCTCCAGAAGCATAATCCGACTTTCGATTGGAGATCGGTCGAGATCCTCTCGTGGTCACCGCAGTGTGGGGTTAGTTGCATCCATGGGCCTGTCAAGTTGCTGTGTACTTCCTCGGACTCTCTGTTGCCTCCTGAATACGAAGAGTACCGGGATGTATTCGATAAGGTGCGCGCGGTTGCCCTACCTCCGCACCGCCCATACGATTGTGCCATAGAGTTACAATCCGGTGCCGTTCCTCCTCGTGGCAAAGTCTATCCACTGTCGGTAGCGGAGAATGAGGCCATGGAGGAGTACGTGAGGGAGGCGCTTTCACGCGGACACATTCGCAAATCCTCGTCCCCGGCAGGGGCTGGATTTTTCTTTGTGAAAAAGAAGGGCGGTGAGTTGAGGCCTTGCATCGATTACAGGGGTCTCAATCGCATCACGATCAAGAACGCTTACCCGATACCCTTGATTTCCGAGCTGTTCGATCGCCTCAAAGGGGCCACGGTCTTTACCAAACTCGACCTGAGGGCGGCATATAACCTGGTAAGGATCAAGGCGGGCGATGAGTGGAAGACCGCGTTTAACACCAGGACCGGTCATTATGAATCCTTGGTTATGCCCTTTGGGTTGTGCAATGCGCCCGCAGTCTTCCAGGAATTCATCAACGATGTTTTCCGTGACCTGTTGCAGCAGTGTGTGGTGGTCTATTTGGATGACATCTTGGTATATTCTGAATCCATGGAGGCCCACATTATGGATGTCAGACGAGTGTTGCAACGGTTACGAGAGAACAGGCTGTTCGGTAAGCTTGAGAAATGCGAATTTCACCGATCCCAGGTAACCTTCTTAGGTTACATCATTTCCGCTGAGGGGTTCTCCATGGATCCTGAGAAGGTTTCGGCTGTCTTACAGTGGCCCCAGCCCAGTGGTCTCCGTGCCCTGCAGCGCTTTTTGGGCTTCGCCAATTATTATCGGAAGTTCATCAGGGACTTTTCCATGCTAGCCAAGCCTCTCACGGATCTGACCAGGAAGGGCAGTAATTTCCAGGTCTGGCCGCTCGAGGCCATCCGAGCTTTTGAGGCTCTAAAGTCCGCCTTTGTGTCGGCTCCGATTCTGTCGCATCCCAACCCTGGGTTGCCCTTTGTCCTCGAGGTGGACGCGTCTGAGACGGGAGTAGGCGCCCTTCTGTCTCAGCGTAGAACACCAGAGGGTCCTCTGCTTCCCTGTGGGTTTTACTCCCGGAAACTGTCTTCCGCGGAGTGCAACTATCAGATTGGTGACAGGGAGTTATTGGCCATCGTGCAGGCCCTTAAAGAATGGAGGCACTTGCTCGAGGGCTCGGTGGTTCCGGTTCTCATCCTGACGGACCACAAGAATCTGACCTACCTTTCTGAGGCCAAGAGATTGACACCACGTCAGGCCAGATGGGCTCTGTTCTTGTCACGTTTTAATTACGTGGTCTCCTACCTACCCGGTTCCAAGAACATCAGAGCGGATGCCTTATCACGGCAGTACTCCGAGCTGTCCGGGGAGGAGTCGATTCCGACTTCGGTCATACCTCCGAATCAGATCCTGGCCGCCATTCGCACCAGCCTGACCTCTCCCCTGGGTGAGCAGATTTTGGCGGGAGACCCAACGGCAGGTGTTTTGTGCCTGAGGAGTTGCGCACTCGGGTGTTGCGAACCTACCATAACTCCAAGGCCGCGGGGCATCCTGGAAAGAACCAGCTGTCCTGGGCTGTTTCACGTCTGTTCTGGTGGCCTTCTCTACGTTCCGACATCGCCGCATATGTAGCGGCATGCTCCGTTTGTGCCCAGAGTAAGTCCCCTCGGCACCTTCCGTTGGGCCTTTTGCAACCCATAGCCACCGGGGAGCGCCCATGGTCACACCTGGGGATAGATTTCATTGTGGACCTCCCTGCATCCCGAGGCCATACGGTCATTCTCATGATTGTGGACCGGTTTTCCAAAATGTGCCACTGTGTTCCTCTCAAGAAGTTACCCTCTGCACAAGAGTTGGCCACGATTTTCGCCAGGGAGGTCTTCCGGTTGCACGGTTTGCCCAAGGAGATTGTGTCGGATCGGGGGAGTCAGTTTGTGTCCAGGTTCTGGCGCGCCTTTTGCTCCCAGTTGGGGATTCATCTCTCTTTCTCCTCGGCCTACCACCCTCAGTCCAATGGGGCCGCAGAACGATCTAATCAGGCCTTGGAGCAATTCCTTCGTTGCTATGTCTCCGATCACCAAGACAATTGGGTTGACCTCCTGCCTTGGGCTGAGTTTGCCAGGAACACGGCGGTGAACTCTTCCTCTGGGACGTCTCCCTTCATGGCCAATTATGGGTTCCAACCTGCCGTGTTACCGGAGGTATTCTCTCCCCAGGATACTCCGGCTGTGGAGGATCACCTTTCCGTCCTACGTGCTTCTTGGGTACAGATCCAGAGGTCCCTTGAGGTCTCTGCGCAGCGCCAGAGACTCCAGGCTGATCGCAGACGAGCGCCCGCTCCTTCCTACCAGGTCGGAGACCGTGTATGGTTGTCCACCCGCAACCTCAACCTTCGAGTGCCCACTCCCAAGCTGGCGCCTCGCTTTGTTGGTCCCTTCCGAGTGCTTCGCAGGGTAAACCCGGTAGCCTATGCCCTTGCGCTTCCTCCTGGCATGCGGATCTCCAACGTGTTTCATGTCTCCCTGTTGAAGCCGTTGGTGTGTAATCGTTTCACTTCCTCGGTTCCTCGGCCCCGTCCGGTCCAAGTGGGCAATCGTGAGGAATATGAGGTGAGCAATATCCTGGACTCACGCCTGGTCCGCGGTCGGTTGCAGTTTTTGGTCCATTGGCGTGGTTATGGTCCAGAGGAGCGTTCCTGGGTTCCCTCCGCAGATGTCCATGCTCCTGCTTTGCTCCGAGCCTTCCACGCACGCTTCCCTCAGAAACCGTTCCTTACTCCGCGGAGGAGGGGCCCTTGAGGGGGAGGTACTGTCATGGTCTTACCTTCGTTTGACATGTGCTGGCGGCCATCTTGGTTTCTGGGTTTCTTGTAGCCTCCCACCCTGCGGCTTCTCCTTCCCACTGGGAGGAGCTGGATGCCTAGCTCATATATATAGAAGGTCTGTGGCTTCAGTTCCTTGCTTGGTCCTCCTGTGTTCACATGCTTCTAAGACTGCTGCTGCTTCTGGTTCCTGATCCTGGCCTCGTCTGACTACCCCGTTGGTTCCTGATCCTGGCTTCGTCTGACTACCCCGTTGGTTCCTGATCCTGGCTTCGTCTGACTACCCCGTTGGTTCCTGATCCTGGCTTCATCTGACCACCCTCCTGGTTCCTGACCTCTGTCTACGCAAGACCCTGCTTCGGTTTAGCCATCCGTTTGGACTTTTGCTACGGCTTGATTTCCAATAAAGCCTTCTTATTTCCACTCATCTCTGTTGTACGTCTGGTTCATGGTTCCATGACAGTTTTTCAACAGGACAACGCTACAGTACACAATGCCCGCAGGACAAGGAGGGACTTCTTCCAGGAGAATAACATCACTCTTTTGGCCCATCCTGCGTGTTCCCCTGATCTAAATCCAATTGAGAACCTTTGGGTATGGATGGCAAGGGAAGTTTACAAAAATGGACAACAGTTCCAGACAGTAGATGGCCTTCGTGCGGCCGTCTTCACCACTTGGAGAAATGTTCCCACTCACCTCATGGAAACGCTTGCATCAAGCATGCCGAAACAAAGTTTTGAAGTGATAAACAATAACGGCGGAGCTACTCATTACTGAGTTCATGTTTGGAAGTTGGATTTCTGTTTTGGGGGGGGGGGGGTTATTTTTTTTGGGAGGTTTGGTCCTAAACTTTTGATCAGCTGAAAAACAGCCTGTTTCAGTTTATTCGTTGTTTTCACTAAATTGAATGCTCAAAAAATGTTTGGTCTCACTCCCATTTCTTCTTGTTGCATGTTGAAGCTCTACTTGGAACCTTAAGATCCAGCCATGCTAAATATTATTTTTTGCCATTTTTCAAGTGGTCTTAAACTTTTAATCAGGACTGTATAACATTTAATATGAATAAGGCAAGCAGTAAGGGACAGGGAAGTAACCTTGCTGCTGATGGTGCATGCAGAGGCACGTTGAAACTGTGCCTGCTGCCAGAGCACAAGAAAAACAATCATCCACGATACCTAGCTTCATGTCCCAGTTTGCAGGACGGCACAGGACAACGCTCTCGAAGTGAGACCAGTGCAACCAGGTGGTCGTTGGATTGCAGCAGATAATGCTTCCAGTCTATTAAGCACCACCCTGTCTTCCACCAAGTCCAGTCTCAGTAGCCAAGAGTCTGGTCAACACAATCCTCACCCTGATCCTCTTTCCTCCCACCATGGAGAGTCTTGCCAAACAAGTGATCCCACACTCGAATATTCCGTTCCTTCATTTGGGCCTTACAACAAGCCCGCTTGAAGAGGGACATGAGATCTTGTGCCATAATTCCCAAACTCCTGAGCATCCACAGTCACAAGAAGATGGCGGTGGGGAACGGCAATTAGTGTTTCACAAAGTGGATGATGATGATGATGATGAGACACAGTTGCCAATAAATCAACAGCAATTATTGTCTCAACAGGTTGATGATGAGGATGAGACACAGTTGTCAATAACTGAGGTTGTTGTTATGTTAACAAGTCGTGGAGGATGAGCAGAGTGAGGAAGTGGAAGAGGATGTGGTGGACAATGAAGTCACTGACCCAACCTGGATACAGAGTGCAGAGGAGGAGGGATCCGCAGCACCACAACAGGCTGGAAGAGGTAGTGGGGTGGCAAAAAAGAGAAGGCGGGCCACACAAAACAGGCCCACAACTGTTCCCCGGAGCACACCCTTGCGTAAATCTCCCTTGCCAAGGGGTAGGTGTTCTGCAGTCTGGCGCTTTTTTTAGGAAAGTGCGGACAACAAAAAAATTGTAATTTGCAACCTGTGCCATACAAAAATTAGCAGGGGCTTGAACACTAGCAACTTCACCACCACCAGCATGATTTGCCACATGTCATCAAAGCACCCTAATAGGTAGGCTGAATGACTGGGTCCACGATCTGTGTCTGCGGGTCACACCACTGCCTCATCTTCCCCTGTGTTATGTGCTGGCCAATGCCATGTCGAAGTCGCAGGCCAGGATGCCTCCCGCCCAGCACCTGGACCTTCGCAAGCACCATCAGTGACCACATCCACTTCCATGTCCCCGCGCACAAATGTCCTTACCACAGGCATTTGAACGCAAGCGCAAATACCCAGCCACCCACCCACAGGCCTTAGCACTAAATGCACAACTTTCCAAATTACTGGCCATGGAAATGTTGCCATTTAAGCTTGTGGACACTGAGGCCTTTCGCAGCCTGATGTCGGTGGCAGTCCCCAGCGGCCACTATATTTCACGGTGTGCCGTGGCCGCCTTACACCAGCATGTGTCCCGTAAGATCACCCGTGCCCTGACCAACGCAGTTACTGGGAAGGTCCACTTAACCACTGACACATGGACAAGTGCTTTCAGCCAAGGACGCTACATTTCCCTGACGGCACACTGGGTGAACGTTGTGGAGGCCGAGAGCGAGTCGTACCCTGGGATGGCACAGGTGCTACCCACGCCAAGTATTGCGGGCCCTACTTCCATCAGGGTTTCCGCCACCACCTACATTAGTGGCTCCAACCCCCACTTCTCCTCCTCAGCCTCCTCCTCCACTTCCACCTCAGAATTATGCTCTTGCAGCACCAGTCAGCCATCAGTCGGTAGCTGGAAGCAGTGTAGCACTGCAGTGGGGAAGCGTCAACAGGCCGTGCTTAAGATGATCTGTTTAGGTGACAAACAGCACACTGCCGCAGAGCTGTGGCAGGGGATTAGAGACCAGAATGAGCTGTGGCTCTCGCCACTTAACCTAGAACCAGGCATGGTTGTGGGTTGTGTCTGATAATCGGCCTAACTTGGTGTCAGCTTTGGAGCTCGGTAAGCTCACACATATCCCATGTCTAGCCCACGTCTTCAACTTAGTGGATCAGCGGTTTCTCAAAACCTACCCCAATTTGCCTAAACTACTGGTGAAGGTGGGCATAGATGTCTGACCTCTGTGAGGTTTTACGCAACTTTAAAGAATCAACACAGATGGTGAGCGGCGATAACGCTATTATCAGCGTCACCATTATCTACTTAAACGCTCGCTGCTCACAATTAAGGCCGACGCTTTGCATGTGGAAGAGGTGGAAATGGGGGAAGACATTACACAGGGTGATAGCCAGACCACCCTGAGTTCATCTTCTCAGTGCAAATTGGATGAGGATTATGAGGAGAAGGAGCAGGAGACGGTTTCCTCCGCTACAGAGGGTAGTATCAATGGAAGTTTAATTCCATCTGTTCAGCGTAGATGGGCAGAAGAGGAGGAAGAGATTGAGAGTCATCCTCCTGATGACGACAGCGAAGTCTTGCCTGTTGGGACTATGGAACACATGGCTGACTTTGTGTTAGGCTGCCTTTCCCATGACACAAGCGTTTCACGCAATTTGCACAACACAGATTACTGGTTGTTCACCCTTCTCGACCCCCGCTACAAAGAGAACTTCTCATCTCTCATTCCTGTGATGAAGAGGACAAGCAAAATGGTGCAATACCAGAAGGTCCTTGTGGAAAAATTGCTCCAAAAATTTCCAGGTGACAACACGGGCGGCAGAGTACATAGTTCCTTGGGCAACCGAGGGGGGTAACACACAGCAGTTATAACAGAGGCAGGGCAACACTCTCCAAAGCCTGGGACAGTTTAATGACACCCCGCCATCACCCTCACCCTGATGCGCGGCCTAGTGTCACAAGGAAGGAAACATTTTGGAAGATGGTGAAGGAGTATGTAGCAGGCCGTGTTAGAGTCCTCAATGATCCATCTGTGCCTTACAACTACTGATTGTGCAAGTTGGACACGTGGCACGAACTGGCACTCTACACCTTGCCCTGCCACCAGCTTTTTGTCAAAGCGTGTATTTAGTGCTGCTGGGGGCATAATAACTGATAAGCGCATCCGCCTGTCAACTGAAAATGTTGACAGGTTGAGTGAACAAGGCCTGGATTGAACTCTGACTTCTCTACTCCACCAGAGGAAAGCGCCTGAACATAAAGGCACTTTAAATGTGTTTTTTATAATATACCGAATACACTGTATTCCCATGCACCCCTTTCACCACAAAAAAGGGTATATGGTTCAATCTTCGTTTTCTCGTCCTCCTCCTCCATCAGGGGCGGACTGGGCCGGGGGGCAGGGAGGCAATTTCCCCCCAGGCCTCCCTAAATAAACGGCCGCTGGGCCGCCCGTCTAAAAAAAAAAATTTTTTTTTTTATTCTTCAGGGCCGCACCGCCGATCACCACAGGCGGCGCGGCCCTGGATGTAATTGCGGCCGCTGTGTGCTGTGGGGCAGAGGAGGGAGAGGCGTGTCCCTCCCCTGTTCTTCTGATAGGCCGCAGGCACTAATGCCTGCAGCCTATCAGAGGCCGGCTCAGGAAGCGCGATGACGTCATTATCATCGCGACGCCTGAGACGGCAGCACACGCTGCTGATGGAGGTAAGTATTTTTTTATTATTTTTTCTTCTTTGCGGAGATCTGTCACTATGGGGGGGGGCGGAGATCTGTCACTATGGCGGGGAGATCTGGCAGTATGGGGTGCACTATAAGGGGAGTTGGCACTATGGGGCACACTATAGGGGGAGCTGGCACTATGGGGGGCACTATAAGGGGAGCTGGCACTATGGGGCGCACTATAGGGGGAGCTGGCACTATGGGGGGCCTATAGGAGGAGCTGGCACTATGGGGGGGGTACTATAGGGGGAGCTGGCACTATGGGGCGCACTATAGGGGGGGCTGGCACTATGGGGGGCACTATAAGGGGAGCTGGCACTATGGGGCGCACTATAGGGGGAGCTGGCACTATGGGGGGCCTATAGGAGGAGCTGGCACTATGGGGGGGTACTATAGGGGGAGCTGGCACTATGGGGGGGTACTATAGGGGGAGCTGGCACTATGGGGTGCACTATAGGGGGAGCTGGCACTATGGGGGGGTACTATAGGGGGAGCTGGCACTATGGGGGGACTATAGGGGGAGCTGGCACTATGGGGTGCACTATAGGGGGAGCTGGCACTATGGGGGGGACTATAGGGGGAGCTGGCACTATGGGGTGCACTATAGGGGGAGCTGGCACTATGGGGGGCACTGTAGGGGGAGCTGGCACTATGGGGGGGCCTATAGGGGGAGCTGGCACTATGGGGGGGCCTATATCGAGGAGCTGGCACTATGGGGGGGGGTACTATAGGGGGAGCTGGCACTATGGGGGGGTACTATAGGGGGAGCTGGCACTATGGGGGGGACTATAGGGGGAGCTGGCACTATGGGGTGCACTATAGGGGGAGCTGGCACTATGGGGGGCACTGTAGGGGGAGCTGGCACTATGGGGGCCTATAGGGGGAGCTGGCACTATGGGGGGAGGGCTTATAGGGGGAGCTGGCACTATGGGGGGGGTACTATAGGGGGAGCTGGCACTATGGGGGGGTACTATAGGGGGAGCTGGCACTATGGGGGGGACTATAGGGGGAGCTGGCACTATGGGGCGCACTATAGGGGGAGCTGGCACTATGGGGGGCACTGTAGGGGGAGCTGGCACTATGGGGGGGCCGATAGGGGGAGCTGGCACTATGGGGGGAGGGCTTATAGGGGGAGCTGGCACTATGGGGGGCCTATAGGAGGAGCTGGCACTATGGGGGGGTACTATAGGGGGAGCTGGCACTATGGGGGGGTACTATAGGGGGAGCTGGCACTATGGGGGGGACTATAGGGGGAGCTGGCACTTTGGGGCGCACTATAGGGGGAGCTGGCACTATGGGGGGCACTGTAGGGGGAGCTGGCACTATGGGGGGCACTGTAGGGGGAGCTGGCACTATGGGGGGCCTATAGGGGGACCTAGCACTATGGGGGGAGGGCTGGCACTATTTGGGGAGCTGGCACTATGGGGGCATTTCTTACTGGCACATTATGGGGGGGCACCATGGGGGAGAGGAGCACTATGGGGGTAACTGGGGGCTCTAAAGGGGCTTTTTTTTAATTATTGGCACATTCTGGGGGGCACTATAGGGGAGAGCAGCACTATGGGGCATCTGGTGCTACTATAGGGGCATTATTTGGGGGCACTATGGGGAAGTGGGGGCTCTAAAGGGGCCTTTTGTATTGGAACATTATGGGGGGCACTATGGCATTTGGTGGCACTAAGGTGGCATTTTTTACTGGCACATTATGGAAGGCACTATAGGGGAGAGCGGCACTATGGGGGAGTGGAGCACTATTGGGGCATATGGTGGCACTAAGAAGGGGCATTTTTTTACTGGTACATTGTGGGGGAAAGGAGCACTATAGGGGCATCTGCTGGGGGCACTAAGGGGCATTTTTTTACTGGCATATTATGGGGACACTATGGGGAAGGGGGAGAGGAGCAGTATGAGGGCATTTACTGGGGCACTATATAGAGGTATTTTATACTGGCATACATTATGGGGACATTAGCTCAACTGCGGGCACTAAGCGGGGGTATTTCATGTACTGTCATATTATAGGGAAAATTAGTACTACTAGGGGGTATTATGGGGAGCTTTACTACTACTAGGGGCTATGAAGAACATGATTACTAGGGCACTATAGGGGCATTATTACTACTAAGTGTGCTCTGGCAGAGAATTATTTCTATTGGTGGGATTTTGGGGAGCATTGTTACTTTGGGGGCACCCTGGCATAGTATCAGCTTAGCACAATTATTTTTGGGGGACATTATCTTTATACTATTAGTGTCTGGGCGCAGTTATTTTTTAGAGCGCTGTGTGCCAATAATTGTTTAAGGGGGCACTATCTGTGTGGTAGTAGTATTTCCAGGCGGACTGTTTCTGCAGTATAGTATTGGGGGCATAGCGGGTACAGTATTGGGGGCACTATCTGTGTGGTAGTTTGTATTTCCAGGGGGACTGTTTCTGCAGTATAGTATTGGGGGTGGCAGGAAACTAATGTCTGTTTCTCAATCTCTGCAGAGAAGGGAGATGGCAGAAAAATCATCATGGCGGTCTGGTCTGAATGGAGAAGATGAGGAAAGAGAACGTCTACAACAAAGGTGACATCACTGGATGTAAGAGGTATGTGGTGCTATGTAGGAGAGGAGATGCTCCGGCTCCTCCTCCTGCCATTTGCAGAAGGAGGATTCAGAACTGGGTGAGGATGACGAAAGGGGGCAGCAGGCCACGGGCGGGTGGCAGATGGTGGGGGAAACCACAGGCCTTGAGCAGGATCAGGGTAGGGAGGAGAGCGGAGGAGCTTCCTGGCTGTAGCTTGTTATATAAGCAGGCAGTGCAGCCAGGACGGCCTCCCCTCTCCGTATGATGTGTAGAGACAGGCCGCAACTATAAAATGTCAGCTGTACAGTGTGTGTTGGGAGTGGCCTATTATATGTAGGAGGGGCTTTTAATGATGGGCGGGGCTAAAAATGGGCCACTTGACTAGATTTGCCCCCCAGGACTAAGGCTGCCAGTCCTCCCCTGTCCTCCATCATATCAACATGCTTATTAGTCTGCCCTCGCTCCTAATGTTGTAGAGGGTTAGCTCATCTGCAGGCCCTCGCATATAATGTTTTAGAGGGTCAGCTCACCAGCAGGCCCTCACCTACAATCTTTTAGAGGACAAGCTCACCTGCAAGCCTTCGCATGCAATGTTTTAGAGGGTAAGCTCACCAGCAGGCACTCAACCATAATGTTTTAGAGGATCAGCTCAACAGCAGGCCCTCACCTACAATCTTTTAGAGGACAAGCTCACCTGCAAGCCCTCGCATGCAATGTTTTAGAGGGTCAGCTCACCAGCAGGCCCTCACCTACAATCTTTTAGAGGACAAGCTCATCTGCAAGCCCTCGCATGCAATGTTTTAGAGGGTAAGCTCACCAGCAGGCACTCAACCATAATGTTTTAGAGGGTCAGCTCAACAGCAGGCCCTCACCTACAATCTTTTAGAGGACAAGCTCACCTGCAAGCCCTCGCATGCAATGTTTTAGAGGGTCAGCTCAACAGCAGGCCCTCACCTAAAATCTGTTAGAGGGTCAGCTCAACCTGCAGGCCCTCGCATATAATGTTTTAGGGGGTCAGCTCACCAGCAGGCCCTCACCTATAATCTTTTAGAGGGTCAGCTCACCTGCAGGCCCTCGCATATAATGTTTTTGAGGGCCAGCTCACCAGCAGGCCCTCGCCCATAATGTTTTACAGGGTCAACTCACCAGCAGGCCCTTGCCCATAATTTTTTCAATGGTTAGCTAAGCAGTAGGCACTCGCCCATAATTTTTTCAATGGTCAACTCAGCAGCAGGCACTCACCCCTAATTTTTTCGATGCTCAGATCAGCAGCAGGCACTCGCCCTAATGTTTTAGAGCGTCAGCTCTGCAGCAGGCCCTCACCCCTAATGTTTTAGATGGTCAGCTCCGCAGCTACCCCTTGCTCCTAATGTTTTTGAGGGTCACCAGCAGGCCATCAATCATAATTTTTCAAGGGTGTATGATGCCCTTCTTTATGTGTAATAAAGGGTGTATTGGAGTGCCAGTTCCTTGTAATTTTTGGAAGCCCTTTCACTTAGTGCATAGGCTTTATGAGTGTAGGAGTCCCACTACCTGAATAATTGTACCACAATGTGAATGAGGCCCTACATTATGTGATATACAGGTTGTATCAGCGTGCCTCTTACGTGTAGTTTTTGGCAGCACTTGCACTTTATATACAAATAAATATACAGGAAAGAATTTTTCCTCTAAAATCAATTTTATCTTCAGTTTTGTGCGTATTATTGTCAGTCTGTAAAAGTGGCGTACTACTCGGACAACATCGTTAACAGCAGTGACCTGGGAGACCAAGATGCATCCAGACATCCTCCCCATGCTGTTCCCGAACCATTTCGGTGGTGTTTCCATCAATTTCTGACCTTTTCTTATGAACCAGACACCCTGCCCTCTTCAGAGCAGGGGGTGCCTGGTTTAATGCTCGGGTTCTCCCATTGACTTCCATTGCGCACGGTAGAGCACCCGAGCATCCCGAGGTGTTCGACCCGAGCACCCAAGCACTTTGGTGCTCGATCAACACTAACGTGGATGTGACATGTATCACCTACCTAAACATTGTTCAGACCAATGGCAGTTGCTACTTTTAGCAGGATAATTCCCCAACTACACTGCAAAAATTGCTGAGGAATTGTTTGAAAAACCCACCAAAAAGTTCAAGATGATGACTTGGCCTCCAAATTCTCCAGATCTCAATCCAATTGATCATCTGTGGAATGTTCTGAAAAACAAGTCTAATCTATAGAGGCCGTCCCTCACAACTTTAAGGATCTGTTGCTAATGATTTGGTTCCAGATACCACAGGTCACCTGTGGAGTTCATCTTGTTTCTTTGGGTCACGTGATTTTAATGTTATGAATTATCAGTAGAGATGAATGAATTCGAAGTTGACGAAATGGAATTCGATCCGAATATTAAGAAAAATTTGATTTGCACCGAATCCGAATTTCCTCACGCTTCGTAAAATGGCTGCTGCACGTGTTAGGACATGGAGCAAGGAACTCTGGGAAAGAGGGATGCATGCAGCCAATCAGCAGCCAGCCAGCCCTGTGATGTTAAAGCCCTATAAATAGCCTCAGCCATCTTAGATTCAGCCATTTTCCAGTGTACTTAGTGCAGGGAGAGACGTCAGCAGGCACAAGGGACAGTGCTAGAAAATACTTTAAAACTTTTATTTTACTGTATAGAAATTCAGGTAAAGGATAGGGAGGAATCATTCCACAGCATGTATTTGTAGAACAGGGTTCAATAGGGTAGTTTGCAGGTACCTGCATTATCTCCTGAAGACGCTGGTCACCCAGTGAAACATGTCGGGATGCAGAGTGCATGAGTGTTAGTTTTTTAGACAGTGGTAGTGAGGGAGCTCTCTATTAGTAGCGACTGCAATAGTATTTAGGTGATAAGGAATTATAGCCATCAGTAATAACAAGTTAGAATCAATAGTGGCAATAAATAGCAGCCGGTCTACAGATGTGACAAATATATACAATGTGAATGTATAGCCATGCAGACGCGAATAGGACCACTAATACAGACAAACACAGGCCATAAATAATGGTGGCAAAAAAACAGTAGTAGTTTACTATAGGTGATGACTGTGAATAATTAGACAGAGCAGCCCTACCACTGATAGTTTTAAACTGTCGATGTAGTGTCTATGTATGTATTTGTGTAAGGCGCTTACGGTAGTACAGTGAAGAACCCTAGGAAATCAGGGAATAAGCGTAGTCGGTTGTGGTGTGCCGAAATCGAGGATGAGGTAGGCCTGAGAAAGAAGAGGGCCCACCCAAGGAAAGAGATATGGAAGAAATGAGTTGTAAATGAGTGGAGTGGTGGGAGGGTCAAAGCTCAGACCTCGGACGGTGCAGGAGCCAGGTAAAGGGGGTGCCCTAAATAGGCTGGAGGCGGACCTCAGCCCCTCCCACAAATCCAGGCAAAATGCCTTCACACTTGTGTAAGGTGCTTACGGTAGTACAGTGAAGAACCCTAGGAAATCAGGGAATAAGCGTAGTCGGCTGTGGTGTGCCGAAACCGAGCATGAGGTAGGCCAGAGAAAGAAGAGGGCAAAAATGAAATAACCAATTTATTGTAGTCAAATATACATAAATAGCTCAACCCGACATGTTTTGGAAAGCATCTCTTAACTCTTGTGTTGGATTGGGAATGTATCGCGAGTAAGCGGATGACTTCCAGCGCCCCAATTCCCGATGACATGAGTAGGGACGTTGGCACTGGAGGCCGTGGACGCGGCTCCAATGCGAAAGGAGTGCCCTGAGTAGTTGGCTGCGTTGAGGCCCAGTTGTGTGAGGGATGACCTGACATGGGTCATGAAGGTGGTGGTGGTGAGTACCGAACCATGTAGTTGAAGTAGCGGTTGAGAGGGTAGAAACTTGTGACGTGGTCTGTAAGCATCCAGAACCCTGACTGGACACCATCTGTTGTGCGTGGGGTAATATGAAATGTTGACGGGTAAGTGCTGACTACTCTTGGAGTGAGGTAAGGTCAGGATGTAATGATCCATGTGTTTCGCCAAGTGGGAGACAAGAAGACAAGGTGTGGCTTGGGTCGTGGAGGTTGTAGTGAATTCCCCGGGCCTCAGGAAACCGTAGAAGGCCAAGTAAATTGCTGTTTTGAGGATGGAGTTGGTATCTGCTTCAGAAGGCTTGGCGTCTAGTAAGTCGGATAATGCCTTAAAAATATGATTGTTAATGGGTAGCCTCTGGGCTGGACGTGCGGATTCCGCTTTCTGAATACCTCTGAGTATGGTTTTGATTTGGTGAGAGGCCATGCAACTGATGTTATTAGGGTGTAAGATTAGCATGTGGTGTAGAATGCCAGTGAGATAGAGTATGATGGCGTTGTATGACATTTGAGTTTAAGGTGGCAGAAAGAAGCAAACCCCAGAAGAGAAGACATGACAAAAGGGGGCGTGATGTTATGTTCCAGGAGGAATCTGACAACCTAGAAATTAAAAGTCAGAGAAAACGATAACGTGAGAGAGACTCTAATGGCGCAAGCCACGCGTGCGAGTCACCACAAGATAATTGTATTGCAAGCCACAGATGACCGTGCCATGCGAGCGGGTCTGAAGGCAGAAAAGACATGGAACCTGCTGGTTGTGGGACCACGCAGCCGGCCTCGACTGGCGGAGTTATGTGTGTAGAATTTAATTGGGGAAGCGATACGTGAGAGACTCTAATGGCGGAGTCATGCGTGAGAGACTCTAATGGCGGAGCCATGTGTGTGAAAATTGACACGGAGAAGCCATGCGTGAGAGACTCTAATGGCGGAGCCATGCGTGAGAGACTCTAATGGCGGAGCCATATGTGTAACATTAATACGGAGAAGCCATGCGTGAGAGACTCTAATGGCGGAGCCATGCGTGAGAGACTCTAATGGCAGAGCCATATGTGTAACATTAATACGGAGAAGCCATGCGTGAGAGACTCTAATGGCGGAGCCATGCGTGAGAGACTCTAATGGCGGAGCCATCTGTGTAAAAATAATACGGAGAAGCCATGCGTGAGAGACTCTAATGGTGGAGCCATGCGTGAGAGACTCTAATGGCGGGGTCATGTGTGTGAAATTAATACGGAGAAGCCATGCGTGAGAGACTCTAATGGCGGAGCCATGCGTGAGAGACTCTAATGGCGGAGCCATATGTGTAAAAATAATACGGGGAAGCCATGCGTGAGAGACTCTAATGGCAGAGCCATGTGTGTAAAACTAGAACGGAGAAGCCATGCGTGAGAGGCTCTAATGGCAGGGCCGTGCGTGAGAGATTCTACTGGCGAAGTCATATGTGTGACACCAAACGGAGAAGCCATGCGTGAGACTAATGGCGGAGTCATATGTGTAAACTAACACGGCAAAGTAATGCGTGAGAGACTCTAATGGCGGAGTTATGTGTGTAACACTGAAACGGAGAAGCCATGCGTGAGAGATTCTACTGGCAAAGTCATATGCGTGACACTAACCGGAGAAGCCATGCGTGAGACTAATGGCGGAGTCATGTGTGTGACACTAAAACGCAGAAGCCATGCGTGAGAGACTGTAATGGCGATGTTATTGTGTAAAACTAAAACGGCGAAGTGATGCGAAAGAGTCTCTAATGGCGGAGTTATGTGTGTGAAAGTAAAACGGCGAAGTAACGCGTGAGAGACTCTAATGGCGGAGTTATAAGTGTATCCTAAAACGGCGAAGTAATGCGTGAGAGTCTGTAATGGCGGAGTAAAGTGTGTAAAACTAAAATGACGAAGTAATGCGTGAGAGTCTGTAATGGCGGAGAAATGTGTGTAAACTAAAACGGCGAAGTAATGCGTGAGAGTCTGTAATGGCGGAGAAATGTGTGTAAAACTAAAACGGCGAAGTAATGCGTGAGAGTCTGTTATGGCGGAGAAATGTGTGTAAAACTAAACGGCGAAGTAATGCGTGAGGGACTCTATTGGCGGAGTTATATGTGAAACACTAAAACGGAGAAGCCATGTGTGAGAGACTCTAATGGCGGAGTTGTATGTGAAACACTGAAACGGAGAAGCCATGTGTGAGAGACTCTAATGGCGGAGTTGTATGTGAAACACTAAAATGGAGAAAGCCATGCGTGAGAGACTCTAATGGCGGAGCCATGCGTGAGAGACTCAAATAGCGGAGTCGTATGTAAACAACTGAACCGGAGAACCATGCGTGAGAGACTAATGGTGGAGTCGTGGGTGCGTGCTAACCGGAGAAGACACGCGTGGGAGACCAATGGCAGAGTGCTGTGAGTGAAACTAAAACGGAGAAGCCATGCCATTCACTTATGCGGCACCAATAGGACTCGCATAACCATGACCATCTCCGACAATGAACATGAGACACTAACCCGCCTACAACCGTATAGTACCCCTAATGGACGACACGAGAACAGTCACCGGGCCCCTGAAGCCAAGGGACTGAACGAGATGACCTCACGGTGATGATAAGTAGTTGAACATGAGCCAGACCTGGTGGAAAAAATGCATGGACAGTGGTGATCTGAACCACGTGCACAACCAAAACATTAATCAACCGTGAACCGTGAAATTGAACTGATGGAGAAAACAAGAGCCAGAGGCATTGCAGTTCGCTAAGAGAAGACCCTTGTCATGACCAACGAATAACCAACTTGTGAACATAGTAGGAACACACTCTCATAGGCCTAGAAATGAAAAGAAATGCAGCTTTAGTGGAAGCAGGGTATAACGCATGATGTAAGAACAAGTGGGTGAATGCAGCACTGGATGTGAGTGGTGCCTCACTCTTCTAGGCCTAGAAATGAAAAGAAATGCAAATCGTAAGAGCAGGTGTACGTACCTGGTGGTAAGAAAAATTTACAGCACACATGTGTGGAGAAAAATATGTCTATGCTAGACCGCCTAAAAGGGGTTTGAAAGAAAGTGGTAAGACGAGTGTGGACTGTGGTGCGAACGGACACATGACCTTGATGGGATCATGCAACGTGAGTATGAAACAAGTACATGCTTGCGCGTGTGACTGGTTGGATCGAGACGTGAGAAATGAGGCTTGGCATGTGGGCTGAAATGACCGTCATGAACGTGTGACCGCATGGTCTACGTAGGTGCCATACCTTTTTTTTTTGGGATGTGTGACCATGAGGACTATGGCGGGTCTTTTTTTTTTTTTTAGAACGTGTGGCCATGGACTATATGGCGGGATTTCCCTTTCTTTATTTATTTATCTATTTACTTTGGACCATGGGGCACGTGGGTGATGTGCGTTTTTTTTTTTTTTTTTTTTTTTCGTGGCCATGGACTATATGGCGGGATTTCCCTTCCTTTTATCTGTTTATTTATTTACTTTGGACCATGGGGCACGCGGGTGATGTGGCGGGTTTGTGTTGTGATTGTGGTGCTGTGACCTCTTGGGCGATCGTGCTGCCTAAGTGAGTGTGGGGTAGGAAGCTAACCGCCTGCTCCGGGGTTCTGCCGGCTGCTGGTAGAGACGGACAACCCTGGATGCCGGCGGTCCCCCTGTACTAGCCGCGGCCGCGGATGCCAGGCCGAACACCGCGCATGCGCCGGACGGAACCAGCCGCGAATGCGCAGTACCGCCAGGCCGCGCGTGCGCAGACCAGCCAGGAGGACGCGGCCGGCCGCCATCGGCAGAGTGACAGGAGGGACGGAGGTAAGAATGGAACCGGCGGCAGAGCGGGGGCTCTGTGGTCGCGGCGCGTGTGCCGGGCGGTGATGAGGTGGCACATGAACAAACAATGGTGAAATGCAAGATGAGATGGTACAGGGGGACAAAATGGTGAGGCCCCGTGCTGTACCGTGTGGTTGGCTCGCTTAGCAAAGACAAGGCACGTGTGAATGAAGTTTGGCAGGTGTGGTGAACCGAATGAGTAATGATATGGATGGTGAATATGACCCTGAAACACAATACACCTGTGGTGGCTTGCTGCTGATTTGTGAATGGAGCGGAGCTACCGTATGGTCGCATTCTTGCGCAATGCTGACAGGCATGACCGACATGAAAATTGGCATGTTTCGAGAGTGAGAAAACCTGACCTGAGTCCAACAATGGCGAAACGAAAATGAGTGGCACAGAGGAACAAGCGGAGAGGCCCCGAGCTGTACCGTGTGGACGACCCACAGCTTCACGGGCAACGCGACCCACAGTGAAACCGGGCGGAGCAGGAAGAACGGAAACAGGAATGCTCCAAATCCAGAACACCGACGGCGACGAACTTCCAGAAACTCAGCAACTAGCAAGCAAAACTCCAGCGACTCCCCAAGCGACTCTCTCTCTCAAAGCTCAGACCTCAGACGGTGCAGGAGCCAGGTAAAGGGGGTGCCCTAAATAGGCTGGAGGCGGACCTCAGCCCCTCCCACAAATCCAGGCAAAATGCCTTCACACATATAGTGAAATAACCAATAAAAAAAAAAATCTAAATTAAAGTAAAGTTTTAGCTAATAAAATCAGTACATAATCTAAAGACATATTTAGCTCCAGTTGGACCATCAATTAGCTTGCTAAAATAGTAAAAATTGACATGTACTGTGAGGTCATTTGATATCTAGTTGGGGGTAAAATCACCTACTCAGTGGTGTGGCATTTTTTTGTAAAGCCGCCGGAGGAGGTGAACATGGCCATATGTAGAATCTGTGGGCAGAAGGTGAAGCGTGTCCAGGGTGCCAATGTTGGCACCACGGTCCTGCGTCAACATATGCAGCGTCACCATAAAGTGGCCTGGGAGAACCGTGGCTTCGATGTGGTGGTCCAACCTGCCGCAGCAACCGCTGCATCACCCAGTGACAGGCACCCGATTTCAGGCAGTCAAGGCTCCACCACCTCAGCCGAAGGGAGCTGTCTGTTCGTCCCATCATCTGCTGGTCCTGATGATCCTGCTCTTCCTCCTACTCCTCGTCAGTCATTCCATCAGCAATCGATCACTAAAGCGATTGCCAAGAGACAACAGTATGCTTGCACTCATCCAACGGCGCAGAAGCTGAATGTGCTCCTGGCCAAGTTGCTGGTGCTGCAGTCTTTCCCTTTCCAAGTGCTGGACTCCGCACTTTCCAGAGAACTGATGGATTGTGTTGAGCCGAGGTGGAGAGTCCCAAGCCGTCATTTCTTTGCCACAAAGGCAGTACCAGCCCTGCACATGTATGTAGAACAAATGGTGGGCCAGTCCTTGAGCCTGGCGGTGTCTGCCAAAGTGCAAGTGCATGGCAGGGTGTAGCTGTAACTATGGTCAGGGACAATACATGCCCTTTACGGCCCACTGGGTGAATGTGGTTCCTGCACAGCCACACCAGCAACTTGGCCAGGTGACGCCGCTTCTGTCTCCACGTTGTCACGCTGTTGGTCTTGTGACAACGTCCGCCTCAGCCTCCTTATCCTCCATCGTGTCCTCAGCCTCCACTGCAGGGACAATTCACAGTGCCCCTCCAGCATACCACATGCGCAGCACACAGCGGTGTCACGCTGTTCTGCACCTCGTTTGCCTGGGAGAACTGAGTCACACAGGGGAGAAACTGCTCCATGTCCTTCATCAAGAAATCGAATCCTGGCTTTCTCTGCAACAACTCAAAATCGGAACCATGGTGACCGACATCGGGAAGAACATGGTGTCGGCGCTGCATCAAGGAGGGCTGAGCCATGCGCCCTGCATGGCACACGTGTTCAATCTGGTTGTCAAGTAGTTCCTAAAGTCTTACACCTATCTGTAAGACATTCTAAAAATGGCCAGGAAACTTTGCATGCACTTCAACCACTCGTACACCGCAAAGCACACCCTCCTTGAGCTGCAGCAGCAGAACGGCATCCCCCAACATAGGCTAATATGCGACACTTCCACCCGTTGGAATTCCACCCTCCATATGTTGGACCGACTATACGAACAGAGAAAGGCCATCAACAATGTCTTGATGAACAAAGCGGACAGGAGTACTCCCCTGTGTAACTTCGATGTTAGCCAGTGGCAGCTCATGCGTGACACCTGCCATTTGCTCAGGCTCTTTGAGGAGGCCACGTTATTTGTCAGTCACCAGGACTACGAGATGAAGGATGTCATTCCACTGCTTCATGTTCTGGAACAGATGCTGGTAAATCTGGCTGGTCAGGGGACTGGAGACGTGGCGCCTAGATCTCACGGCCACATGAGCCCTGTGGGGGCTGAACTGAAGGAGAAGGAGGACATTGGAGCACAAGCAATGTGTAGCGAAATGTGTGGTTTTTATACACAGGTGACAGGAGAGGAGGAGCAGGAACAGCCAGAGGAGATATAGGGCAATGAGTAAGATGAGGCAGAGGACCCAGGCACACTGCGGCAGTATGCAGTGGAGATCGAGACAGGAAGTCCCTCCGAGTCACTTGTACAAATGGCCCAATGCATGCTCACTTGCTTGCATAGTGACAGCCGAATTGTCACCATTCGGCAGAGGGATGACTTTTGGCTCTACACCTTGTTGGACCTTCGCTACTGGTCCAAAATATAGGCCTTTTTTACACCCGCTGAGAGGGAGGACAAACTGAACTACTATACTAGAGACATCCTATGTAGTCAATTGGCCGCTGCGTATCTACGCCATTGTCAGCAGCAGCTTGAGTCTAGAGTCGCTGAAGAGCAGCTTTCTTCACCCAATTACTCACCACCAGCAACAGCAGCAGCTAGACCTGGAGCAGGACCTTAACCAGCAGATGGTGGCATACTTACGTACTGGTATTACAACCCACCTCCCCACTGTCACCAGGTCACTCTGTGGTCTCCTGATGCTGCTGCCACCTCCACACTATGTCACCTTGCCACTCTGTGGTCTTCTGATGCTGCTGCCACCTCCACATTATGTCACCTTGCCACTCTGTGATCTCCTGATGCTGCTGCTGCTGCTGCAACCTTAACACTATGTCAGCTTGCCACTCTGTGGCCTCCTGATGCTGCTGTTGCCACTTCCACACTGTCATTGTGCCACCCTGTGGTCTTCTCCTGATGCTGCCACCACCACCTCCGCACTCTGTCATTGTGCCACTCTGTGGCCTCCTGATTATGCTGCTGCCACCTCCACACTGTCATTGTGCCACCCTGTGGCCTTCTCCTGATGCTGCTGCTGCCCCCTCCTCCCCACTCTGTTACCGTGTCACTCTGTGGTCTCCTGATGCTGCTGCTACCTCCACACTATGTCACCTTGCCACTCTATGATCTCCTGATGCTGCTGCCTTCACACTATGTCACCATGTCACTCTGTGGTCTCCTGATGCTGCTGCTACCTCCACACTATGTCACTTTGCCACTCTGTGGCCTCCTGATGCTACTGCTGCCATCTCCACATTGTCTTGATGCTGCTGCTACCTCCACACTATGTCACTTTGCCACTCTGTGGCCTCCTGATGCTGCTGCTGCCACCTCCACATTGTCTTGATGCTGCTGCCACCTCCACACTGTCATTGTGCCACCCTGTGGCCTTCTCCTGATGCTGCTGCTGCCCCCTCCTCCCCACTCTGTTACCGTGTCACTCTGTGGACTATGTCACCTTGCCACTCTATGATCTCCTGATGCTGCTGCCTTCACACTATGTCACCATGTCACTCTGTGGTCTCCTGATGCTGCTGCTACCTCCACACTATGTCACTTTGCCACTCTGTGGTCTCCTCATGCTGCTGCTGCCACCTTCACACTGTCATTGTGCCACCCTGTTGCCTCCTCCTGATGCTGCTGCCACCTTTACACTTTTTCATTGTGCCACTCTGTGGCCTCCTGATGCTGCTGCTGCCGCCTCCACACTGTCATTGTGCCACCCTGTGGCCTCTTCCTGATGCTGTTGCTGCCACCTCCACACTCTGTCATTGTGCCACTCTATGGTCTACTCATGCTGCTGCTGCTGCCTCCACACTGTCATTGTGTCACCCTGTGGCCTCCTCCTGATGTTGCTGCTGCTGCCACCTTCACACTTTGTCATTGTGCCCCTCTGTGGCCTCCTGATGCTGCTGCCACCTCCACACTTTCAATTTTCCATCCTGTGGTCTCCTCCTGATGCTGATGCTGCCGCCACCTCCAAGCTTTGTCAGTTTGCCACTCTGTGGCCTCCTGATGCTGCTGCTGCCACCTCCACACTGTCATTGTGCCACTCTGTGGCCTCCTCCTGATGCTGCTTCTGCCACCTCTACCCTCTGTCATTGTGCCACTCTGTGGCCTCCTGATGTTGCTGCCACCTTAACACTGTCATTGTGACAACCTGTGGCCTCCTCCTGATGCTGCTGCCACCTCCCCACTATGTCATTGCGCCACTCTGTGGCCTCCTGATGCTACTGCTGCAACCTCTACACTGTCATTGTGCCACTCTGTGGCCTCTTCCCGATGCTGTAGCTGCCCCCACCTCCGCGCTCTGTCTTTGTGCCACTCTGTGACCTTCTGATGCTGCTGCCACCTCCACACTTTCATCGTGCTACTCTGTGCCCTCCTCCTGATGTTGCTTCCGCCTCCAGACTCTGTCATTGGGCCACTCTGCGGTCTCCTCATGCTGCTTCCACCTCACCACTATGTCATAGGGCCACTCTGCTGACTTCTCATGCTGTTCCCACCTTCCCTACTTCATGACTAGGCCACTATTTTGCCTTTTGGCCTGGCTGACATCATCATTCATTTGATTTATTTTCACTTCTGATCTGTCAGAAGGAAGAAAAAATGAGATGCACAACGGATCCTGTCTATGTAACAGCCATAAGGCCTGCATGACATGGTCCCTATTTTGCATCAGAATTGTCTGATGATTTGGTAGCCAAAAGCAGGAGTGGGTACAAAACGCAGAAGACGTGCAAATATTCCATTCACGTGTCATCTCTGTTTTGGATACACTCCTGTTTTTTTTTTTTTTTTTTTGCTTTAGCAATACTGATGGATTACTGACCAAATGCTAACCGAGTGAAGGCGGATGCTCCACAGACAGGATCCGTTTTTGGGGGGTTACTGTTCTGACAGATCAGAGGAAGGGCAAAATAATCAGCGACATCAACACAAACTTACTGCTGACACCCTCTCCACTCTGTCGGGGGGGGGGGGGGGCTCTTCTTGTATAAGCGTTTAAAAGAACAGGTTCTGTAGACTATGTGAAATCAGCCTACGACGGTGTAAAAGCAGTGCGCTTTGACCTGTAAGGCTGAGTTCACAATTATCAGTTCTCATTTCCCTAAGTATTTTTTTCTGTTATTGTTATGATTATTAAAATTCTTTATGTTTTTGTTTTTAGTCTTAGATTTGTATCTATTAGATTGCACAGGTGAAACTCGAAAAATTTGAATATCATGCAAAGTTCATTTATTTCAGTAATGCAACTTAAAAGGTGAAACTAATATATGAGATAGATTTATTACATGGAAAGCAAGATATTTCAAGCCTTTATTTGTTATAATTTGGATGATTATGGCTTACAGTTTTTGAAACCCCAAAGTCACAATTTTGACAATTTTGAGGTACCCTTTGCTCAGGGGGTATGGATGAATTAGCTGACTAGAGTGTGACACTTTGAGCCTAGAATATTGAACCTTTTCACAAAATTCTAATTTTAAGCTGCATTAAGGCAATTCCTTTTAATTTGCATTATGGAGATAAATGGACTTTGGCATGATATTCAAATTTTTCGAGTTTCACCTTTAGATACACCAACATTATCAGCTATAGGTATAATATTTCCTCTTCCGAAAAAATTCATGTTCCCAGTAGTAATATTAAAAGAAAATTACATCTATGTCTGGCTAACAGATATATTGTATATAATGCTGTGGAGCTTTGGTTGGGTCTTTGCCACATTACGTACATCTGTGTTCTGTATTGGAGAAATCTCCTTTAGGACAGAGAAGGCTGTTATCACATCTGCCCTCAGCTTCCTTGCCCTAGGCAGAATATGTTCAGTGTGCATAATCTTTTCCTGTTTCTACCTGTTAATCCTCTCTTCATTTCCTGTTGTCCTCTTCGATAGTATGAACACAAAGCATTGCACTCATGTGTTCCTTGACGGGCCATATGATGAGCATAATCCGCATTCAGCTCTATTAACTTATTGCTAATAGATGAACTATTCATGTCTAAAAGTCTTTCACTTCATTCCGTGATGTTATATTAAAGGGGGTTATTTTTGTGAATAAAGTTCAACTAGAGTAGGAAAACAAAAATCTAGTTTTCTTGCACAGTTGCACAAAGCCATTGTGAAGTCTATGAGGCCATATCTTACAGAGGCATGCAGACCCACATTTATTTTGTCATTTTTTTGTCATAAACTTGGACCTAAAGATTCCTAATTTGTGCAAACAGTCAACCAAAATCTGAAAACATAGGGATAGTTCACCAGAGAGGACATGGACTAAAATCTTACTTTTTAATATTTTTATGTTAGATATTGAGGGGCACATTTATTTTAGACGCCGGTCTTAATAAAGGTCCTAAGCTGGTGGTGTTATGAAAAGGCGACTGCCTCTCCATAACATCAGCGGATCCTCCGCCAGTTCTAAATGTAGGAGAGCTTCCGAGCTGTCTTTCATTTATGACCATTTTCTTCGCCTAAAACAGACCTGGCGTGAATGGGGAGAAGTCACAGATAGTGGCGCAACTAACCGTTGTGCCACCATCTGAAATATGCCTAATATAGGCATATTTCAGTACAATAAATTACCTTTCTAAATGTATTAATGTCAACTGAATCAAATTACTTAACATTTTGGTTTGTTACAAACAAAATCAGAAAAATTTGGTTGATATTTCTAAATTTTAGAATTGATGCGCTCTAGTGTGCTCCTTTTATTAATTTGGTGCAATTCTCTCCAACAACCCTTTTTTATAGACTGGTATTGGAAACACAAGACATAGTATATTTGTCCCACAGAGATTTTCTCAGCCAAAAATAATCTGGCAAAAAAAAAGGCCATAATATACCCTTTCACTGAGATAGTGTACAATATGCCTGGTATAGGATTGTTTCGATACCAAAATTTTGATTCGGTTTCGATACCATAAAAAAGTATTGCGATACTCTATACGATTCAATACCACGCGAAAAAATAAAGCGCCAAATAAAGCCTCGTGCATTACGCATTTTATGGAACATCCAGCCCATAATCGAACAGTCCTATCCTATTTTTTGGGGGGACAAAAAAAAAATTGCGAATCACGCAGTTTTTCTTTTTTTTCTTTTACGGCGTTCACCGCATAGGAGATATTTTAATAGTTTGGACTTTTCGGACGAAGCGATATGTAATATTTTATTTATTTATTGTTTATATATTTTAAATGTAAAATTGGGAAAGGAGGTTATTTATACTTAATATTTTGGTGTGTTTTTTGTGCTCACGACAGCAGGGAGATTACCATGGCAGCCGGGGCTTCAGTAGTGTCCTGGCTGCCATGGTAACTGATTGGAGCCCCAGGATTACACTGCTGGGGCTCCGATCAGAAGCTGCCACTGCCACCAATGAGAGGAGGTGAGGGGACTCTGTGGCCACTGCCACCAATGTTTTTAATACTGTGGAGGGCGGGCGCATTGCGCCACCAATGTTTTTAATACTGGGGAGGGGGAGGGCAGGGCGCACGTTTAATATACAAATGCAGGTGGCAGAAACACATTGCCGGCACCCTTCCTCTGACAGGGTGCTGCGATCCGCGGCAGTTCTCCCCTCAGGTGTGGCACCTGAGGGGTTAATTGCCGCAGATCGTATGCGCCCTGTCAGAGACAGATCCCGGTATCGTATCGATACCGGGCTAAAAGTATCGATTGGGTATCAAAAGTTCGATACCCGAAACAACCCTAGCCTGGTATACTGTATACATAGACTTCTAAGGGTCTCAAGTGCACCTTACGGAAGTGTACAAATATTTCAGAATCTGACAGAAAAAAATGTGACCTGCTCCATTGAATTCCAAGCCATTCTCCCTGCTGTTGCCATGCCCCCTATGCATTGATTGACAGGTCTAGGCAGGGAAAACATCATCACACCTGGTCCTGATTTCTCCTGGTCTAGTGCCTTTGCCGTGCACCCGCAGCAGGCGCATTACAGGAGAGAGGCTTACTGACGGTTCTCCTCTGTACTATGCTGGTTACTGAAGAGCACGACAAAGGAACAAGACTAGGAGTAGTCAGGGTTAGACAGCATTTTGAATTGGCTGCAATTAGGGTTGAGCGAACCCGAACTGTAAAGTTCAGGTTCATACCGAACTTTAGGATTTTTGGACCCCGGACCCGAACCCAAACATTTCAGTAAAAGTTTAGGTTCGGTGTTCGGCGATTAATTGGCGTTTTTGAAAGGCTGTAGAGCCTATCAACAAGCGTTTAACTCTGTGCCCTTAGAAGCCATCACAGCCATGCTTACTAATGGCATGGCTGTGATTGGCTAGTGCAGCATGTGACCCAGCCTCTATATAAGCTGGAGTCATTTAGCGCGGCACGTCACTCTGCTCTGATTAGTGTAGGGATAGGATGCTGCTGCTGTGAGTGAAAGAATAGGAAAGAATCTTTAATCTAAAGTGCGTTTTAACTCAGCGATCTACAGAGATTTTGTTTTGTGGGTGCAGTGCACAATCTTTTTACCCTGCCCTGGGCCCTGTGACAGAGAAAAATAACTTGTATCCGTCTGTCAGTTAGGTGGGCGGCGGCGGCCATTTTATGCAAGCTCAGTGCACCAGCAAAGCATATGTGATTTTGTGACAATCAAATCCAAGCTTGAAATACTGCAATAATAATCTGGGTTTAAAAAAACACCCATTTTTGGCAATATACTACATCTGGTGCCTTTGCAGCATTTGCCAGTGTGCAATTTAAGCTATAAATACAGCAATAATTTCCTGGGTTTTAAAAACACCCTTTTTGGGCAAAATACTAAATTTTACAGCCCTTGCTGCATCTGTCAGTGTGAGATACACGCTTTAGATACTGCTGTCATATTCTATTAGTAAAAAAAACTTCAATATTTTTCTGGCTTTTAAAAAAAAAAAATTTTTTGGGCAATACCCTCCATCTTGGGCCTCTACCACATTAGTCAGTGTGCAATTTTAGCTAGAAATACAGCTGTAATTGTCTGGGTTAAAAAAAAACACCTTTTTTGGGCAAAATACTCAATTTTACGGCCCTTGTTGCATCTGTACATGTGAAATTCAAGCATTATATACTGCTGTCATATTCTGTTATTTAAAAAACACTCATTTTGGGACAAAGGACTTAATATTGCAGCCTTTGCTGCATCTGTGATTCTTAAAAACAAGCTTGAAATACTTCTATAATTTTCTGGGTTTTAAAAAACACAAATTTTTGGCAATACTCTCCATTTCTGCCGCATTAGTCAGTGTGCAATTTAAGCTAGCAATACAGCTATAATTTTCTGGGTTTTAAAAAACACCCACCCATTTAGGGCAAAATACTTAATTTGCGGCCTTGTCTGCATCTGTCAGTGTGAGATACACCCTTTAGATACTGCTGTGCTATTCTGGTATTAAAAAAAACACCCATTTTGGCTAAAATACTAAATTTGTGGCCTTGTCTGCATCTGTACGTGTGAAATTCAAGTGTAATATACTGCTGTCATATTCTGTTATTAAAAAAACACCCTTTTTCTTAAAAGTTCTTAATATTGCAGCCTTTGCTGCATCTGTCAGTATGAAATTCAAGCATTATATACTGCTGTCATATTCTGTTATTAAAAAAACACCCTTTTTGGGCAAAGTACTTATTATTGCAGCCTTTGCTGCATCTGTTATTGTTAAAACAAGCTTCAAATACTTAAATAATATACAACATCTGGTGCCTTTGCAGTATTATTCAGTGTGCAATTTAAGCTATAAATACAGCAATAATTTTCTGGGTTTTAAAAAACACCCTTTTTGGGCAAAATACTCAATTTTACAGCCCTTGCTGCACCTGTCAGTGTGATATACACGCTTTAGATACTGCTGTCAAATTCTGTTTGTAAAAATAACACTAATTTTGGGCAAAGTACTTAATATTGCAGCCTTTGCTGCATCTGTGATTGTTAAAAACAAGCTTAAAATGCTTAAATAATTTTCTGGGTTTTTGCAATACCTTCCATCTGGGGCCTCTGCCGCATTAGTCAGTGTGCAATTTAAGCTAGAAGTACAGCTTTAATTTTCTGGGTTTTAAAAAACACCCTTTTTGGGCAAAATACGCAATTTAACAGCCCTTGCTGCATCTGTACGTGTGAAATTCAAGCGTTATATACTGCTGTCATATTCTGTTATTAAAAAAAACACTCATTTTGGGACAAAGTACTTAATATTGCAGCCTTTGCTGCATCTGTGATTGTTAAAAGCAAGCTTGAAATAATTTCGGGGTTTTAAAAAACACCCATTTTTTTCAATACCCTCCATCTGGGACCTCTGCCGCATTAGTCAGTGTGCAATTTAAGCTAGAAATACAGCTATAATTTTCTGGGTTTAAAAAAACACCCACCCATTTAGGGCAAAATACCTAATTTGTGGCATTGTCTGCATCTGTCAGTGTGAAATACACGCTTTAGATACTGCTGTGCTATTCTGATATGAAAAAACACCAATTTTGGGCAAAAATCGTAATTTGCGGCCTTGTCTGCATCTGTACGTGTGAGATTCACGCTTTAGATACTGCTGTGCTATTCTGGTATTAAAAAAAAACACCCATTTAGGGCAAAAATCTTAATTTTGCAGTCTTTGCTGCATATGTCATTGTGAGATACACCCTTTAGATACTGTTGTTCTATTCTGCTATAAAAAAAAGACTATTTAGGGCAAAAAACTAAATTTTTCAGCCTTTGCTGCATCTGTCATTGTGAGATACACATGTTAGATACTGTTGTTCTATTCTGTTATTAAAAAAAACACACCTATTTTGGGCAAGATCCTAAATGTAAGAAATATGAGGAGAGCGTCAAATAAGGGACGTAGCCCCAGTCGTAGTGCTGCTGGTTGAGCTCCTGTTGCAGGGAGAGGACGTGGTCGATCTGTGCCAGCTTGTCATGGTCTTACCTTCTTGCTGTCCTCCTTCGTTTGACATGTGCTGGCGGCCATCTTGGTTTCTGGGTTTCTTGTAGCCTCCCACCCTGCGGCTTCTCCTTCCCACTGGGAGGAGCTGGATGCCTAGCTCATATATATAGGAGGTCTGTGGCTTCAGTTCCCTGCTTGGTCCTCCTGTGTTCACATGCTTCTAAGACTGCTGCTGCTTCTGGTTCCTGATCCTGGCTTCGTCTGACTACCCTTCTGGTTCCTGATCCTGGCTTCGTCTGACTACCCTGCTGGTTCCTGATCCAGGCCTCGTCTGACTACCCTGCTGGTTCCTGATCCTGGCTTCGTCTGACTACCCTTCTGGTTCCCGACTTCTGGCTTCGCAAGACCCTGCTTCGGTTTAGCCATCCGCTTGGACTTTTGCCTTACAGCTTTATTTTCAATAAAGCCTTCTTATTTCCACGTATCTCTTGTTGTACGTCTGGTTCATGGTTCCTTGACACAGCTACACACACAAGTGAAACACCTTCCTCAGGTTGCGAGTAGGCGACAGAACCTTCAGTGGTATTTGGTCAGGCCTAATGCAGCTCTACGAATGGTAAGGCCAGAACAAGTACAGGCGATAGTAGATTGGGTTGCTGACAGTGCCTCCAGTTCCTTTACATTGTCTCCCACCCAATCTCCTGCTGAAAGATCAGAGTTGGCACCTGCAGCCAATGTCCATCAGTCTTTCACCTCCCCCCCTTGCAAATCAGCCAAGCAGTCTGAGCCCCAAGTCATGCAGCAGTCTCTTCTGCTTTTTAAAGACTCTGCTAGCAGGGTTTCCCAGGGCCATCCACCTAGCCCTGCCCCAGAAGTGGAAGAGATTGAGTGTACCGATGCCCAACTACTTATGTTTCAAGATGAATACATGGGAGGACCATCGCAGCACGTCTCGTATGATGACGAAACACAGGTGCCAACTGCTGTGGCTTTCGAAAGTGTGCAAACCGACAAGGAGGACAGGGGTGAAGACAGACTGGGTGGAAGATAATGTGGAGGACGATGAGGTCCTCGACACCACACTCGACACCACATGGAATCAAGGTCATGCGAGTGACCTGTGTAGTGGTCGCACAGAGCCACCAGCACAGCAGAAGAGGGAGCAGCAAGGAACAGAGAACACCAAAGCCAGCTCCAAGGAGTTCCATGGCGTGGCAGTTCTTAAGACAATGTGCTGAAGACAAGACACACATGGTTTGCACGCTGTGCCATCAGAGCCTGAAGCGAGGCATAAACGTTCTCAACCTGAGCACAAATTGTATGACCAGGCATCTAAGTGCAAAGCACGAGCTGCAGTAGAGTAGACACCTCAAAAACCAAGAAAGGCCTCTGGCTCCTCCTGCTTCCTCTTCTGCTGCAGTCTTGGCCTCTTCATCCACCCTGCAAACAGAGGATCTGCCAGAAACACCACCACCTGGGTCACCAAGCATCTCCACAATGTCTCACGGAAGTGTTCAGCTCTCCATCTCCCAAACACTGGAGCGGAAGAGGAAGTACCCACCTACCCACCCGTCATCCCTGGCCCTGAATGCCAGCATTTCAAAATTACTGGCCTTTGAAATGCTGTCATTCCGTCTGGTGGAGACGGAGAGTTTTAGAAGCCCTATGGCGGTGGCTGTCCCACAGTACGTCATGCCCAGCCGCCACTACTTTTCCAGGCGTACCATCCCTTCCCTGCACTACCAAGTGGGGGACAAAATCAGGTGTGCACTGCGCAACGCCATCTGTGGCAAGGTGCACCTCACTATGGATATGTGGACCAGTAAGCATGGTCACGGATGTTATATCTCCATAAAAGCACACTGGGTAAATGCAGTGGTGGCTGGGCCTGAGACGAATAGCAGTTTGCCGCATGTCCTTCCACCACCAAGGATTGCAGGGCGCTTCAGTTTGCCTCCTGTTGCTTCCTCCTCCTACTCCGCTTCCTCATCCTCTACCGCCTCCTCATCCGGTCAGTGTAACACCTTCACCACCAACTTCAGCACAGCCAGGGGTAAACGACAGCAGGCAGTTTTAAAACGTATCTGTTTGGGGGACAAACCTCGCACCGCGCAGAAGTTGTGGACGGGCCTTGAACAACAGACCGATGAATGGTTGGTGCCAGTGAGCGTCAAGCCCGGCCTGGTGGTGTGCGATAATGGGCGAAATCTTGTAGCAGCTCTAGGACTAGCCGGTTTGCCACACATCCCTTGCCTGGCGCATGTGCTGAATTTGGTGGTGCATAGATTTCTTAAAAATTACCCCGATATGTCAGAGCTACTGCATAAAGTGCGGGCCGCCTGTGCGCACTTTCGGCGTTCGTACCCTGCTGCTGCTCGTCTGTCAGCGCTGCAGCGTAACTTCGGCCTTCCCGCTCACCGCCTCATATGCAATGTGCCCACAAGGTGGAACTCCACCTTGCACATGCTGGCCAGACTGTGCGAGCAGCAGCAGGCGATAGTGGAGTTTTAGCTGCAGCACGCACAGGGGAGTCGCTCTGCCGAACAGCACCACTTCACCAATGACTGGGCCTCCATGCAAGACCTGTGTTCCTTGTTGCGCTGTTTCGAGTACTCCACTAACATGGCCAGTGCCGATAACGCTCTTCTCAGCGTTACTATCCCACTTCTATGCCTCCTTGAAAAAAAGCTGCTGGCAATGATGGAAGAGGATGTGGCACAGGAGGAGGAGGAGGAAGAGGGATCATTTCATAGGGTTTCCGGCCAGTCATTCACAAGTGGCTCCAAGGGCGGGTTCCTGCCCCCACAAACGCCAGGTACACAATTGTCCAGCCAGGGCACAGTTCTTGAGGATGACGCGGTGGAGGATGAGGAGGAGGAGATGGAGGAGTAGGAACCGTGTTCACAGCAGAGTGGCACCCAAACCAACTCATGGCCATCACTGGTGCCTACAGAGGACACAGACGATACACTTCCCACAGAGGACAGCTTTTTGTTGCCTCTGGGCAGCCTGGCACACATGAGCGATTACATGCTGCAGTGTCTCCGCAATGACCACCGAGTTGCCCACATTCGAACTTGTGCTGATTACTGGGTGGCCACGCTGCTGGATCCCCGTTACAAGGACAACGTACCGTCCTTAATTCCATCACTGGAGCGTGATCGTAAGATGCGCGAGTTTAAGCGCACGCTTTTAGACGCGCTGCTGGTGGCATTCCCACCTGACAGCAGGGACACAGTGGAAGCACAAGGCGAAGGCAGAGGAGAAGGAAGAGGTTGCCAATGCAGCTGGGGCACCACCAGCACCTCAGAAGTCAGGGTTAGCATGGCCACAACAACTAACACCAACAGCTGATATGGAACGTCTTAGCAGGAGGCAGCATTTCACCAACATGGTGGAGCGGTATGTGTGCACACGCCTACACGTACTGAATGACGGTTCTGCCCCCTTCAACTTCTGGGTCTCCAAATTGGGCACATAGTCTGAGCTTGCCCTTTACGCTTTGGAGGTGCTGGCCTGCCCTGCAGCCAGTGTATTGTCTGTGCGTGTGTTTGTTTAGCATGGCGGGGGGCGTTATCACAGACAATCACAGCAGCCTGTCCACAGCCAATGTAGACAAGCTCACGTTCATTAAAATGAACCAGGCATGGATCCCTCAGGACTTGTCCGTACCTTGTGCAGAATAGACATGTATGCCGGCCTTAACCAGCCATTGTTATACTACAGCGCAATTGCTCATTGTTGTATTTTGGATATTTCACAGTCTTTTGGAGTGTACCCTAATTAAAAAAAATATATATATAAATTAAAACCAAAAACCAGTGTTGGCTACCTCGTCCTCCTCCACCGCCGCTTCGACCTACACCGTTATGTCCACCGCCTCCTCAAACTCCTACTCCATACGGCCCTCCATCTCAAAAATCTAGTTATTTTTATTATTTTTTTACGTATTTTATTTTATTTGATGTAATTTCATTAATTTGTCTGTTATATATTCGGTTGAAATTCACCAATTTATGGGTGTGATATACCCCTGCTCTACCTAGTAGAAAGGTAACATTTCACTAATTTGTCTGTTACATATTCGGGTGTAATTCACCAATTTTCGGGTGTGATATACCCCGGCTGTACCTAGTAGACAGGTAAAAACATTTTACTAATTTGCCTGTTACATTTTCGGGTGAAATTCACCAATTTTTGGGTGTGATATACCACTGCTATACCTAGTAGACAGGTAACATTTCGCTAATTTGTCTGTTACATATTCGAGTGTAATTAACCAATTTTTTGGTGTAATATACCCCGGCTGTACCTAGTAGACAGGTAAAAACATTTCACTAATTTGTCTGTTACATATTCGGGTGTAATTCACCAATTGTTGGGTGTGATGTACCTCTGCTATACCTAGTAGACAGGTAGAAAAAATTCATGAATTTTTCTGTTACATTCTTGGTTGACATTTTACCATTTTTGCCGTGAATAAACCCTTGCTCTGCATAAGTGACAGGAACCGAAATTGAAAAAAAAAAACATCTATTCCGTTGGTGGGTGACATTAACCCATTTCTGGCGATGAAAAACCCATGCTCTGCATAGGTGACAGGGAATTAAATTTGTAAAATTGATCTTTAATTGGCCCTTTCATTTGATCCTTCTGCTTTAATAATTTGTCCCACATTTCAGCTTGATCACATTGCAGCCATTGACCTCCCTTGGATGTGGTCTCCCTTTCTAATGCTCCCTCTCCAGCGTTGAACCCTGATTTGCTGATAACCGTGATCAACATGGTAGGCTCAGAAAAGAACATCGAAAGTTGATAGAGCAGATCAGTGATGGCCAGTTCGCATTGTTCGCCCATGAACATATGCAGGCTGCCATCTTTTTTCATAAGTCCGGCAATGCACAGGTAGGCCCTTACCTGTGCCTGTGCCTGTGCCGCGAGCTGGTCTGAAAACAAATGCGGTCACCGAGAGTAGGCAGTTCCGAGAACAGCTCAATGAAGGCCCCCGGTGGCTGTTCTCGGAACTGCCTGCTTTCGCTGACCGCACTTGTTTTCAGACCGGCTCGCGGCACAGCCACAGGTAAGGGCTTATCTGTGCCTCGCTGGACTTGTGAAAAAAGATGGCAGCCCGCATATGTTCACGGGGTGAACAATACAAACTGGCCATCACTGGAAAAGATATCCAAATGGATCGTGGACGTCACGGGGACGTGCGATCAGGCAGAAGTTATCTAGAGTCAACAGGGCCTCTCCTGTCTAACGTTTCCAAATCCAAAATACCCCAATAAAATTCACTATAATTTTTTATTAATCATTCCAATAACAGGGCATCTTAACCTCCCTGCCACGTGCCCCCTCTTTTCCTTCAATTCTTCCGTTTTAATAGCTTCTCCCACATTCCCACTCGATCACAATTAAATTTCATCTATTGATCTCCCTTGGATGTGGTCTGTCTTTCTCACGCTCTCTCTCCGACGTGGAACCCTGATTCACCGCTAACCGTGATCAACATAGTAGGTGCAGAAAAGAACATCGAAAAATGATAGAGCAGATATCCAATTGGATCGTGAACATCACGGGGATGTGCGACATGGTGGGGCAGTATGTTTGCACACGCCTACACAAACTGACTGATGAGTCTCCAAATTGGGCACATGGCCTGTTCTTGCCCTTTACGCCTTGGAGGTGCTGGCCTGCCCTGCAGCCAGTGTATTGTATGAACGTGTGTTTAGCACGACTGGAGGGGGTTATCACAGGTTATATTTCCCAATGTTTTGGGGTGTACCCTAATTTAAAAAAATTAAAATAAATTTTAAACCAAAAAGTAGTGTAGGCTACCTCCTCCACCGCCGCTTCCACCTGCACCACCACATCCACTGCCTCCTCAACCTCCTACTCCTCCTAGATCAAGATTATTATAATTTTTTTACGTATTTTATGTTATTTAAAGTCATTTCCCTATCCACATTTGTTTGCAGAGCACTTGCCATGCTCTTAACCACATTTTGATGCCATTTGCAGCCCTTTAGCCCTTTCCATGACATTTTTACAGCCATTTTAGTGCTCAAAAGTTCGGGTCCCTATTGACTTCAATGGAGTTTGGGGTCAAGTTCGGGTCCCGAACTCGAACTTTTTTGTGAAGTTCGGCCGAACACGTCGAACCCGAACATCCAGGTGTCCGCTCAACTCTAGCTGCAATATATAATCAGAAGATTTTTCATTTTTGGAGATTGGTTTAGAGATTGTCAGTGTTATTCAGCCTTCCACTGACCCTCTCAGTAATGGATGCTTTTTGCATATCGGAAAATAATTGTAAGTATTGTATGAAAACATAAATACCAACATTTGGGCTGTCAGAGAGTAGGAATCTTTGGGACAATGCATGTATTCGACTGAGAATTCAACCACAAGGCTTAATACCAGTGAAACATTGTTATTAGTATTCAAAAATCCGATTCGGTTGCATCACCGAAATTTACAAAAAAATTTGCTTTGTGTGTGGCCTATTATAATGTCATTATGTCACCGTACATGGGATTTCATGTGAGATCTGCAAGCAAGATGACTCTTCACACTCAAACAGATGAGGTAAGTATGATTTATTTTTTATTTTTTACTGCCATTCAGGGAAAATTGATTTGCTACCATGAAGCACAAGGGAATTCGGCTTTGCGGCATATCAAATTTGCCTACCCTGGCATTATTTAGGGCATTACAGAGGCTGATTATGGACCCAAAAAAAAATGTATTCCCCGTCATTTGCCCGATCTGTGGCCTGCGTATGAAACCTGCTGATCAGCTCTTTCATGCCATAAAAATTGATCTTTTGTCCGCAGAAAATCTTCCCGTATAAACAAGGAATGTGCGAACAAAAGATTTCTTTGCACCACACCCTATTCTGACACCCATAACTTTATTATAGAGTTCTGTGAGGGCTCTTTATTTGTGAGGCTAGCTGTAGTTTTTATTGATATGGTATGATGTGGTATGTATGAATTTGCTCATTTTTATTCATTTTTCTTTTATTTACCTTACTGCATTCGCTGTACCAGATAAGTACTGAAGTAGTGAAATAGTTTGGTATTCTCAGATTTCTTTTTATTTGTAAAATAGAGAAAGGAGCAAATTTAAAATTTTAATAAAGTTTTTCAAAAAAATATTTTTATAAAGTTTATTTTAACTTTGTTTTTAGCCTTGGCAAGCAGGGGCGTTGCTAGGGTCTCAAAATATCCGGGGCCCAAGCACCAATGCATATGTGCATATGGCCCAATTCTCTAAGTTGAACAACCGCATCTTTCCTCCCCAGCAAACACTAGCAGTGAAGCCATTTTACTGTACTTGCTATACAGCAGCACATACCTTTCACATCCAGGGCCTCCCAGGTGACGTTTCCTCTGATGTAGATCTTCTCTGTCATCATCTTCTCCATTCGGTCCGGACACTTCTCTCAGCCGTCTCGTCTCTGCAGAGTGTGACACACAGACATCTTAGCTTCCTTATTTTTCTGTACCCTCAAATACTATCCTGAAGAAAAATGAGTGCCCCCCATAGTAATAGTGCTCCTCATAGTCCCACCAATAGTAATTCCCTTCTAGAATGCTCTCATTAGTAATACTGCCCCCTACAGTGATAGTGCTCCCCAAGAGTGCCCCCATTAGTAGAAGAGCCCTCCAGTATTAATAATGCCCTCACAGAGCCCCCAGTAGAAATAAGGCCCCCTATTATTCCCCCAGTGGTAATAAAGCTCTCTACAGACCCCTCAGTAGTAATACGACCCCCATAGGGCTCTTAGTAGAAATAATGTGGATCATTCCTATATAGCCCCCAGTAGCAATAAGAATGTCTAATGTCCACTGTATTTAAAATACCCCCGAGTGACCCCAGTATTTATACTGCCCCCTACTGTTATAATGCTCACCCTGAAGTGCCCCCAATATTCACCATGAGGAGAGGTAATAACTTACCTCTCCTCATGTAGCAGATCTCACCTCAGCCTCTTTCCAGGACTCACCCAGCCTCTTCACTGCTGAGCCATCCTCTCCTGCACTGGTCACATGATAGTGACATCATCCCAGGTCCTTTTCAGCTACTGCATTTAGAACTGATCACATGACCTGTGAGGTCATCACAGGTCCTTCAGCTCTTGCAGTGCATTAGATTTAATTGTATTGCCGCCCATTCGGGGCCTGGAACAATACATCAGGGGCCCAGGCCCCGAATGTTTTGACCTAGCAAATCCCCTGGTCTGTTGTGTAAAATATCTCCTGTTTTTGAAGTGTGAGAGAAAGCTAAGGTACTCCGAGGAAACCCACAAAAACATGGAAGAACACACAAACTCCATGCAGATATTATCCATAGTGAATGCAAATCAGTGGTGCAAGGTAACAACTGAACCCCCACACTGCCAAGTCGAGTAAATCCACATCCATCATATCTATTGCATGCCATTTGTTGCTGTCCTTTCTGGTTGCATTCTGTAGAATTCTTGGCCAGGCATGAGGCTGCCCCAAGATTGCAGCTTTCGGATGCAAATCGTGATGTAATAGGCATCTCCTATCCATTGTAAGCAGAGAAGAGCGAATCGAATCGAACAAACTGGAATTTGATCTGAATTTAAGGATAAATTAGATTTGCCACGATTAAACCAGAAATAGTGTTAAAAACAAAAAAAAAACATACTTACCTCCTCCATTTGCTCGCGATGGGCCGCCCTGACGCAATCTTGATTGAAGATCTCTGCCGAAATCCCATGTGTGGTGACTTATGACATCACCACGCTGGCCGACGTGATGACATAATCTGGGGCCAAGCAAGATTATGCGCCAGATCTTTAAGCAAGATGGCGGCGGCTGGCCCGTCGCAAGCAAACGGAGGTAAGTATGAATTCATTTTTTTTTCACCTGCTACTTACAGAAAATGTGCTTCGTCACAAAGTAATTCGTCACAAGGCAAATTTTTTTGTAAAATTCAGGGAAGCAGCTGAATCGAATTTTCCAAAACTTCGCTCATCTATAATTGTAAGCAAACAATAATAATCAGCATATCAAGCAAGTTTATATTGTATTAATAAAATGTGAGATTTGCATCTCTAAAATTAAATGATTGCTTTATTTAATATGTAATGTCCCACATATATACGTTTTTAAGCAATATTTTTTACCTTTCTAGTTATATGTATTTAATAAAGAGGTTAAATTCATGATGACCTATTTAAATATGTACTTGACATCTGGCAAAAACAAACTGCAAACATCAATAATTTTATTGGCTTCTCAATCTGTATGTGTGATATTTTGTGCCAATTTGGCACCTTCATTAAGACTAGGGAATTAAGTACATCCTCAACAATTAACTCTCAATTGCAGAATAATCTACTGTTCTGCAATCTCGATACGGCACGAACCTACAATAATTATAAAAGCTGCCAAAATAATTTAAATGAAAGGGAATGGCCAGAATTAGAAAAACATTTCTGCTTTCTTCAGAAAACAGTGCCACATCTGTCAGTGGGTATATACATGGTATGATCTGCTAATATTTGCCAGCTTGGGCAGTATATAAACTTTTTATGTGCTTCTGGTTCCTGTTGATAGTGATCATTGCATCTACATTTGTGTTTTTTATCTGAAAGTCTCATCTCCATGGCCAGCTTTAAATAGAGCTCTACCATAGGCAACTCTTAGAAAAGTTGGTCTAAGGCTAGTTTCACACTAGCGGCAGACTTCTCCGGCAGGCTGTTCCAGCGGGTGAACAGCCTGCCGGATCAGTGCTGCCGCTAGTGCATGCTAGCCCCCCGAGGTACGCTCCGGCCCCATTGACTATAATGGGGAAGGGGCGGAGTTCCGGCGGCAGCACAGCAAACATGCCGAGAGGTGGCAGGAATAAAATTACGACATGTAGCCTAAGGCCTCTTTCACATGGGTGTTGTGGGTGATGTGCGGGAAAAGATACGGGTGCATTGCGGGAAAATGCACAATTTTCCCCCACGAGTGCAAAGCGTTTTAATGCGTTTTACACGTGCGTAAGAAAAATCGTCAGGTTTGGTACCCAGACCCGAACACGAACTTCACAGAAGTTCGGGTTTGGGTTAGGTTTTGTGTAAATTTTATTATTTTCCCTTATAACATGCTTATAAGGGAAAATAATAGCAGTCTTAATACAGAATGCTAAGTAAATTAGGGATGGAGGGGTTAAAAAAAAATAATTAATAAAACTCACCTCATCCACTTGTTCGCGCAGCCCAGCTTCTCTTCTTTCTTCTTCTTTGATGACCTGGGAGGAAAAGGACCTTTTATGACTTCACTGCACTCATCACAGGATCCATCACATGGTCCATCACAATGGTAATGTACCATGTGATGGATCATGTGATGAGCGCAGTGACATCATCAAAGGTCCTTTCTCCAGGTCCTGGAGGATATCCGCTACGTGACCAAGTGGATGGGGTGAGTTAAATTTGTTTATTATTTTTAACCCCTCAATAGACATTTTACTAAGCATTCTGTATTAAGAATGCTATTATTTTCCCTTATAACAATGTTATAAGGTAAAATAATAAAGATCGGGCCCCCATCCCGATCATCTCATAGTATCCATGCGTGAAAATCGCACCACATCTTGCTTGCGATTTTCATGCAGCCCCATTCACTTCTATGGGGCCTGTTTGTGTGAAAAAATGCACACAATAGAGCATGCTGCGATTTTCACGCAACGCACAAGTGATGCGTGAAAATCACAGCTCATGTGCACAGCCCCATAGAAATCAATGGGTCCAGATTCAGTGCAGGTGCAATGCGTTCACCTCACGCATTGCACCCGCACGGAAAACTCGCCCGTGTGAGTAGTTTGAGTTTCGAGAGTAATCAGCAGAGACCAAATTCTGTTTCATCCAAAGTCAATAGCTATATAGTCCATGCCATTAAAGTGAACCTTTTAGAAGTTTCTTGAAATACCAACAGCCTTGCAGAGGACTACCTTTTACTCTGAAACACTGCAGCTTTTCAGGGAAAACAGAGTTTTAGAAAGAATCAGGCACAGGGCGTAGTGTCTGATGGGTAGCTCCCCTCTGACTTTTCACTGCTCAGCTTGATTGACAAATGTCTTCCAATATACATATTCTTCTGGCCTGTCAATCAAACTGCGGCAGGGAGAAACTAAAGGGGAGTCCTCCAATGGAGACTTCTTCACACGCCAGTTTCATGTTTTATTCTGAAAAGTGACGTTGTTTCAAAATAAAGCAGTTTTCAAACAATGGATCTTGTTAGCATATCATGACCATGGTTAAGGCAGCATGCATCTGCTCATAGGTTCCCTTTAATTCAAAATAAAATTGGAGGCCAGAATTTGACACTGCTATGGTTGAAGCTTAAAGGGGTTGTCCCATGAAAAACTTTCTACATTTTTCAAAGCAGCACCTGGATCTGATTATGTTTGTAATTGCTTGTAATTAAAATTTTTGTATAGCTGAGTTATTTAATAAAATATAACTGTACAGCACCACCTGCTGTTTGTTCTTTTTCTCATTTCTTTATCCTGCTCTCTGAGAAGGCCGCACATGCTCAGTATTATCTTTCAACTGCCTCCTGAGCTGTGATAGGGAGAGCTGAGACACGCCCTCTGAGCTGTGATAGGGAGAGCTGAGACACGCCCCCTGAGCTGCAGCAGAAAAGACACTCCCCTGAGCTGTCAGCTTGATATAAATCTAGCAGAGCAATGAATGGGAAGATCTCTGGATCCATGTGAGGTACAGGGCTGGTTCTAGCTTTGTTATAAAGAGATTATCATGTACTATATGATGTCTGATTTTCATTATTTACATGAATCATGGGATAACCCCTTTAAATCTTCTATTTTCAACTATCCTAAAAACTAGATCGCCAGACAAAGTTTTTAACTATACACTTCATAATATCCATTCAAACGGGGGAACACAGGACCCCTGTTCTTGTAATCAGCGGAGTCCCCAGCGGAGTCCCCAGACACTTGGATAGGGCATAATTGTTTTTAAGGGAGCAATCCATTTAAATCTACCAAAGGTTGGGAGGACTTAAGGGCCCTTTACGGTAGGAGCAGTGAGACTATGGAACTCTCTGCCTGAGGAGGTGGTGATGGTGAGTACAATAAAGGAATTCAAGAGGGGCCTGGATGTATTTCTGGAGTGAAATAATATTACAGGCTATAGCTACTAGAGAGGGGTCGTTGATCCAGGGAGTTATTCTGATGCCTGATTGGAGTCGGGAAGGAATTTTTTCCCCCCTAAAGTGTGGAAAATTGCCTTCTACTAGGGTTGAGCGAACCCAAACTGCAAAGTTCGTGTTCGTACCGAACTTTGCGAGTTCGGGTACCCGGACCCGAACCCAAACTTTTTCACTGAATTTCGGGTTCGGGGTTTGGGGGATTTTATTATTTTCCGTTATAACATGGTTATAATGGAAAATAATAGCATTCTAAAGACAGAATGCTAAATAAAATGGACATTGAGGGGTTAAAAATAATCTTCATTCTATCTTCATTCAGCAGGACCTGCGATGACGTCACCACGCTCACTACGTGCAGGTCCTGAAGAAAGATGACGTGCGCGATCAAGGCTGCGTGATCAAGTGGATGAGGTGAGTATTTTTTCATATTTTTAACCTCTAAATGTCCATTTTATTTAGCATTCTGTCTAAAGAATGCTATTATTTTCCGTTATAACCATGTTATAACAAAAATAATAAAATGAAGTTCGGGTCCCCATTGGCTTCACTTGGTTCGCTCATCCCTACCTTCTACCTCACAGTTTTTTTTTTGTCTTCCTCTGGATCAACTTGCAGGATAACAGGCTGAACTGGATGGACAGATGTCTTTTCTTCACCCTTATAACCTATGTTACTATGTTACTACTATGATTACTATGGTTACTATGTTACTAATGTGCCATGTAAATGTACCGCCGATTACCCGATGAACGAGCAAACTGCACATTCATCGGGTAATTCAATCGTTTGTGTGCACACAAAAGTGATCGTTTACTGACAGCAGCTTGTGCCGTGTAAACATGATCTGCTGCCGGCACACAAGTCCTTGTGGGGAAGAGCGATGGCATTAGCGATTACTACTGCCCATAATGTGGAGGAGCTGGAAGAGATCCGTAAATGTAAATGCAGCGGTCTCCCCATCAGCAGATTGTTGAGATCTAACACTTCCTTCCCAACAATCTGCTGTAATATAGTCCCGTGAAAAGGGACCTTTAAACTATTAAATTTACATAGAGCAAAACAAACTTGGAGGACTTAGAGGTAAGAGCATGCACCCATAAATTTGTCTTTATTACAACACAACATTCAGCAAGGTTCTAGAAGACTTAGACCTCTTTCACACGGGCGAGATTTCCGTGCGGGTGCAATTCGTGAGGTGAACGCATTGTATCCGCACTGAATCCGGACCCATTCATTTCTATGGGGCTGTACACATGAGCGGTGATTTTCACGCATCACTTGTGTGATGCGTGAAAATCGCAGCATGCTCCTCTTTGTGCTTTTTCCACAGAAGTGAAAGGGGTTGCGTGAAAATCGCAAGCATCTGCAATCAAGTGCAGATGCCGTGCGATTTTCACGCATGATTGCTAGGAGACGATCGGGATGGGACCCGATCCTTATTATTTTCCCTTATAACATAGTTATAAGGGAAAATAATAGCATTCTTAATACAGAATGCATAGTGCAATAGGGCTGGAGGGGTTAAAAAAATAATAATAATAATTTAACTCCCCTTAATCCACTTGCCCGCCCAGCCCGGCTTCTCTTCTGTCTTCATCTTTGCTATACACAGGAAAAGGCCCTGCGGTGACGTCACTGCGCTCATCACATGGTCCATCACATGATCCAATGGAAGAAGAAGACAGAAGAGAAGCCGGGCTTCGCGAGCAAGTGGATTAAGGTTAGTTAAAAAAAAAGAAATTTTAACCCCTCGAGCCCTATGCATTCTGTATTAAGAATGCTATTATTTTCCCTTATAACCATGTTCGGGTTTGGGTATCCAAACATGTGTCCTGTATCCGGAGATGAGTCAAGCGGAAAGGAGCCCAGCACCGCCCCGCGTCCTCCGAATCTCCTCCTTGCTGGCTGACGTCACAGAGCTGGAGCGCCGAAATCTCGCGATGCGCGAGCTAGCGCATGCATAGTTCGTTCCCTGTGCTGATGCCAGTACAGGGAATGAACATGATGCCGACACTGCGCATGCGCTAGCTCGCGCATCACGCGATTTCGGCGCTCCAGCTCTGTGACGTCAGCCAGCAAGGAGGAGATTCGGAGGACGCGGGGCGGTGCTGGGCTCCTTTCCGCTTGACTCATCTCCGGATACAGGACTCATATCCGGTCATTTGCATAAGGATCAAAACAGTTTTTTAACACAATAAAAGCGCAGAGAGCTCTGGGGACTGGGTACTGCGGATGTGCTAGTGGCCATCTAGCAGCCCATGTCCCCAGCTCTATGCACAAAATCCTGGGGACAGGTTCCCTTTAAGAATAATAATAACACAGAGGGGCCAGTATATATTATAATTACACAGAGGGCATTATACTTCTGGGCACTACGGGTGGAGGGGAGGTCTGTTATCTGAGGATGATAGTAAAGTGAGGAATCTAACCATTTTTCTGTGAAACTCTGCAGAGTCGCGGCTGAAAGAAGGTATCATGGCGGTCTTATGTCCGAATGAAGACGTTGAGGAAGGTCTACATGACAGGAGATGTCACTGGAGGTAACAGGTATGTGCTGCTGTACTCTACTGTATAGTGTGTACCATTATATGTAATGCCCATCCACATATCTGTTTAGGGGGGGGTGGCTATAGGATTTGGCCCACACTGCCGAAGCCTGCCCCCCGACTTCAGGTCACGCTGTACGTGTTCTGAATTCTGGGGCCTCACACCCATGTACTACATTATCTGTACTCACAGAGTTACCACTGTGTTATCTGTGGTATTACATAGGACTGCAGGTGACATCTGCTACATTATCTGTACTCAGTTATCACTGTGTTATCTGTGGTGTTTCATAGGACTGTAGGTGACATGTACTGCATTATTTGTAAAAAGGGGCGTGTTCACAGGTTGGGGGGGCGCAATACTTGGCTTGCCCCGGGTGCTGGCAACCCACGCTACGCCACTGCTAATGCCTACAGATTATTCCTCAACCAGAGGTGTTGGGGGAGAGAAGAATCCTGATCCTGTTCCCATATGAAAAGAGTAGAAATGAGCGAATCGAAGTTGACGAAGTGGAATTTGATCAGAATTTCAGGAAAAATTCTATTTGTACCGAATAAGATTTTATTCACGCTTCGTGGTAACAAATCACATTTTATCCTAAAATGGCTGCTGCACGTGTGAGTACATGGAGCAAGGAACTCTGGGAAGGCGGGATCACCCATAATGCCATGCATACAGCCAATCAGCAGCCAGCCAGCCTTGTGATGTCACAGCCCTATAAATAGCCTCAGCCATTTTGGATTCTGCCATTTTCCAGTGTACTTAGTGCAGGGAGAGACGTCAGCAGGCGCTAGGAACAGTGCTAGGAAAGACTTCATTGTGTTGAAAAAACGATTTACAAGTTCAGGGAATGATTGTAGTATAGTGTAGGGAAAGGATATGGAGGAATTATTACACAGTATTGAAGCAAAACAGGGTCCAATAGGGGTGTTTACAGCCTCGGTAATAGGAACAATCCTATTACACCTTGCTGCACTGGCTGGGGATCCAAATTGCCGCTCTACAGCTCTGTAATTACAGCAAAATTACAGCCCTTTTTGGTATGTATTAGTGGCAAAAGAAAAATATATTTGCCATTCAGTGGTGCAGTTATCTGTTCTAAAGCCCTTTTTGAAGTGTATTAGTGGTAAAATAAAAATATATTTGCCGTTCAGCAGTGCAGTTATATGTTCTAAAGCCTTTTGTGGCATGTATAAGTGGAAAAAATAAAATATATTTGCCTTTCAGTGGTGAAGTTATATGTTCTAAAGCCTTTTATGGTGTCTATTAGTGGCAAAAAAGAAATGCCGTTCAGCGGTACAGTTATATGTTCTTAAACCTTTTGTGGCATGTGTAAGTGGAAAAAAATAAGGGCCTGTTTGCTGTTCAGCGGTACAGTTATATGTTCTAAAGCACTTTTTGGCATGTATTAATGACAAAAATAAAATATATTTGCCTATCAGCGGTGAAGTTATATGTTCTAAAGCCTTTTATGGTGTCTATTAGTGGCAAAAAAGAAATGCCGTTCAGCGGTACAGTTATATGTTCTTAAACCTTTTGTGGCATGTGTAAGTGGAAAAAAATAAGGGCCTGTTTGCTGTTCAGCGGTACAATTATATTTTCTAAAGCCTTTTTTGGTGTGTATGAGTGGCAAAAGAAAATATATTTGCCATTCAGCGGTGCAGTTATCTGTTCTAAAGCCTTTTTTTGTATGTTATACTGGCAAAAGAAAAATATATTTGCCGTTCAGAAGTGCAATTATATGTTCTAAAGCCTTTTTTGGTATGTATGAGTGGCAAAAGGAAATATATTTGACATTCAGCGGTACAGATATATGTTCTAAAGCCCTTTTTGACTTGTATAAGTGAAAAAACTTAAAATATATTTGCCATTCAGTGGTGCAGTTATATGTTCTCAAGCCTTTTGTGGCGTGTATTAGTGGCAAAAAAACATATATATTTGCCGTCCAGAGGTGTAGTTATACTGTATGTTCTAAAGCCTTTTGTGGCTTGTATAAGTGGATAAAAATAAGAGCCTTTTTGCCTTTAAGAGGTGCAATTATATGTTCTAAAGCCCTTTTTGGCATGTATTAGTGGAAAAAATATATATATTTGCCGTTCAGCGGTGTAGTTATATTTTCTGAAGCCTTTTGTGGCGTGTATTAGTGGCAAAAAATATATATATTTGCCATTCAGAGGTGCAGTTATATGTTCTAAAACCTTTTGTGGCTTGTATAAGTGGAAAAAAATAAGGACCTATTTGCCGTTCAGCGGTGCAGTTATATGTTCTAAAGCCATTTTTGGCATGCATTAGTGGGAAAATAAAAATATATTTGCTATTCAGCGGTGCACTAATATCTTCTAAAGCCTCTTGTGGCATGTTTTAGTGGCAATAAATTATATATTTATGCTGTTCAGCGGTGCAGTTATATGTTCTAAAACCCTTTTTTGAGTGTATTAGTGGCACAAAAAAGTATTTTCAGTTGTGTGGTGAAGTGAGAAAATTACAGCCCTTTTTGGCATGTATTAGTGGGGGAAAAAAGGGGGGAGGCTTATTAGCCGTTGTGTGGTGAAGTGAGAAATTTACAGACTTTTATGGGGTGTTTTAATTTCCTTTTTATTTATTTATTAGATCGAACAGTATATCAGACAGAGAAGTGCCAGGCCCTGCTCAGGGGAGTGGCAGAGGCCTACATTTTTCTGGCGCAGGCACAGGTTGGAGCAGAGTAAGGGGACGTGGCAGCAGGAGTCGCAGCAAGAGGCCTGAGCTTCCGATGTCATCTAGAAGTCGTGTCTTGACCAGCAACCCAGAGGTTCTTGAATGGTTTACTTGGTTATCCACTTCGTCCCAAGTGACATCAGACAGCCCCAGCCAAGATTCAGTGGGTTTTTCAGACACAACCCCTAGTTGGCATGGCCCAGGAGCAGGCCCTGTGCCCTTACCTGTCCTCAATCTGCCTCTGTCCATTTCTGTTCCCTCAGCCAGAGAAGTATTAAATGCTGTGGGCTCAGCCCCACTATACAGCGAGGACAAGCTACTAGAGGACAGTCAGCAGCTACTGGCCAGCCAAGATGTGGAGGAGACATCCGCCGCTTCCTCTGCTAGACAGGCAAGTAGTGATGAGGAGAGTGGCGTGGGAACTGATGTTGCGAGTGGTAAGGCTCCTGACCAAGAGACAATTGAGAAGGACATCAGTAATGTGCAGACAGTACTGCATGATGATGATGTAGCTGATCTCACTTGGAAGTCGGGTGACGAAGGGGCTTCATCATGAGAAGAGGATGGCAGCTTGCCCATGAGGCAGCAGCGGAGCCAGCTAGCGTGGCCTGGAGTCAGCAGGGTGGCAGCAGTGGGAGGTCGGTAGCCAAACGTACCAGGAGTAGACCACCCGCTTTGCAGGAGCCTACCTGCCTGGAAAGTAGTGGTGCACGGGTTCACGGAAGCAGCGGCGGTAGCAGTCAGTCAGTGCGTAGTGTTGGGGGTGAAATCACCTACTCGGCGGTGTGGCAGTTTTTTGTTATGACGCCGGAGGTGGTGAACATGGCCATATGTAGAATCTGTGGGCAGAAGGTGAAGCGTGGCCAGGGTGCCAATGTTGGCACCACGGCCCTGCATCAACAAATGCAGCATCATCATAAAGTGGCCTGGGAGAACCGTGGCTCAGATTTGGTGGTCCAACCTACCGCAGCAACCGCTGCATTACCCACCCCGTATCAGGCAGTCAAGGCTCCACCACCTCAGCTGAAGGGACCTATCTGTCCTTCCCATCATCTGCTGGTCCTGCTGCTCCTGCTCCTCCTCTTCCTACTTCTTGTCAGTTATTCCATCACAAATCGATCACTAAAGCGATTGCCAAGAGACAACAGTATGTGTGCACTCCAATGGTGCAGAAGCTGAATGTGCTTCTGTCCAAGTTGTTGGTGCTGCAGTCCCTCCCTTTCCAAGTGGTGGACTCTGCACCTTTCAGAGAACTGATGGCTTGTGTCTAACCGAGGTGGAGAGTCCCAAGCCATTATTTCTTTGCCAAAAAGGCAGTACCAGCCCTGCACACACATGTAGAACAGAAGGTGGGTTAGTCTTTGAGCCTGTCAGTGTCTACCAAAGTGCACGGCAGCGCTGACATGTGGAGTTATAACTACGGTCAGGGACAATACATGTCCTTTACAGCCCACTGGGTGAATGTGGTTCCTGCACAGCCACAGCAGCAACTTGGCCAGTTGACGCCGCTTCCGCCTCCACGTTGTCACGCCATTGCCTCCTCATATTGGGCAGACTAGATGGGCCAAATGGTTCTTATCTGCCGACACATTCTATGTTTCTATGTTTCTTCCACCGTGTTCTCAACCTCTACTGCAGGGACAATTCACAGTTTCCCTCCAGAGTACCACAGGTGCAGGGCACGACGGTGTCATGCTGTTCTGCACCTCTTATGCCTGGGCGAACGGAGAAAGGTTGCCACCCGTACAGGAATGACCCAGACAGTCTGGGTTTGTAATGCTGTGCCCAGGTACAAGCCTTTCTCAGACCCGGGCACAGGATTCATTTCAAACTGCAGACTTGCTCACGTGACAGCTGGCGGTGAGCGGTGGCGAGTGGTGACTGTGAGCGGCCGGCGGTGAGGTGTAAGTCAGTGGTGGCAGGCAATGAGGTGTCAGAAGCAGACGATCAGCTGTCACAAAGCTAGAGCGCTGTAATCTCGCAATAACCAAGCTACCACATGCACAGTTCATTCCCTGAGGCTGATGCCAGCACAGGGAACGAACACTATGCAGACACTGCGCATGCACTAGCTCACGCATCGCGAGATTACGGCGCTCTGGCTTTGTGACGTCGGGGAGCAAGGAGGAGATTCTGATGATGCGGGGCGGCGCTGGGCTCCTTCACACTGGACTCATCTAAGGAACAGGACTCATCTCAGGTTAATTTGCATATCTATCAAATCGTTTTTTTGACACAATAAAAGCACACAGAGCTATGGGAACTGGACATTGTGGATGTGCTAGCGGCCATCTAGCAGCCCATGTCCTCAGCTCTATACCCAAAATTCAGGTGACAGGTTCCCTTTATGTACATAATTTGGAAAGTTGTGATTAACTCCATATGTATTGTGATACCTTGTGATTACCTACAATATCATTTAATTACAAAATATGTGCATAGTGTACACTTTACCCAAAAATTGCCGCAAGGTGCTAAAGTGTTCGGGTTTGGCTTGAAGAAAAGGTGGCAACCCTAGAACGGAGTCACACAGGGGAGGAAAAGCTCTGTGTCCTTCATCAAGAATCCTGTCTTTCTCCGCCAGAACTCAAAATCGGACCCATGGTGACCGACAACGGCAAGAACATAGTGGCAGTGCTGCGTCAAGAAGGGCACACATGTTCAATATGGTTGTCAAGCGGTTCCTGAAGTCTTCCACCCATCTGCAAGACATCCTAAAAATGGCCAGGAAACTTTGCATGCACTTCAGCCACTCGTACACTGCAAAGCACACCCTCCTTGAGCTGCAGCGGAAGAACAGCATCCCCCAACATAGGCTGATATGCGATGTTTACACCCATTGGAATTCCATCCTCCATATGTTGGACCGACTATACGATCAGAGAAAGGCCATAAACGATTTCTTGATGATCAAAGTGGACAGGAGTACTCCCCTGTGTAACTTCGATGTCAGCCAGTGGCAGCTCATGCGTGACACCTGCCGTTTGCTCAGGCCCTTTGAGGTGGCCACATTATTTGTCAGTCGCCAGGACTATGAGATGAACGATGTCATTCCACTGCTTCATGTCCTGGAACAGATGCTGGTAAATCTGGCTGGTCAGAGGACTGGAGACGTGGCGCCTAGATCTCACGGCCACATGGGTACAGGAGTACTCCTCTGTGAAAGTTCGATGTCAGACAGGGGCAGCTCATGCGTGTCACCTGCCGTTTGCTCAGGTCTAGTAGTGAATGAGCACCAAAGTGCTTGGGTGCTCTGGTGCTCGAGTGGAACACTTTGGGATGCTTGGGTGCTATACAGAGCACCAGAGCACAATGGAAGTCAATGGGAGAACCAGAGCATTAAACCAGGCACCCCCTGGTCTGAAGAGGGGAGGGTGTCTGGTTCATAGGGAAAGGTCAGAAATTGATGGAAACATCACCGAAATGGTTCGGGAATAGCATGGGAAGGATGTCTGGATGCATCTTGGTCTCCCAGGTCGCTGCTAGGAACGATGTTGTCCGAGTAGTACTTTTACAGACAATAATACGCACAAAATTGAAGATAAAATCGATTTTATTGGAAAAATTGTTAGGAAACATTCTTTCCTGTATATTTACTCGTATATAGAGCGCAAGTGCTGCCAAAAATTTAAAGGAAGAGGCACTCCGATACAATCTGTATATCACATAAAGGAGGGCCTCATTCACATTGTGGTACAATTGTTCAGGTAGTGGGACTGCCAAAAATTACAAGGAACCAGCACTCCAATACACCCTTTATTACACATAAAAGTGGGCATCATACACACCCTTGAAAAATTATGATTGATGGCCTGCTGGTGACCCTCTAAAACATTAGGAGCGAGGGCCTGCTGCTGAGCTGACCTTCTAAAACATTAGGGGTGAGGGTCTGCTGCTGATCTGACCATCTAAAACATCTAAGCCTGCTGGTGACCCTCTAAAACATTAGGGGTGAGGGTCTGCTGCTGAGCTGACCTTCTAAAACATTAGGAGTGAGGGCAGCCTAATAGGCATGTTGATATGATGGAGGAGGAGGACGAGAAAAGGAAGATTGAATCATATAACCTTTTTTCTGGTGGAGAGGGTGCATGGGAATACATTGTATTCAATACACCATAAAAGCCACATTTAAAATGCTTTTATGTTCAGCCGCTTTCCTCTGTTGGAGTAGAGAAGTCATGGTCAATCCAGGCCTTGTTCATTTTGATAACAGTCAACCAGTCAGCATTTTCAGTTGACAGGAGGATGCGCTTATCAGGTATTATGCCCCCAGCAGCACTAAATACCCGCTCTGAAAAATACTGGCGGCAGGGCAGGCCAGCACCTCCAAGGCGTAGAGCGCCAGTTCGTGCCACGTGTCCAGTTTGGACACCCAATAGTTGCAAGGCACAGAGGGATCACTGAAGACGCTGACACGGTCTGCTACATACTCCACCATCTTCCAAAATGTTTCCCTCCTTGTGACACTAGACCGCGCATCAGGGTGAAGTTGCTGGCGGGTGTCATGAAACTTTCCCAAGCCTTGGAGAGTGTTGCCCTGCCTCTGTTGGAACTGCTGTGTGTTCTCTCGTCTCCCCTCCTCAGTTGCCCAAGGAACTACGTACTCTGCCGCCAGCGTTGTCAGCTGGAAATTTTAGGAGCAATTTTTCCACAAGGACCTTCTGGTATTGCCCCATTTTGCTAGTCCTCTCCACCACAGAAATGACAGATGAGAAGTTCTCTTTGTAGCGGGGGTCGAGAAGGGTGAACAACCAGTAATCGGTGTTGGCCAAAATGCGTATGCGTACAACCGCTGTCACCAGCGGCTAAGAAAAAATGACACTGAATGTCACAGATATTGAAGATGTGAAAACATTATACAGCAGATGTAGTGCAGGTAATGTTGCTGTCAGCAGCGGCCAAACGATTGTGCTGAATGTCACAGATATTTAGGATGCGCAAATGTAACACAACAGATGTAGCAGAGGTTGTGTCACTGTCAGCAGCGGCCAAACAATGGCACGCAATTTAGCGCAGGTTGCACTAATAATATATATGGCAGCCAGATAAAACACCCTCGCTACCGGTCCAAAATGGGGGCTTTTTTTACACCCGCTGAGAGGAAGGACAAACTGAACTACTATACATCCTATGTAGTGAGTTGGCCACTGCCTATCTGCGCCATCATCCATCCTCTCACAGGTCTAACCGGGGGTCCTCTGCGCTCACGTTCCAATGCCATGGCTGCTGTGGCAGAGTTGAGGGGTAGGAGCAGTTCCAGCTCCATCAGCAGCAACTTGAGTCTAGAGTCGCTGATGAGCAGCTTTCTTCACCCGCCTAGTGAAGAAGCTACTCACCAGCAGCAGAAGCTAGACCTGGAGCAGGACCTGAACCAGCAGGTGGTGGCATTCCTGGACAGTACTATGCCACCCCACATTGAAGATTCGCTGTACTACCTGGCAGCCAAACTGGATTTGTGGCTGCAACTAGCAGAGTTTGCCATGGAAAGCTGTCTTGCCCAGCCAGTAGTGTGGCATCAGAGCAGTGTTTAGTGTGGCGGGGGCCATTCCTGTGTTTTTGGCATTAGCAATACTGATGCATTACTGACCAAATGCTGACCGAGTAAAGGCGTATGCTCCACAGACAGGATCCGTCTTTTGTGGGTTCTGATGGATTAGAGGAAGTGAAAAATAATCACTGATATCAACACAAACTTACTACTGACACCCTCTCCACGCTGTCGGGGGGGGCTCTACTTGTATAAGCGTTTAATAGAACAGGTTCTGTAGAAATCAATGTGGAATCAGCTGACGACGGTGAAAAAGGAGAGCACTTCTTATTGGCTCTAACATCGACCTGTAAGGCTGAGTTCATACTTGAGTTTTTTGGTCAGTTTCGGCCCCATGACTGATCAAATAAGTGAAGTGTGCAGTGATTCTAATAGTGACGCCTGTCATCTGCATGTCATACGGACTCACAGTATTATTTCACTACCAAAGCAGACTCCCCATGCATGTTACTGCAAGGCACAGTGTTCTACACCACTATTAAGGCTTTCTGCAGCAAGGATATAGCCGTTTTTTAACGCGATTCGCCGCAAATAAATTCGGATCAAACCAAATATTTTTTATTTTTTATTTGGCGAACCGGCTTTATCAAATTTTTAAAAAATTCGCTCATCTCTAGTAAAGAGGTACCTGGCAGTAGCTTAATTCCCTCTCCCCATTAACATAAACTTGCATACTCCTGTTGAAGTCGAGTAGAATAGCTGTTGACCCAATGTGCAATTGTCCAACAGCTCTTGAATATGTATTGCCAGCTGTAGTCTTCTTCTGGACAGAGACAAACCATGATGGTTATAACTATTTGAAAATAGTTTTTTTCCTTCAGAAGGAAAATGATATGAAATTTTGATTTGCAAAATAGTTGGGGTAGCTGTTCATGGAGATGTGCCTAAATGACTGCAATGAATTAGAGTGAGATGAGAAGTGAACAGAAATCTGACATCTCAGTGATAAATTTGAAGACCTGACCAGGTCTTGTGTAGTAAATGAGATACAGGTAAGCAGAGTAGAGTTGGGATCTGAGAACACAAATTAGCTTCTTTGTAGACTACCCTGATTTTCACCTGCAATAGGCTTGAATTTCCACCTTTATAAAAGAGATCATTTGTAAGAGCTATAGTTCAAGGGAACTGCCAGTGGAGGTTTGTACATTATAGCACACCCTTAGGTCGATAGAGGATATCAATCATGCAGTAAACTTTCAGTGTGGTCTTTATAGTGGTTTTTAGGAATCAGAAATTTGGCACCAGGTCTAATTGACCCTACCGCACCCTAAGAGTATTTCTCTAGGCTTGGACCATAAAAGAAAATCCAGAAGGACTAATCACTTGTCTCACTGGGCACACTTTTATTTGAGCAATTGTTGGAAACTAATAAAGGGGTTTCCTCAACACTTTCATGCCATAAATGCCATCAATTGGCTACAACAGTCATGTGGGTGCACTGCTCATGGCCACTGTAGGAAAATCAACACAGACTATTGGGGACCTCCGCAGCGGCAACCCTGGAGCATTGGGAATTTTTCAGATGAGTAGTGGTTCTTTTGCTTTTTTATGGCTTCTTCTCCCTTTGGTGAAACATTTCCATTCTTGGAAATCCCCTTTATTTAGGCAAAGTAGGTTTTGTCTATCAGGTCTTAGGATAAGTCCCAAATTTAAATATATTTGTAACCCTGATAACTCCAGGGCATCTCCAGCCAGATAATATTTATTCATGAATGAATCAGGGTCAATTTTTTAATATTCTCCAAACCAGGAAAGGTCTTCAGCTTTAACTGGCCGTATACATGAGAGAAAAACCAGCGAGGTTGACCAGCAATCTTATGTGTCTGAATTTCTGCTGGCTCTCGACAGCAGATGTAAGAGTTAGAGGAATTGGGTGTATGGGATTTTAGCATGTCCAAATCTTTGTTCCCCTGGGAGATAGTCCACTGCCAGAGGTGCCTAGCATCTGCTTTTTTTCACTCATCCCATTGAAAGTAACTTGCACTCTTGGCTGACATAAGTATTCATGTTTATGGTGGAGTCAGCAAAAATGCTGCTGGCCAAATGAGCATTGAGTCAAGAGTGATTTCATGTGTGTGGCTGCCTTTAGGTGGAGAAGTGGAGAAGATTGTATTTACAACCAAAAGTGACTAGATGTTGGGGCTGCTAATATGTAGTTTGCCTTATAATCATTAGAATATCTGGAAATATTATTTCTTTCTTCACAGCAATACTTGTTGGTTTGTCATCCAATTGGACAGCATGGTGGTTCAGTGGTTAGCATTGTATGTCTTGTAGCACTGAGGTACTAGGTTATGATCTAAAGCCATGGAAATCTCTTTAAGGCTACGTGTGCTTCCTCTGGACATGCCGCTTTCCTGGCAAACTCCAAAACCTTCCTGGGGCAGCTTTACTAATGATGTAAACCAGTTGTCCTTTTTCACAGATCAATGTTTCAGTCAACTATCGGGAATGAACCAAACGTTCCTAATAATTGCCTGATTGTTAGTGGAGATGAAGCTGCATGTAAATGCAGCAATCATCTCCATTGTACTGGGACAGAGAATAATTTTTTTGGGGCAACAGATGGTGCAATTTTGGTGATTAAAGTTAGTAAAGTGCTAAAAGTTCCTTTCCCACTAAGCTCCCCCATGTTTTTCGAACAAGTCGGAAAAAGTTGCAGAATTGTGCCAATTTGCTCCAGTTTTTAGACAGATCCTAAGCACAGATACAGTGTGTTAATGTGTTAGTGCTATGTAAGTCACAGAAAATATCACTGACAAGTAGTGTTGAGCGAACCCGAACTGTAAAGTTCGGAGCCGTACCGAACTTTGCGAGTTCGGGTACCCTGACCCGAATCCGAACATTGCCGGAAAAGTTTGGGTTTGAGCTCTGTGTTCGGGCATGTAATAAAGCTTTTGAAAGGCTGCAGGGCAGCCAATCAACAAGCTTTTAAGCTGTGGGCACTTAGAAGCCATCACAGCCATGCCTAGTAATGGCATGGCTGTGATTGGCCGGAGTATCATGTGACCCAGCTCTAAGTAGTGCAGGGACAGGAAGCAGACAGCTGAAGAGTGGCTATTTGTTTTGTGGGTGACCTATGATGATGACGAAACACTGTGGATTTCCGCTGTGTGCAGACCGGCAAGGAGGGCAGGGGTGAAGAGTGGGTGGACGTGTGCAGTTCGGAGGAAGGGATGGTGGTCACACAGCGCCAGCCGCACAACAAAAGAGGGAGTAGGGTGCAAATGCAGAGTGGCCGTCCCCTAGCCAGTATATGCTACTGCCCACCACACCCAGGGACCGAGCACACCAAAGCCAGTTCCAAGGAGTTCCCTGGCGTGGCAGTTCTTCAGACAGTGTGCTTACAACAAGACATGAGTGGTTTGCACGCTGTGCAATCAGAGGCTGAAGTGAGGCATAAATGTTCTAAACTTGAGCCCCACCTGCATGACCAGGCATCTAAATGCAAAGCACGAGCTGCAGTGGAGTACACACCTGAAAAACCACAAAAAATCTCAGGCTCCTTTTGCTCCCTCTTCTGCTGCAGTCTTGGCCTCTTCTTCCCCCTCTGGTGTAACAGCAGCACCTGCCACCTCACAAACAGAGGATGTGGCAGCACCACCTCCACCACCGTCACCCAGCATGTCCACACTGTCCCATGGTAGCGTTCAGTTGTCCATCCCCCAAACACTGGAGAGAAAGAGGAAGTACCCCCCTACCCAATCCCTGGCCCTGAAAGCCAGCATTTAAAAATTCCTGGCCTTTGAAATGTCATTCAATCTGGTGGAGACAGAGACTTTTAAAAACCTTATGGCGGTGGCTGTCCTACAGTACGTGGTTCCAAGCCGCCACTACTTTTCCAGGCAAGCCATCCCTGCCCTGCACAACCAAGTGGCGGACAAAATCAGGTGTGCACTGCGCAACGCCATCTGTGGCAAGGTCCTCATAACCACCAATACGTGGACCAGTAAGCACGAGCAGGGACGTTATATCTCCCTAACTGCACACTGGGTAAATGCAGTGTGGCTGGGCCTGAGGCCAATAGCAGTTTGGCGCATGTCCTACCGCCATTGAGGATTGCAGGACATTTCTCGTTGCCTCCTCGTACTCCGCTTCCTCTTCTACCGCCTCCTCATGCGGTCAGCGTAACACCTTTACCACCAACTTCAGCACAGCCAGGGGTAAACGACAGCAGGCTATTTTGAAACTCATCTGTTTGGGGTAAAAAACCCACACCACGCAGGAGCTGTGGACGGGCATGGAACAACAGACCGATGAGCGGTTGGTGCCGCAGAACCTCAAGCCTCGCCTGGTGGTGTGCGATAATAGCAGAAATCTCTGCCAGTTGTGTGCGGTTCTGCTGCGATACCTCAGCTATATAGAGGGACAAATGCTATTGGAATAATTAATTGCAACTGGTGTGATATACCTGTTGCCCCCAAAAAAACGGATTGAGGGGTGTGATATACCTACAATATACTTTCTAACATAGAAAGCATATTATAGTGCATTTGTATTATGCAGCAGTGTGTGTGGTTCTGCTGCGATACCGTAGGTATATAGATGGACAAGCGTTATTGGAACAACTATTTGCAATGGGTGTGATATACCTCTTGCCCCCCAAAAAACTGATTGAGGGGTGCGATATACCTGCTTCCACAAAATACTGATTAAGGGGTTTGATATACCTGCTTCCACAAAATACTGATTGAGGAGTGTGATATACCTGCTTCCACCAAATATTGATTATGGGGTTCTATATACCTTTTTCCACAAAATACTGGTTGAGGGGTGCAATATACCTGCTTCTACAAGCGTTACTATCCCACTTCTATGTCTCCTTGAAAAACACTTTGGGCGATGAAGGAAGAGGACGTGGCACAGGAGGAAGAGGAGGAGGAAGAGGAATCATTTCCATAGTTATCAGGCCAGTCATTCACAAGTGGCTCGGAGAGTGGGTTCCTGCACCAATAGAGGCCAGGTACACAACTATCCAGCCAGGCCACAGTTCTGCAGGATGAGGAGGAGGATAATGATGATGAGGAGGAACCGTGTTCACAGCAGGGTGGCTCCCAAAGCAGCTTACATGCATCAATGGAGCGTGGCTGGGGGGATACAGAAGACACAGACGATACACCTCCCACAGAGGACAACTTGTTGTTACCTCTGGGCAACCTGGCACACATGAGCGACTACATGCTGCAGTGCCTGCGCAACGACCGGCGAGTTGCCCACTAGAGATGGCCTTGCGGTTCGCCAGGCGGTCGTTTTGCAGCGAACTTTGCATGTTCGCGATTCACTGAACATGAGAACATATGGTGATGTTTGCATGCTCCATATTCTTTTGCATTGCGCTGAATTTTGACCCATGACACATCCATCAGGTGGGACAGGACAGCCAATTGAGACGTTTAAACACATGGACACACCCCTACCCTATAACAGAACCTCATCTGGCAGCCATTTTACATTCTGTGTTTTGTCAGTGTAGGGAGAGATTGTTTTGCGAAGCAGGGACAGACGGTTAGGGACACCAAACGCTAACTAATAGGGCCGCAAAAGTCCTTTAAAGGACTGGTATAAGTGTGCTATTGATAGGTGTGTTATACTGAGGGGTGTGTTAAACTTATAATATACTTTCTAACATAGAAAGTATATTATAGTGCATTTGTATTGTGCAGCAGTTGTGTGCAGTTCTGCTGCGATACCTCAGCTATATAGAGGGACAAATGCTATTGGAATAACTAATTGCAACTGGTGTGATATACCTGTTGCCCCCCAAAAAACGGATTGAGGGGTGTGATATACCTACAATATACTTTCTAACATAGAAAGTATATTATAGTGCATTTGTATTATGCAGCAGTGTGTGTGGTTCTGCTGCGATACCGTAGGTATATAGAGGGACAAGCGTTATTGGAACAACTATTTGCAATGGGTGTGATATACCTCTTGCCCCCCAAAAAAACTGATTGAAGGGTGCAATATACCTGCTTCCACAAAATACTGATTAAGGGGTTTGATATACCTGCTTCCACAAAATACTGATTGAGGAGTGTGATATACCTGCTTCCACCAAATATTGATTCAGGGGTTCTATATACCTTTTTCCACATAATACTAGTTGAGGGGTGCAATATACCTGCTTCTACAAAATACTGATTAAGGAGTTATATTTACCTGCTTCCACAAAACACTGATTGAGGGGTGCGATATACCTGCTTACACCAAATATTGATTGAGGCCTGCAATACACCTGCTTACACCAAATATTGATTGAGGCCTGTAATACACCGGCTTCCACAAAATACTGATTGAGGGGTGCGATATACCTGTTTCCACCAAATATTGATTCAGGGGTTCTATATACCTTTTTCCACAAAATACTGATTGAGGGGTGCAATATACCTGCTTCTAAAAAATACTGATTAAGGGGTTCTATATACCTGCTTCCACAAAATACTAATAAAGGTGTTTGATATACCTGCTTCCACAAAATACTGATTAAGGGGTTTGATATACCTGCTCCCACAAAATACTGATTGAGGGGTGCGATATACCTGCATCCACCAAATATTGATTCAGGTGTTCTCTATAACTGTTTCCACAAAATACTGATTGAGGGGTGCGATATACCTGCTTCTACAAAATACTGATAAAGGGGTTCTATATAACTGCTTCCACAAAATACTGATTGATGGGTGCGATATACCTGCTTCCACCAAATATTGATTGAAACCTGCGTTTCACTGACTTCCACAAAATACTGATTGAGGGGTGCCATATACCTCCTTCTACAAAATATTGATTAAGGGGTTCTATATACCTGCTTCCACCAAATATTGATTCAGGGGTTCCATATATCTGTTTCCAAAAAAAAATGATTGAGAGGTGCGATATACCTGCTTCTAGAAAATATTGATTAAGGGGTTCTATATACCTGCTTTCGCAAAATACTGATTAAGGGGTGCAATATACCTGCTTCCACCAAATATTGATTGAGGCCTGCGATACACTGGCTTCCACAAAATACTGATTGAGGTATGCGATATACCTGCTTCCACCAAATATTGATTCAGAGGCTCTATATACCTTTTTTCACAAAATACTGATTAAGAGGTTCTATATACCTGCTTCTCTAAATTACTGATTGAGGGGTGCGATATACTTGCTTCCACCAATTATTGATTGAGGCCTGCGATACACCGGCTTCCATAAAATACTAATTGAGGGGTGCCATATACCTGTTTCCGCCAAATACTGATTAAGGGGGTGCCATATACCTTCTTCAACCATATACTGATTGAGGGCAGCAATATACCTGCTTCCACAAAATGAATTCAATATGAATAAATGAAATGAAATGAAATGAATCCAATAATGAATGCGCGAAATCGTTTGCAATGCGCATATTGTGCATGTATTCATTGCGTTATACAGGAGTGGCCTACTTTTGCTAAATTTTTCAAACTGTTTGCTGAGGCTGGCAAAAATGGTTGGGAGCAAGTTTAGTGAACGTGAGGAAGAAATTCTGATAACTGTAAGTAATTTGACATTACATCACTGTTTTTGATTACATTTTGCATGCATGGCAGAACAATGACTTTATATGAAGATAAAGGGGGGCGATTAAAATGTTAATCCCCCCTATCGAGTGTTCTGGAGAGAATACTGACATCATTAATAAAGGGAACACGCTCCTTTCCTTTGGACACGTCCCATTTTTTAAAAACTGTTGCGGATTTCCTTTCAGTCCCTCTTGATAGTTAGTTGGTTACCACCATAGATGTTGTAAGCTTGTACACATCGATAAAACATCAAGGTGGAATACAGGCAGTGACGGCTTTATTACAGACTAGCGATTACACAGCTATTGAACAGGACTTTTTTCTAGAAATGTTGAATTTGGTGTTGTTTAAGAACTATTTTCTATTTGAGGATGTTTTTTATTTGCAGCGACGTGGGACCGCGATGTGGTCTAATGTGCCCCCGCCCTATGCTAATTAATTTATGTCATCCATAGAGGAATCATATATTTACAATACAGAGTTATATTTAAAAAATATCCTAAAATGGAAAAGATTTATCAATGACATTTTTTGCATATGGGTGGGGCCACAGGAGACCCTTCTCTCTTTTTTTTGAATATTTGAACAATATGTGTGAGGGTCTAAGATTCACCATTACTTTTAATAGCGGGTGTATTTCCTGGATACTACCGGGAAAACGGATGAGCACGAACATTTGTCAACTGATCTATTTAGAAAGGAAACAGACAGAAACAGCATCCTTCATTACACCAGTGCCCATACCCCCTCGCTCAAGAAAGCTATACCTACATCTCAATTTCAGAGGGTCAAACATGTGGTCTCTGATGCCGTGAGACAGGACCTTAGATTGGATGAGATGACTAAAAGGTTTGTTGAGAGGGGGTATCCTGACTCCATTTTGGTACAAGCAAAGATGGACTCACAATCCCCGCGTATCAGGGAATCAGGGGATAAACAGAGAATAGCATTTGTACACAAATTCCACCCTTTCAAAGCGGGTATTGACAATGTGGTTAGGAGGCATTGGCATATATTGACCAAGGCCTATCCTGGTGTGGAGGAGTTTAAAAATCTCCCCTTGATTTGTAACAAAAGGAACCCCAGTTTTAGGGACAAACTGGTGCATGTCGATCTGGGTGGCAAAGGTGAAACACTTAGCCAGCGCACATTGAGGACAGTGAAGAAGGGTACATTCCTTTGTCTCCACTGTCTTCAATGTTCAAATATTATCAAGGGTCCTGAGTTTCATCATCCCATTACGGGGCAGGCTTTTAAAATAAATAAAAAAATTTCACTTGTGAGTCCACAAATGTAATCTACTTAATAAAATGTCCCCGTGGATTATTATATATCGGGGAGACAATGCAGACAGTGCGTGATAGGATTTGCAAACAGAAATTCACAATAAGGACCAAGAATCTTCTGTTGCCACTTTGATGAATATAAACATACAGTGTCACAATTACGGTTCCAAATTTTGGAGCAAGTAAGAAGACCAAGGAGGGGTGGTTGAATCAAGAAACTCCTATTACGTAGGGAAGCGTATTGGATTCATACCATAAATGCGATACACCCTAAGGGACTGAACAGTGATTATGAGATTGCAAGCTTGTAATTGTGGTCCCACTCTGCTTACTTATAGTACTGACATTTTGATTTTTTCCATAGACTGAAAGGTCACGCTGATCCTCCTTTTGGAACCATGATATCCTTTGTTCACGTAACTATAAGAAATGAAGTTTAATGATTTGTTTACAACAATGTGATAATGAAACCATGTTACTGATTTGCGCTGTGTTGATTACCGCCCTAAACGGGACTTAAGTTACCTGCGTCCGATCCATGTGCACTATATAGGTACGTGTATTAGATGCATTGTGTAATTGACTGTGAAAGGCTGTTTGCCGAAATGTGTCATTACAAGAAGATTAAATAAATGAATACATTTTGAAGTGATATCATTGCTGGGATCCTTCTATACAAATGTAGTGTCCCACTAGGTAGGAGTGGGCACTACACAAGGGTCAATTGGGTAACTTGTTACTTCTGCTCACAAGGGACAGTGATGTTACATTTGACTGTGCACTTTGATGCATTTTCTATGTGTTTTTACATGCAATGTTTCCCCTGTATTATGCATGGCAGGCCTAGTTGGGTGTAATTAGACATCCTAGACACTAGAGGGATATAGGGAGCCCCTAGTATAAATGTCCAGGCCCAGACAGGGAGGGGGAGTTCATAGTCAGTAGTCTGTGAAGACAGAAGTGAGAAGGCACCAGCCCAGGATATGCTGAGGGCCTCCTCCTGACATGCAGCTGGACAGTCCTGGTTTCTAGCTGCACCAAGGGGCTAGATGGAGTACAGCCTGCTTGGAGACCGTAGTGTATTCCAGGGGACTAGAGGAGTCACCTCGTCAGCCTGAAGCTCCTGAGGCTAAGCATAGCTCAGTTGAGATACCCCAGTAGTAGGAGAGCACCTCCTGGGAGCAACCTGCAGTTTCCCTACTAAGAGAGGAGAATACAACCAAGTACAGATAAGTAACCTGATGGGCAGAACACTATAAAGTGAAGAGCAAGGGTCTATACTGGAGGAAGGAATTTATACCAAGGATTTAAGCCAGCACTTAGGCATCCGGGCCTTGGGATCCAGCCAGATAGAATAGCTGAGGGGATAGAGCAGCATTGCACTGCAAAGCATTAACTGTTTGCCCTCCAAGTATCTTGCATGATTAATACCTGCCATCATTGTGAAGTAAGCCTGCTTGGGACATATTGTTCAAGGGACTGCATCATCATCATTAACCACTGTAATTGACTGTACAAAGTTGGACTGTTTTCCAAGTAAAGCTACGTTTGGTTCACCATACAATCTGTGTACCTCAATTACTATTCCTACCAACCGGTGTGCCACCGTTACAGGCACTGGTGTCACGATCCTTAAAGGGACCTTACCTAAGGCACTCTAAACACCTGCAACAACCAGGGCACCTCACCCAACATCAGGCCAGGTCTCTACACCCAGAGTGTGCCCCAGAGGAACTTGTGTCTGCCTCTCATTCACTGCTGCATGCCTGCCCAGGGTCCTCCAAAAAGTGAGTAACCCTCGATTGCCCATACCGTGACCTCACTGTCGCTATACCCTGCAGGTCTGGCGTGCTGCACAAATAATATACTTCTAGCCACATAATCACTTGTTCTTTTCTGTCAGGTGAATGCCTAAGTTTTGGGGCCTGTACTCCACTGGCCTACAGTAAAATTGTTATTCAGTGATTGTGGCAGGCGCAGCACTATGAAATGCCTTTTGTGCTGTGGCATTAGAAGAATTTTGATATCTCTGACTTTTTAGTCTAACCAGACTGTCTATTACTCTGTAATTCCTCTAGCGACGTTTTATGGAAACAGTAGGTTTAAAGAGCTCACCAAATGCTTGAAATAACTTCTTTATTAACTTACATTTTTCTTCATATAACACTGCCGCCTTCACAGCAGATAGTCCAAGTACAAAACACGTGTTGAAAAGATATCACAAAATGGCGGTATGCATAAGATGGTGGTTCAACTGTTCAATCTTGTCATTCAACATAAAATGGTGGATATATTTATCTCTTGAGTATCTGTACTCTCACTTTAAGTTATTTAAGCACTTTATGATCTCTCTGAGAGGTATATCTGAGATCTCACTAATAGTTCTCTTGCTGAATTTGATCACAATTTGCAGTATGCAGTTAGCAGTGGCTATTTGCAGATTGGTTGAGTATGATCTGGTATGGTTGTATACAATTTGGATTGCAATATGGAATCTGAATACTTGCATTCAGGCTCAGTGGAAGCACAAGGAGAAGGCAGAGGAGGAGGAGAAGGAATAGGCCGCCAACACAGCTAGGGCACCGCCAACACCTCAGAAGGCAGGGTTAACATTGCTAAAATGTGGAAAAGCTTTGTCAGCATGCCACAACAACCAGCTGATATGGAACTGTTGTGGAAATTTTATTAGGATGTGTTTCTAATATATTGTGTATTGTCATCATGTCTCTTAGTGTCAGGGTAAACCATTGGAGTGGATATCTTCCTGTGTATGCCCTGTCACAGCTGCTTGGCGCAGAGGTCTCCGTCGGCGAATGGTCCATGTGCTAAGCACTGGTCTGTGGGCCAGGGGAGACTGATGTGTTCAGCAGAGCAGTGTTTTGTTGGCTGATGTATGGACGCCAGCTAGGGCCCCCGCGCAAGACGAGGATTTATTGGTTTGGTGTGGATGCATTCGTTAAGAGAACAATATATGAAAGGAACGTGTGTTTGTTGTCTCTAGTGTGCCTGATCAGCCGCTGTAGATAATGACGTCATCCTGTAAATAAACATGCATGAGGATCATAGTAACTTTATTTGGCATTAATCACTGAGCAAGGCTGGATAAAATTAACTCCAGTGGTAATGGTAGATTATTGTAAACATGTGTCTGTTAGCTGGCTACGTTATTCCAAATGATGGTGTCTTGTCTTCCTATGTCATCACTTCCTGTATGTCATCACTTCCTGCATCCTTGTTACATGAAGTAAGTGGTTGTGTGATGGGCCAGCCCCTTTTCTATTGTTACACATTTTGTGAGTAAATAAAAGAAACAGACTGGGCAGGGGGAGGGAAGTTGCTCAGAAGAACTCTAGATAGTAACACCTTTGTCTGACTGCAGTTGAGAGATTTGCCTGTCCTTACACAAAGACATTTGAGAGCGGATTTCTAATAATAATATTTCTACAACAGATGGCGAGCTTGGAAGGATTCAACAGTTTTTTTCTCTGCACAGCAGGTAAAATGGGATAGAAATGTAAACTGTAGTTTTGTCTGCATCGTCAGAGAAAATTTCTGCTTGTTAAAAGAAAAATTTTCGCTCTATTTGTGTAAGGATAAGTCTTAGCAGGAGGCAGCATTTCAGCAACATGGTGGAACAGTACTTGTGCACATGCTGGTCCACGTATCGGTGGTTATGTGGACCTTGCCACATATGGCGTTGCACAGTGCACACCTAATTTTGTTCGACACTTGGTTGTGCAGGACAGAGATGGCTCACCCGGAAAAGTAGTGGCGGCTGGGAACCACGTACTGTGGGACAACCACCGCCATAAGGTTTTTAAAAGTTTCCGTCTCCACCAGACGGAATGACAGCATTTCAAAGGACAGGGATTTTATAAATGCTGGCATTCAGGGCCAGGGATCGTGGGTGGGTGGAGGGGTACTTCCTCTTTCTCTCCAGTGTTTGAGAGATGGACAGCTGAACGCTTCCATGGGACAGTGTGGAGATGCTTGGTGATGGAGGTGGTGGTGTTGCTGGTTTGGCAGGTGCCACTGTCACTCCAGAGGGGGAGGAAGAGGACGAGACTGCAGCAGAAGAGGGAGAAGTAGGAGCCTGACATATTTTGTGGTTTTTGAGGTGTTTACTCCACTGCAGCTCGTGCTTTGCATTTAGATGCCTGGTTGTGCTCAGGTTTAGAACATTTATGCCGTGCTTCAGGTTCTGATTGCACAGTCTGCTTGTCGTCAGCACATTGTCTGAAGAACTGCCATGCCAGGGAACTCTTTGGAGCTGGCTTTGGTGTGCTCAGTCCCTGGGTGCTTTGGGCAGTAGAATGCATACTGTCTAGGGGACAGCCACTCTGCTTTTGCACCCTGCTCCCTCTTTTGCTGTGTGGCTGGTGCTGTGTGACCACCACCTCTTCCTCCGAACTGCACACGTCACTCGCATGACCTTGATTCCATGTGGGGTCTAGGACCTCATCATCCGCCACATAATCTTCCTACCACTCTTTACCCCCTGCCCTCGTAGCCAGTCTGCACACTGCAGAAAGCCGCAGCAGTTGGCACCTGTGTTTCGTCTTTATCAGACATGCTGCGGTGGTCCTCCCATGTCCATATCCTAAAACATAAGTGGTCTGTGCACTCAATCTCATCCACTTCTAGGGCAGGGCTATGCAGACGGCCCTCGGAATCCCTTTCAGTAGTCATCAAAAAGCAGAAGAGACTGCTGCATGACTTGGGGCTCAGAGTGCTTGGCTGATTTGCAAGGGGGTGAGGTGAAAGACAGATGCCCATGGGCTGCAGGTGCCAACTCTGCGCTTTCAGCAGGGGACCGAGTGGGAGACAATGTTAAGGAACTGGAAGCACTGTCAGCCATCCAATCTACTACCGCCTCTACATGTTCTGGTCTCACCATTCGTACACCGGTATTCGGGCCTACAAAATAACGCCCAAGTTTTTGTTGTCTACGTGCACCTGAAGAAGGTGTTTCATTTGGGCTTGTAGCTGGCACAGATCGACCATGTCCTCTCCCTGCAACAGAAGCTCCACCAACACCAGGATCACCACGACTAGGGCAACGTCCCTTATTTGATGCTCTCCTCATTCTTTGAGGTCACCCACCAATCTAACAGACGGATTAACTACATCAATTTCACTGTCACGTATGCAATGCAGGTGTACCTCACACAAAAATTTGGTATATTTCACACACTGAACTAGCAGACAAATTAACTATATCAATTTCCCTGTCACATATGCAATGCAGGTGTCCCTCAGAAAAAAATTGGATATATTTCACCCACCGAACTAACAGATGGATTAACTAAATTTATTTCCCTGTAAGGTACTGTATGCAGTTTAGGTATACCTCACAACAAGAATAGGAATATATCACCCACCGAACTAACAGACGGATTAACTATATCAATTTCACTGTCACGCACCGAATTAACAGATTAACTATTATATTTTTGTGTCAGGGATGCAAAGATGGTGCATTGCTCCCGCAAAAGATCGCTATAGGTAACCCACAGAATTAACAGCCAGATTTAGTATTATATTTCTGTGTCAGGGGTGCAAAGCTGGTGCACTGCACCCACAAAAAATCTTTATACTGTAGGTCACCCACAAAACAAATAGCCTGATTCCTAACACTCTCTCTCACTTCAGCTGCCTGCTTCCTGTCCCAGCAATACTTTGAGCTGATGGGCGGTGCTGCACGTGATCAAGCTTTTATAGAGGCTGGGTCACATGATGCATCGGCCAATCACGGCCATGCCATTAGTAGGCATGGCTGTGATGGCTTCTAAGTGCCCACAGCTTAAAAGCTTGTTGATCGGCTGCTCTGCAGCCTTTCAACAAGCTTTATTAAATGCCCAAACGCTGAACTCGAACCCAAACTTTTCCGACAAAGTTCAGGTTCTGGTCCGGGTACCCGAACTCTCAAAGTTTAGTACGGACCCAAACTTAACAGTTCGGGTTCACTCAACACTACACAGGACTTGTCCGTACCTTATGCTGAGTAGACAAGTATACCGGCCGCACCCTGCCAGTTATACTCCAGCCCACTTTCTCTTTGCATTCTCTTTTCTATTTCCCAATGTTTTGGGGTCTTCCCAAATTTATTTATTTTTAAATCAAGAAAAAAAAAAAAAACAGCAAGTACATTGTTGGCTACCTCCTCCACCGCCGCTTCCACTTACACCGCCACGTCTACCGCCTCCTCAACCTCATACTTCACTTTGACCTCTGCTATTTTAAGTTGTTTCCACATTTGTTTGCAAGGCAACTGTCCTGCTCTTACCCCCCATTTTGCTTCCTTTTGCAGCCCTCTAGCCCTCACTACGACTATTTTACAGCATCATAGTTTAGGTCGCCATTGACTTCAATGGGGTTCGGGTTCGGGTAAAGTTCGGGTCCCGAACCCGAACTTTGACCCGAAGTTTGGCCGTACCTGGCAAACCCGAACATCCATGGGTCCGCTCATCCCTACTGACAAGCTGTTATGGATGCCAGTAGTCTGGCCTACAGCTGTGGCTAAGCAACTCGTATGTGCTAAGATGAGTGCATAAGTCTTAAATGGTCCCTACAATTTTACAGAACTTTGCATAAATCAATAGTACAGGAGAATATAAGACACTTCTAGATTTATGAGCTGTCCTCCTCCCCATTTCTAAAGTAACTTTTTCTCTAAAATTTGTGAGAAATCTTTCTTTTGAGACCAAGATGGGTTTCTTGCCCACTGACGGATAAGATTGCATCATCTCATAGAAGTCTATGGAGTTGGGAGGAGGAAGGAGAACGTACAGAAAGAAACAGAGAGACAGAGATGATTCAGCAGTTTTTATTATATTATATATCTCACCCCATATGCTTTATTCATATCAATACTGCACTGTACTTCTCTATAATATACTAGATGGCGCTTCTGAGTAATTCTGAGTGAGGTAGAGTTATGAAGTGGAATTTCCTATCTATATGTGTAGTCTATGGGGAGACATGATGAGTGTCTAGTCTCCACCCACGAGCTCAGAGATCATTAAGAATTATAGTGTACGAGGGGAAGACTGCTAAAAGGTACCAGATACAAGTCATATCGCGCCCATTTAATGCGCAGTAATGTTGTCAGCCGCCAGCTGGATAAAGTATCATTTTATAATGAACTAGAATTCTATTTTAACTGATACTCAAGAGACAATGCAGACAACACCAAACTTGAGAACTGTATCTGTCTTTCAGTTGAATTTCACATAATCATACATCAGTGAATGTGGCAACGACATTGCAGACCTCTAATTTGAAACAGCTAATGCCGAGCAGCAAATTTATTCAGGAATTACTGTAATGTAAAGTTACCATAGTGTTGATAGATTGAGAACACAGGAATCCGTCGTGCTTTGATCTCATGTTAATGTCAGCTTCATTCTTTGGAAGGATTTTCTTCAGTTTTCTGAATAATAGTAATTACATATGATATGTATATGAAGCATAAAGAATTTCAGAAAGTTAAGTTTGGGTGTAAGAGCCAAAGCTGGCAATTTTCTTTACCCATATAGCAATGGGGGGGCCGGTAACCAAAAACTCTTATTCTATGAACATTGTGTGGGGATTCGCTTTGGTAGTTAGGATAAGCGGGCGCAGTACAGAGGCAAAATACAAGTTCGTAATTCAAACTTCAGTGTTTATTCACACATGGTGCCAAAAACAAAACGTCACGTTTGCAGTGTTGGTGTTACTTCACACCTAATGGCAAGTTAAAGTAACAAAAAGTCACCTTGGTGGCAGTTCTGCCTCACAAAGTCCAAATACAGGCTTTTGGTGGCTTGTTCCCCTGACACACGGGTATCAGCTCTCCAGCCCAGCACAGGCCTCAGATCCCAGCACACAGATATGGCTTCTGAGCCCGGCTGCCTATTTAAGGACAGCCAGGTGCTGCCAAAACCCGGACCGGCACTTGAAATCCCGTCCGGTATTTGACCTCACTTGGCTGTAAATCAGCCCAGCAGCACATGCTGGGAGGAAAATACCTATTTTTCCAGACAAAACCTCTCACTGTGTCACAATTGCTAAAAAATAATCATCTTTACACCATAAAAAAGGATTATAAGGGTCATTTATTAAGACTGGCGTTTTAGCCTCTGTGCTGCCAGTGGATCCGCCGAAGTTATGTAGAGGCACTGGCCTCGTGACGTCAACACCGGCCGCACAACATTTCATTCTAGATGTCCAATTAAGATGGCAGTGGCCGGCTCTTTGCAATCAAATAGATAAGTTAAGTATGATTTACATTTTTTTATTTTTTTTATTTTACACTGTGATATTGCTGTCAGATGCCGCGATCAGCTATGAATGTGACATCTGAGGGGTACAATGATGGGGAGATCTTGGTGACAAAGTTATTCAGCAGAAAGCACATTTTTTTGTAAAATAAATAAAGCCGAATCAAATTTTCCAATACTTTGCTCATCACTAGTCGTAACCGTGGAAACTAGCATTGTATAGTAGAAAATGAATTCAGCCAGCAAAGGAGATAATATGTACAGTCACAATACATTAGTAAATGGCTTGTATTAACTTTCTCTACATGATAAATGCCACTTGCTGCAGTGAGACAACCCCTTTAAGTCAACAGCTACAGTAAATGCGCTAAACTGCCACTAAATATGTACCCTCAAAAGTATATTCAGATTTATTCAGTAAGGAGGAAATGAGGAAGACAAGATGCTTCCAGATACAATATTCTGAAAGAATTGGACGTGTTGTATTTTAGCCCTTATTTCCCCCAACATCTGCCATATGTAATAGATTGTTGGTGGGTGCCACAGGAATGTATGGGCGGCTTTACTTCACATTGTATATGGAAAAAATATTTCTCAAAGATATTGAGCTAAAAATGTCATACAAATGTCCACTTTTCAGAGCTGTAACTCTAAGCTAACTGTCTGAAATGAAAAATCTGTAGACAATACCCAGACAGATACCATGCACACACCACACAAATACACCACATACAACCCCCCCCCCACACACCACTCAAATACACCGCATACACCCCCACACACATGCCATACACCATGCACACATCATACATAGACCACTTACTTTCACACCGCACACACCCCACACACACACCACACACACACACACCACACGCACACACCACACAAATACACCACATACACCCCCCACACATACACCTACACCACGCACACCCCACACACACACCACACAAATACACCACACACCACATACACCCCCCACACACACACCACACAAATACACTGCATACACCCCCACACACATGCCATACACATACACCATGCACACATCATACATAGACCACTTACATTCACACCGCACACACACACCACACACACACCACACACACACACCACACACACACACCACACAAATACACCACATACACCCCCCACACATACACCTACACCACGCACACCCCACACACACACCACACAAATACACCACACACCACATACACCCCCCACACACACACCACACAAATACACTGCATACACCCCCACACACATGCCATACACATACACCATGCACACATCATACATAGACCACTTACATTCACACCGCACACACACACCACACAAATACACCACATACACCCCCCCACACATACACCTACACCACGCACACCCCACACACATACCATACACATACACCATGCACACATCATACATACACCACTTACATGCACACTGCACATACCCCACACACACAAACCACACAAATAAACCACACACACCACATACAACCCCCCACACACCTACACCACGCACACCCCACACACATACCATACGCATACACCATGCACACATTACACATACCCCACACACACAAACCACACAAATAAACCACACACACCACATACAACCCCCCACACACCTACACCACGCACACCCCACACACATACCATACGCATACACCATGCACACATTACACATACACCACACACACTCCACTCAAATACACATCATACACATACACCATATACACACAACACAGACATACACACACAGCACACACCATACATACATAAACCACACACACCATTCAAAAACACCACATACACCATACAAACACACCACACACAAATACATTATACACACACACCACACACATATATATGGCCACTCGGAGGGGAGGTGAGGATGATTGAAGAGGTAGTGGCTATGCTGAAGATAATAGTACTCATGGTTCACAGTGGTAACCTCCTCCTTACGCGCTCCCCTTGGGCAGTGACTGGAGGGCACACCCTTTCTTCCCTCAGGGCACACCTTGGTGTTGGGGGTCCTGCCTGGTGGTAGTTGGGGTTCCCTTGATGTTAGGTGTTGGTCTGTGGGCAAGGCAGGAGAGCAGGTACAATGGCTGGAAAATGATGGAGTCAGTAACCAGGCCAGTTGGTATCAATACATAAGTCTCTCTTTTATAAAGTCCAGCATAGGAGTAGTAGTACATCCAACAATAATGGCACAGTTCTAAAGCATATAACAGTGTGTATATAATATAACCCACTAGCAGCATATGGACAGCAGCAATTATGGAGATTGTATGATTCCTTCTTCTTGGCTCTCTCTAAAGTCTTGTTGCAGAACCTAAGGCATACAGTTAGGTTATTGTTAAATTATTCTGCAAATTCCTGGGCTGAAGGGTACAGATCTAAGATGGCCAAACCGTCTCCAAGTGTAGTAAGGGTGCACTGGCAAAGTTTCCTCTCACAGCAGTAAGGTCTCTCTGCCTTAAACGAGCACAATAGCTTACTGACTGACTTCAATGAATAGCCTTGTAAATTCTCAACCTTCTAATTTCCTTCTCCCTGGAGCACTTTTGATGACAAAGTAGCTTCCTTGGTTGTAGAAGTCTCAGAGATGAAGGTTCTCTGAGCTAGGCCCTAGCTCTAAGGAACTTGCACATCATTGTTTCTCAAGCAGAAGAAGACTGGCTACCTAATCAGGGGGCAGACCCAAGTTCATCTCCTGGCAACCCAACATGATCATCCAATGTGTTAACCCTAAATTGTCGATACATTGCTATTAGGTAAACAATTATAACAAATAACTACATTTAACCTAGCAATATAATATGACTTAAGCTAACAAGTTTACAATCGCCCTGTCACACAACACACACACAGACACACACACACCATATACACACACTGTACCATTTATGAATACTGGTATCTTCTTATCTAACAGAGAGCCTTTGGACTCTGCCACCAGGGCTCAGGTACTACCGCTGCACCCTCTATAGCTACACACCACCCTAGGTTTTATTCCAGCTCTAGAAATGAATTCTTTACATATCTTTAGGTCATCAAAGCTAGCAATTGTTTTCTATCAGCTATTTTTGTTGCTGGGTAATATGATCTATAGGACACAGAACATTCCACAATAATCTTACAGTTCTTTTATCTTAAACTAAGAAGTACTAAACCGTAGGACTGGACTATATCAGTTTAAAGCCACAGGCATTTGACACTATTTTCTGAAATATGTAATATATGTTCAAGAGAATCTAAAAACAACAGTGCATCGTCTCAATGCAAAAATAAAAATATAAAATAGTGCGAAGCGTAGAAAGTCTTCTGTCCCTATGATGTGACTGTCATGGTAATAATGACCTTTCTCATGTAATGTGATACTTGCTTTCAGACTAAGTTTGAATAAACCCTGCCCTAAGCAGAATTACATGAAAACTAATTTGTTAAGCGGAATTTCTCCTAGGGTAAGATCTCACAAAACCACTGAAGCATTCTGCAATGTATTACTGGTTTTCTAGTAGTATGGGAAACCAAATTCGGCCTTATCAGTTCAACTTGATTGATCAAACCTACGCCAGGTGTTTGTTTTTTTCCCGGAACAAATCTGTAAAATCCCCAAAAAATGTTGTAATACATTTGCAAGAAATTTTTTGTAACAAGTTGGTAATATATTTTTTTATTGAAATAGAAACCTAGAAGGACACAATGTTTTTGGATTTTGGCCAGATACAAACTGTTCAGGATTTTTCTTTAATTAAACTAATCCCACCGACCACCCTAGTTCTCTTCCATGAGAATGAAAAACGTTTTATCACGCAGATCATGATGTACAGCGGACACGGTGGCATATACATTAGTTCTAAGTACAGCGTGCAAATGTTTGTCTACAATTAGTCACAGTAGCTCAGACACACGGCTTCGAGAGGGAATGATTTTGCCTTCTTGGGCGTCATGGTGCATGTTTTCTGCACACTTTAATAGGTGTTGATGCTGTTCCAGTGTTTTAATTCATTGTCTTGTTAAATATCCATTCATTACACTGGGAAAAAGATCCTCGTAATTGGAAATGTGAGGCCAAGTCTAAGGATATAATTCTGGGCTCCATGCGCACCAGTGCACCACTTATGCTAAAATACCTACAACAGAAAAGATTTTTTTTTTTATGCTGAGAACGAAGGGGCTTAGAATGACCAATTATAAGCCGTGTTGTCTTTAGATGAAAGAACCTTTTTGTGGTAGTCTTCAATCTCTTGTTTGGCCTGTCAACAGCAATTTGACAAAGAATGCCCCACTGCCTGACCTGTTTTTTCAACATAGTAACCTATATTGTATGCCACTTAAGCTCAAAATATACCAGTCTGCAAATATGAAGCTGTACACAGTTCTGCTACTGATTTCGAGCAGACAGAGACTTACAACCAGAATTTTTTGTTTTTTGTTCTAAAGATTTTTTTTCATATCTTCTTTAATCTTATTCACTTCGCCCCCTACCTCCTGCACACACTTCAGAGGCCAAAGCTCATGATAACTGTTTTGCGGTGAATGGTCAATTGTTATAAAATTCTAATTGGTTCTGGGTCAGTCTCTCTGAAAACGTTGCTGTGCTCTAGTAATTTTGTCAATTAATTCCTAACAATTAACAACTGACAAAACTTCGGATCTTTTCAAAAAATGTTCTGATTTTTACATTAAACTCTTCACCCCCCCAAGAACCACACTTTGAGATCAACTTTCACATGATCTGTCATTCCTGATCTTTTGAAGCTTGGGATGCGAAATGTTGCATGTGGTTTACGCGTAACGAGATACTGAACTGCTCTTTTTCATATTTTACACACCTGTTCAACTTGACAATGTTCTGGGGGTTGTTAACATATTTAATGTTTTTCAGTAGAAGGGCCAAATTATATATGTAATTTGAAAAACCCATCCCCAAAAACTAAGTTATAGAATGCCAACATTTTCCACCCCAGACTTTAGCTGTAAACAGGGCTAAAGCTAGGTTTTCCTTAGTAAAAGGCCCTGACCAAGGCAGAATAGCTTGTTGGTATTCCTCCTTTTCCCCCAGCACCCGACACGCAGGTCCTCTAGCCAACCCCTACCTATGTCCCGGCTATAAGTGCCCCAGTCTCAGTATAGTGAGAGTCACTCACTAAGATTTCTCGGCCTTAAATGAGCACAATAGCTTACTGACTGACTCCAATGAATGGCCTTGTAAATTCTCGACCTTCCAATTACCTTCTCCCTAGAGAGCTTTTAATAATAAAGTAGCTTCCTTGGCTGTAGAAGTCTGATGAGATGAAGGTTCTCTGAGCTCTGACCTAGCTCTGAGGAACTTGCACATGTAGCTCTTAATTGTTTCTCAGGCAGAACAAGACTGGCTACCTAATCAGGGGGTAGACCCAGGTACATGTCCTGGCAACCCAACAGGATCATCCAAAGTGTTAACCCTAAATTTTCCATACACTGGTATTTGGTACACAATTGTAACAAATCACTACATTTAACCAAAACATAATATGACAGCACCAACAGGTCCCAATACATTTTTCTCAGACCACACTATCCTTGATGGGACTCAGATCTTCAGAGACACAGGAGAATGTACAGTACATCCCTATTTGCCTATTTTAGCCCTGTTTGAAATTTTGACACACTGGATGCAATAACACTCACTGCTAATTGTAATCCATATATAAAGATTTATAGCTTCTATTAAATTGGGGTCATTTGTCTGGGAACCCCACATATCAGGCAATTTGTGGTCTCATCAATCTGGTCAAATAAAGAATAAAGGGCAGAAGTGACTGAGAATGGGGAGAACAAGACTAGAGTAGGTTGAGCTTTATCTCTAATCTCTCTATTACAGTACATGTTTCATTACACAGGTATTCCAGAATTTTGATATTGATGGCTGGGAAGGATTTTTTCTCTCCTAAAATTAGGAAAATTGGCTTCTACCTCATGAGGGTTTTTGCCTTCCTTTGGATGAACTTGTAGGACTAAACTGTATGGAAATATGTACTGTATTTTTCGCTTTATAAGATGCACCCCTGATTAGATAGGTTAAATACCTGACACAGAAATATTAACCCTAGTCTGCACCCCAGTTACCCCAAATAACTGGACAAAGAGTAATATATAGGCGAGCAAAAAGAGTTCACACCAGAACCTTACAAAAGGTTCTGCATCTGAATATACATAAGAAGATTGGATGAAAACCCAATAGTTTTAACCTACTCAGTTTTTGTTGGGATGTTTTAAGGAATTGAAATAAAGTTTATCATTTTATATGTAGATAGAACCCCTAAAGGGATATTCATTTGATATGACGATCGATTGTGAGAATAGTGGTTTGGTTTCCTGAGGGTCTCTATCAGGGCCCCATCTGCTTTCACCCGATGATAAGACGCACCCCAGGTTTTAGGTAAGGAAAATAAGAAAAAAATACTTTCCATCAGACCTCATATCAGATCCTCAGTTCAGACCCCCATAACTATCAGGATATCGCATCAGACCCCCATATCAGGACATCACATCAGACCCGCATATCAGCCCTCCATGTCAGAACCCCATCAGCCCTCTATGTCAGACCCCTATCAGGCCTCAATGTCAGAACCCCATCAGACCTTATATCAGCTCTTTATTTCAGACCCCCATCAGACCTCAGATCAGCCGACAATGTCAGACCCCCCATCAGACCTCAAATCAGCCCTCAATGTCAGACCCCCAATCAGAGTTCCTTGTCAGAACCATCAGGCATCAGATCAGAATAAAATAAAAAACTCCTCTTACCTCTCCTGCGCCGCAGCTCCTCTCCATCTCCAGCAGAAGTCGTACTCCCATGTCTTCTCCAGCCCATGCTGCACTGTCACCTGACTGAATGCAGCGTCAGTTCATAGTGCAGGCAACGCATCTACGTCCTGACGCTGTACGGGGTCAGGGCAGTGCAGTGCAGCGGCGGCACCAGGAAGGAAGACCAGGGATGGTAAGTACAGGAAGCACCCGCAGTGCTTCACTCCCCACTCCAGGCACCTAATGCATACTAGTGAGCGCTTCCATAATGGAAGCGCTCACTAGTATTCGCTTTATATGAAACACAGCCATTTTACCCCTACTTTTGGAGGGAAAGAAGTGCATTTTAAGCCTTACAAACTATGTTACTATGTTACTACGGCCCATGCTCAGGGTAGGCCATCAATGCCAGAAATGCGAGGGTCTGATAGCCTGCTCCCCCACCGATCAGCTGCTCCTTCTATTGTGTAGTGGACGAAGCTGGTAACCACAGTGTTGTTCCCATTGGAGTGAATGGGAACACTGCTGCAGTTACAAGCTCAGCCCAGTGCACAATGGAAGGAGCTGTGTATTTCTGGCATGCATGCTTCTGTTGCTGAAGCTACTCTGAAACAGCTGATTGACAGGGTGTTGGACCCCCACCAATCTAATAATCATGGCCTTTCATGAGGAATAGGCTATGATTATTTAAACCATGGACAACTCCTGGATTTACTGACCTGCTATATCCCTATCCACCTCTTTTTAAGGACCCATGTTCTTCTCATACATGGGGATCCCAGATAATTTACACATTAATTAAACAGGTCTCTCTAAATGACAAGTATAAAGCTGGGTATCCAATTCAAGACGATCCATCGGAACTCATTGGTAGAAAAAAATTATATTGATGAGTTCTGAAGGATCGTCTTGAATTGGATTTATATTGTGGTAGAGCCAACACAGCTATTTTCCTACTGAGAACTGTCCATTTGGGCTGGATGAAGTGAGTGTATCGGTTAGCTGATTTTACCTGTGAATCTCTCTAGTTTCAGGGAATTGGAATTATTTGTAAGGCTGGGTTTACAAACTACATTGGTATTTCAATTTCAATCTGTGTAGTAGGAGGAAGAGTAAAATTCACTATTCTCTTTTGAAATCATAGTTTGTGAACATAACCCTAAGACTTATTCTACCTTGAACAAAAGCCCTACAGTTGTTAAAATACTAGTCAACAACGAGTAATATACTGGAATAATGTAACGCCTGTAGGTAGGGACAGAGAGTGAGCCCTAACCTAGAACCCATCCCCTACCTACTTGCAGTGCAAGCCCTATGTAGCAAGACAGCAACTGGTCAACAGCCCCTATGTTACTTATGTGCAGAGACAGACAAACACCAAGAGATAAAACAACACAAAACAGGGTCATAAGTAAATGGGTCTGAACCAGACAAGGTATGCAGTAAAAAATGAGAGACAGAGAGTGGTCAGAAGACAAGCTGAGATCAGAACCAGACAGACAATACAGTATCAAATGAGAGACAGAGAGTGGACAGAAGACAAGCCCGGGTCAGAGGAACGACAAATCCAATACACACAGGAAGAAGGAACCATGAACACATTTAGTAAGTCAAGGACTATTACTGGCACTGGTACATATATGTACACGGAGGGGTTTAAATAGAGCACTTAGTCCCAGGATCAGAACCTGGATCCCAGGATCAGAACATGACTTTGCACTCCATTAATCAAAATATTAGCAATCATCTTACTGCTAGTCTCATCCAGCACACAGCCGCTGTGGGGAGAAAGAACATTGCATTCTGTTGCTAAGGAAGCTGTCGTGTCACCCGGGGGCGTGACTTAGCAGTTCCCTCCGAAGATCTCGCCGCTGGAACTCGGACAGGTACGTTTTTGGCAATTAGTATTTATTTTATGCAATTTCATCTCAATGTGAAGCTCAGACAGGGTTGAGTAAACCTGTAGCTATTGTGAGCAGTGGATTCTTAATAAGAAGAGGCCAATCTAGTAGATCTAGATCTAGACTGAGTGAGACAACCCCTTCCTTTAAAAGGAGTTTGGCATTATATACTATCACTAGTATATTCCTTCACTTCCTAATCAATAAGGGACACATTTCAAAACCTTCAATGCTCCTCTGGAATGAGGGGGCTGTAGTACCAGATAAGCTATATGGCTCCTTACTAGTGTTGGTCAAGCACCAAAGTGCTCGGGTTCTCGAGAAGAACACCTCGGGATGCTCGGGTGCGCTACCGAGCACCCGAGCACAATGGAAGTCAATGGAAGAACCCGAGCATTAAACTAGGCATCCCCTGCTCTGAAGAGGGGAGGGTGTCTGATTCATAGGAAAGGACCAGAAATTGATGGAAACACCACTGAAATGGTTCGGGAACAGCATGTCTCGATGCATCTTGGACTCCCAGGTCGCTGCTGGGAACGATGTTGTCCGAGTAGTACGCCACTTTTACAGACTGACAATAATACGCACCAAAGCAAAAATAAAATCGATTTTAGAGAAAAAATTGTTAGGAAACATTTTTTTCTGTATATTTACTTGTCTATAAAGCGCAAGTGCTGCCAAAAATTACAAGGAATAGGCACTCTGGGACAACCTGTATATCACATAAAGGAAGGCCTCATTAAAATTGTGGTACAATTGTTCAGGTAGTGGGACTCCTACACTTAAAGTCTATGCACTAAGGGAACCGGCACTCCAATACACCCTTTATTACACATAAAGGAGGGCATCATACACACCCTTGAAAAATTATGATTGATGGCCTGCTGGTGACCCACTAAAACATTAGGGGTGAGGGCCTGCTGCTGAGCTGACCATCTAAAAAATGTTGTGGGTAAGGGCCTGCTGCCGAGCTGACCATCTAAAAGATTTTGTGGGTGTGGGCCTGCTGTTGAGCTGACCATCTAAAACATTATGGGAGAGGGCCTGCTGCTGAGCTGACCATATAATAAATTGTGGGCGGGGGCCTTCTGTCGAGCTAACAATCTAAAGAATTTTGTGGGCAAAAGCCTGCTGCCGAGCTGACCATCTAACACATTACAGACGAGGGCCTACTGCCGAGCTGACCATCTAAAAAGATTTGTGGGCAAGGGCCTGCTACCGAGCTGACCATCTTTAAAATTTTGTGGGCGAGGGCCTGCTGCCGAGCTGACCATCGAATAAATTTTGTGGAAGAGGGCCTGCTGCCGAGCTGACCATCTAAAAAATTTTGTGGGCGAGGTCCTGCTGCTGAGCTGACCATCCAAAACATTATGGGAGAGGACCTGCTGCTAAGCTGACCATATAAAAAATGTTGTGGGCGAGGGTCTGCTGTCGAGCTGACCATCTAAAAAACATTGTGGGCGAGGGCCTGCTGCTGAGCTGACCATCTAAAACATTACGGGCGAGGGCCTACTGCCGAGCTGACCATCTAAAAAAAATTGTGGATGAGGGCCTGCTGCCGAGCTGACCATCTAAAAAATTTTGTGGACAAGGGCCTGCTGCCGGGTTGACCATCTAAAAAATTTTGTGGGCGAGGGCCTGCTGCTGAGTTGACCATCTAAAAAATTTTGTGGGCAAGGGCCTGCTGCCGAGCTGACCATCTTTAAAATTTTGTTGGCGAGGGCCTGCTGCCGAGCTAACCATCTTTAAAATTTTGTGGGCGAGGGCCTGCTGCCAAGCTGACCATCTAAAAACTTAGGGGTGAGGGTCTGCTGCTGAGTTGAACCTCTAAAACATTACGGTTGAGGGCCTGCTGGTGACCCTCTAAACTATTATGGGTGAGGGCACGCTGCTGAGCTGACCCTCTAATACATTAGGAGCGAGGGCAGCCTAATAAGCATTAGTGATGAGTGGAAGGGGCTATATTCGTATTTGCGATATTTCACGAATATTTTGTAGAATATTCATCATATATTCGCAAATATCGAGAATTCGAGATTATTTTATTGAATGCAAAAAATCGGCAATGTAAAGATCGCGTAATGCTAATTTGTAATGCGAAATACAGGCGTGGGTCACTTTGGCTACATTTTTCAAGCTGCTAGAAGTTTCATGAGTTTCTCCTGAGAATGGAGAAAATGGTTGGCATGGCAGAACATTACAATAGCTTTATATGCAGAGAGTCAACTGCTCAAATATATTCGAGATTGCGATTACAAATATATAGCACTATATTCTAATTATTCGCGAATTCTAAAAGTGGCGATATTTGCCATAAAAATTTGCTATTCGAATATTCGAGCTCAACACTAATAAGCATGTTGATATGATGGAGGAGAAGGACGAGAAAAGGGAGATTGAACCATATACCCTTTTTAGTGGTGGAAGGGGTGCATGGGAATACAGTGTATTCAATACACCATAAAAGCCACATTTAGAGTGCCTTAATGTTCAGCCGTTTTCCTCTGGTAGAGTAAAGAAGTCAGGGGCAATCCAGGCCCACCAACTCCTCTGGCCTGAACTCGATCCTCTAGTAGTCCCAAACCCGAAGCAGATCGGCCGGCACCACTCCTGTCAGTTCAATAATGGCTCAAATCCTACTTATCACATTCCTATGTGTCACCCCCAATTCCGCATAGATTGTAAGCTCTTGCAAGAAGGGACCTGACTCGTAGTGTTTCAGTTGCATATTAGCCAGTTAGTTTTGTTTCGTACATGAACCCTATAAATTTGTAAAGCGCTGCAGAATATGATGGCGCTATAAAAATTAATTTTATTATTATTATTATTTTTATAAGAGTCAACCGGTCAGCATTTTCAGTAGACAGGCGGATGCGCTTATCAGTTATTATGCCCCCAGCAGCACTAAATACACGCTCTTACAAAATGCTGGCGGCAGGGCAGGGCAGGCCAGCACCTCCAAGGCGTAGAGCACCAGTCCGTTCCACGTGTCCAGCTTGGACACTCAATAGTTGTAAAGTACACAGGGACCACTGAGGACGCTGACACGGTCTGCTTCGTACTCCTTCACCATCTTCCAAAATTTTCCCTCCTTGTGACACTAGGCCGCGCATCAGGTTGAGGGTGCTGGCGGAGTGTCATAAAACTGCCCCAGGCCTTTGAGAGTGTGATGCCCTGCCTCTGTTGGAACTGCTGTGTGTTCTCCTCGTCTCCCCTCCTCGGTTGCCCAAGGAACTACGTACTCTGCAGCCAGCGTTGTCAGCTGGAAATTTTTGGAGCAATTGTTCCATTAGGACCTCCTGCACCACAGGAATGAGAGATGAGAAGTTCTCTTTGTAGCGGGGGTCGAGAATGGTGAACAACCAGTAATCGGTGTTAGCTAAAATGCGTACAACGCGAGGGTCACGGGAAAGGCAGCCTAACATAAAGTCAGCCATCTGTGCCAGAGTCCCAACAGACAAGACTTTACTGTCCTCATCAGGATGATGACTCTTAATCTCCTCATCCTCTTCCTCCTCTTCTACCCATCCACGCAGCACATATGGACAAAAACTTCCATGGGTACTACCCTTTGTAGCGGAGGCAACCGTCTCCTGCATCGCCTCATCATCCAATTCGCCCTGAGAAGATGAACTGAGGGTGGTCTGGCTATAACCCTGTGTACTTTCTCCCCCTATTTCCACCTCTTCCACATGCAAAGTGTCCGCCTTAATTGTGAGCAGTGAGCGTTTGAGTAGACACAGAAGTGGGATGGTTACACTGATAATAGCGTTATCTCACCATCTGTGTTGATTCCTCAAAGTTGCGTAAAACCTCACAAAGATCAGACATCAGTGTCCACTCGTCGCTTGTGAAGAGTGGAAGCTGACCTGAAAAGCGATGACCATGTTGCAGCTGGTATTCCACTACTGCCCTCTGCTGCTCACAAAGCCTGGCCAACATGTGGAACGTGGAGTTCCAGTGCATGTTCACATCGCACAACAGTCGGTGAGCTGGCAATTGCAATCTTAGACCGGTGGAAGCTGTCTAAGGTTTGCGGAAATGGGCACACACGCGGCACACCTTCACCAGTAACTCAGGCACATTGGAGTAGAATTTGAGAAACTGCTGAACCACTAGGTTGAACACGTGGGATAGTGTGTAAGCTTGCCGAGCTCCAAAGCCACCATCAAGTTACGGCCATTATCAGACACAACCATGCCTGGTTGTAGGTTGAGTGGTGAGAGTCACAGCTCAGCCTGGTCCCTTTATCCCTGCCACAGCTCTGCGGCGGTGTGCTGTTTGTCAGCTAAGCAAATCAGTTTAAGCACGGCCTGTTGCAGCTTCCCCACTGCAGTGCTACACTGCTTTCAGCTACTGGCTGATGGCTGACTGATGCTGCAAGATGATAATTCAGAGGTGGAAGTGGAGGAGGAGGCAGAGGAGGAGAAGGGGAGGTTGCAAAAACTACCTTGGGGGCAGCAGAAACCCTGATGGAAGTAGGGTCCTCAATCCTTGGCGTCGGTTGCACCTTTGCCATCCCAGGGTACAGCTCCCGGCCTCCACAACGTTCACCCACTGTGCAGTCAGGGAAATGTAGCGTCCCTGGCCAAAAGCACTTGCTTATGTGTCCCTTCCCAATAACTGCGTTAGTCAGGGCATGGGTGATGTTACGGGACACATTCTGGTGTAAGGCTGGGACTGCACACCGTGAAAAATATTGTCGGCTGGGGACAGAGTTCCACTGGACAGCCACCGCCATCAGGCTGTGGAAAACCTCACTGTCCACAAGCCTAAATGGTAACATTTTCAGGGCCAGCAATTTGGAAAGGTGCGCATTTAGTGCTATGGTCTGTGGGTGGATGGCTGGGTATTTGCGCTTTCGTTCAAAGGCCTAGAGTATAGACATATGTACGCTGCGCTGGGACACAGAAGTGGATGTGCTAGCTGATGATGATTGCGAGGGTCCAGGTGCATGGCGGGAGGCATCCGGGCCTGCGTCTTAGACAGGGGATTGGCCAGCACATCACACAGGGGAAGAGGAGGCAGTGGTGTGACCCACAGACACTGGTTGTGGACACAGGCGTTCGGCCCACCTATTAGGGTGCTTTGATGCCATGTGGCAAATCATGCTGGTGGTGGTCAGGTTGTTAGTAGAGTTGAGCGAACACCTGGATGTTCGGGTTCGAGAAGTTCGGCCGAACATCCCGGAAATGTTCGGGTTCGGGATCCGAACCCGATCCGAACTTCGTCCCGAACCCGAACCCCATTGAAGTCAATGGGGACCCGAACTTTTCGGCACTAAAAAGGCTGTAAAACAGCCCAGGAAAGAGCTAGAGGGCTGCAAAAGGCAGCAACATGTAGGTAAATCCCCTGCAAACAAATGTGGATAGGGAAATGAATTAAAATAAAAATTAAATAAATAAAAATTAACCAAAATCAATTGGAGAGAGGTTCCATAGCAGAGAATCTGGCTTCCCGTCACCCACCACTGGAACAGTCCATTCTCAGATATTTAGGCCCCGGCACCCAGGCAGAGGAGAGAGGTCCCGTAACAGAGAATCTGTCTTCATGTCAGCAGAGAATTAGTCTGCATGTCATAGCAGAGAATGAGGCTTCACGTCACCCACCACTGCAACAGTCCATTGGCATATATTTAGGCCTAGCACACAGGCAGAGGAGAGGTTCATTCAACTTTGGGTAGCCTCGCAATATAATGGTAAAATGAAAATAAAAATAGGATTGAATGAGGAAGTGCCCTGGAGTCCAATAATATATGGTTATGGGGAGGTAGTTAATGTCTAATCTGGACAAGGGACGGACAGGTCCTGTGGGATCCATGCCTGGTTCATTTTTATGAACGTCAGCTTGTCCACATTGGCTGTAGACAGGCGGCTGCGTTTGTCTGTAATGACGCCCCCTGCCGTGCTGAATACACGTTCAGACAAAACGCTGGCTGCCGGGCAGGCCAGCACCTCCAAGGCATAAAAGGCTAGCTCTGGCCACGTGGACAATTTAGAGACCCAGAAGTTGAATGGGGCCGAACCATCAGTCAGTACGTGGAGGGGTGTGCACACGTACTGTTCCACCATGTTAGTGAAATGTTGCCTCCTGCTAACACGTTGCGTATCAGGTGGTGGTGCAGTTAGCTGTGGCGTGTTGACAAAAGTTTTCCACATCTCTGCCATGCTAACCCTGCCCTCAGAGGAGCTGGCCGTGACACAGCTGCCTTGGCGACCTCTTGCTCCTCCTCTGCCTTGGCCTTGGGCTTCCACTTGTTCCCCTGTGACATTTGGGAATGCTCTCAGTAGCGCGTCTACCAACGTGCGCTTGTACTCGCGCATCTTCCTATCACGCTCCAGTGCAGGAAGTAAGGTGGGCACATTGTCTTTGTAGCGTGGATCCAGCAGGGTGGCAACCCAGTAGTCTGCACAGGTTAAAATGTGGGCAACTCTGCTGTCGTTGCGCAGGCACTGCAGCATGTAGTCGCTCATGTGTGCCAGGCTGCCCAGGGGTAAGGACAAGCTGTCCTCTGTGGGAGGCGTATCGTCATCGTCCTGCTTTTCCCCCCAGCCACGCACCAGTGATGGACCCGAGCTGCGTTGGGTGCCACCCCGCTGTGACCATGCTTCATCCTCATCCTCCTCCACCTCCTCCTCATCCTCGTCCTCCTCGTCCTCCAGTAGTGGGCCCTGGCTGGCCACATTTGTACCTGGCCTCTGCTGTTGCCAAAAACCTCCCTCTGAGTCACTTCGAAGAGACTGGCCTGAAAGTGCTAAAAATGACCCCTCTTCCTCCTCCTCCTCCTCCTCCTCCTGGGCCACCTCCTCTTCCATCATCGCCCTAAGTGTTTTCTCAAGGAGACATAGAAGTGGTATTGTAACGCTGATAACGGTGTCATCGCCACTGGCCATGTTGGTGGAGTACTCGAAACAGCGCAACAGGGCACACAGGTCTCGCATGGAGGCCCAGTCATTGGTGGTGAAGTGGTGCTGTTCTGTAGTGCGACTGACCCGTGCGTGCTGCAGCTGAAACTCCACTATGGCCTGCTGCTGCTCGCACAGTCTGTCCAGCATGTGCAAGGTGGAGTTCCACCTGGTGGGCACGTCGCATATGAGGCGGTGAGCGGGAAGGCCGAAGTTACGCTGTAGCGCAGACAGGCGAGCAGCAGCAGGATGTGAACGCCGGAAGCGCGAACAGACGGCCCGCACTTTATGCAGCAGCTCTGACATGTCGGGGTAGTTGTGAATGAACTTCTGCACCACCAAATTCAGCACATGCGCCAAGCAAGGGATGTGCGTCAAATTGGCTAGTCCCAGAGCTGCAACGAGATTTCGCCCATTATCACACACCACCAGGCCGGGCTTGAGGCTCACCGGCAGCAACCACTCGTCGGTCTGTTGTTCAATACCCCGCCACAACTCCTGTGCGGTGTGGGGCCTGTCCCCCAAACATATGAGTTTCAGAATGGCCTGCTGACGTTTACCCCGGGCTGTGCTGAAGTTGGTGGTGAAGGTGTGTGGCTGACTGGATGAGCAGGTGGAAGAAGAGGAGGAGGAAGCCGAGAAGGAGGAAGTGGCAACAGGAGGCAAAGAATGTTGCCCTGCGATCCTTGGCGGCGGAAGGACGTGCGCCAAACAGCTCTCCGCCTGGGGCCCAGCTGCCACTACATTTACCCAGTGTGCAGTTAGGGAGATATAGCGTCCCTGGCCGTGCTTACTGGTCCACGTATCTGTGGTTAGGTGGACCTTGCCACAGATGGCGTTGCGCAGTGCACACTTGATTTTATCGGATACTTGGTTGTGCAGGGAAGGCACGGCTCTCTTGGAGAAGTAGTGCCGGCTGGGAACAACATACTGTGGGACAGCAAGCGACATGAGCTGTTTGAAGCTGTCTGTGTCCACCAGCCTAAATGACAGCATTTCATAGGCCAGTAGTTTAGAAATGCTGGCATTCAGGGCCAGGGATCGAGGGTGGCTAGGTGGGAATTTACGCTTTCTATCAAATGTTTGTGAGATGGAGAGCTGAACGCTGGCGTGTGACATGGTTGAGACGCTTGGTGACGGAGGTGGTGGTGGTGGTGTTGGTGGTACATCCCCTGTTTGCTGGGCGGCAGGTGCCAACGTTCCTCCAGAGGCGGAGGAAGAGGCCGAGGCGGCAGCAGCAGAATAGGCCGAGGCGGCAGCAGCAGAAGAGGTAGCAGGGGGAGCCTGAGTGACTTCCTTGGTTTTAAGGTGTTTACTCCACTGCAGTTCATGCTTTGCATGCAGGTGCCTGGTCATGCAGGTTGTGCTCAGGTTCAGAACGTTAATGCCTCGCTTCAGGCTCTGATGGCACAGCGTGCAAACCACTCGGGTCTTGTCGTCAGCACATTGTTTGAAGAAGTGCCATGCCAGGGAACTCCTTGAAGCTGCCTTTGGGGTGCTCGGTCCCAGATGGCGGCGGTCAGTAGCAGGCGGAGTCTCTTGGCGGCGGGTGTTCTGCTTTTGCCCACTGCTCCCTCTTTTGCTACGCTGTTGGCTCGGTCTCACCACTGCCTCTTCCTCCGAACTGTGAAAGTCAGTGGCACGACCTTCATTCCATGTGGGGTCTAGGACCTCATCGTCCCCTGCATCGTCTTCCACCCAGTCTTGATCCCTGACCTCCTGTTCAGTCTGCACACTGCAGAAAGACGCAGCAGTTGGCACCTGTGTTTCGTCATCATCAGAGACATGCTGAGGTGGTATTCCCATGTCCTCATCATCAGGAAACATAAGTGGTTGTGCGTCAGTGCATTCTATGTCTTTCACCGCTGGGGAAGGGCTAGGTGGATGCCCTTGGGAAACCCTGCCAGCGGAGTCTTCAAACAGCATAAGAGACTGCTGCATAACTTGAGGCTGAGACAGTTTCCCTGGTATGCATGGGGGTGATGTGACAGACTGATGGGGTTGGTTTTCAGGCGCCATCTGTGCGCTTTCTGCAGAAGACTGGGTGGGAGATAATGTGAACGTGCTGGATCCACTGTCGGCCACCCAATTGACTAATGCCTGTACCTGCTCAGGCCTTACCATCCTTAGAACGGCATTGGGCCCCACCATATATCGCTGTAAATTCTGGCGGCTACTGGGACCTGAGGTAGTTGGTACACTAGGACGTGTGGATGTGGCAGAACGGCCACGTCCTCTCCCAGCACCAGAGGGTCCACTAACACCACCACGACCATGTCCACGTCCGCGTCCCTTACTAGATGTTTTTCTCATTGTTATGGTTCACCACAACAACAAATATATTATTTGGCCCAATGTATTGTATTCAAATTCAGCGGGATATAAATTTGAGGCCTAGTATTTAGGCGCTGGGTGACCGGTATGGATTTAGTGACAGAATTAGACTTGGAAATGCACAGAAGCATGTGTGTGAAGTTATTCTGAATGACCCTATGTGCACCTTCAATATGATCTACCCTTTTAGGGATAGATTTCAAATAGCTCTGATATAGCAGAAACGACTAAATTATGAAATTGCTAAATTGGGAATTGTATTTCAACCCAGAACAAAAAATGTGCTTTGACGGACACTAAATAACTTTCCCAGCCACAACAGGACAGCGGTAACGAGAGATTTAGCGGGATATAAATTTGAGGCCTAGTATTTAGGCGCTGGGTGACAGGTATGGGTTTAGTGACAGAATTAGATTTGGAAATGCACAGTAGCGGGTGTGTGAAGTTATTCTGAATGACCCTATGTGCACCTTGAATATTATATACCCTTTTAGGGATAGATTTCAAATAGCTCTGATATAGCAGAAACCACTAAATTATGAAATTGCTAAATTGGGAATTGTATTTCAACCCAGAACAAGAAATGTGCTTGAACGGACACTAAATAACTCGCCCAGCTACAGCACTAGGGACAGATTTAGCGGGATATAAATTTGAGGCCTAGTATTTAGGCGCTGGGTGACAGGTATGGGTTTAGTGCCAGAATTAGACTTGGAAATACACAGTAGCGGGTGTGTGTGAAGTTATTCTGAATGACCCAATGTGCACCTTGAATATTATATACCCTTTTAGGGATAGATTTCAAATAGCTCTGATATAGCAGAAACCACTAAATTATGAAATTGCTAAATTGGGAATTGTATTTCAACCCAGAACAAGAAATGTGCTTGAACGGACACTAAATAACTCGCCCAGCTACAGCACTAAGGACAGATTTAGCGGGATATAAATTTGAGGCCTAGTATTTAGGCGCTGGGTGACAGGTATGGGTTTAGTGCCAGAATTAGACTTGGAAATACACAGTAGCGGGTGTGTGTGAAGTTATTCTGAATGACCCAATGTGCACCTTGAATATTATATACCCTTTTAGGGATAGATTTCAAATAGCTCTGATATAGCAGAAACCACTAAATTATGAAATTGCTAAATTGGGAATTGTATTTCAACCCAGAACAAGAAATGTGCTTGAACGGACACTAAATAACTCGCCCAGCTACAGCACTAAGGACAGATTTAGCGGGATATAAATTTGAGGCCTAGTATTTAGGCGCTGGGTGACAGGTATGGGTTTAGTGCCAGAATTAGACTTGGAAATACACAGTAGCGGGTGTGTGTGAAGTTATTCTGAATGACCCAATGTGCACCTTGAATATTATATACCCTTTTAGGGATAGATTTCAAATAGCTCTGATATAGCAGAAACCACTAAATTATGAAATTGCTAAATTGGGAATTGTATTTCAACCCAGAACAAGAAATGTGCTTGAACGGACACTAAATAACTCGCCCAGCTACAGCACTAAGGACAGATTTAGCGGGATATAAATTTGAGGCCTAGTATTTAGGCGCTGGGTGACAGGTATGGGTTTAGTGCCAGAATTAGACTTGGAAATACACAGTAGCGGGTGTGTGTGAAGTTATTCTGAATGACCCAATGTGCACCTTGAATATTATATACCCTTTTAGGGATAGATTTCAAATAGCTCTGATATAGCAGAAACCACTAAATTATGAAATTGCTAAATTGGGAATTGTATTTCAACCCAGAACAAGAAATGTGCTTGAACGGACACTAAATAACTCGCCCAGCTACAGCACTAGGGACAGATTTAGCTGGATATAAATTTGAGGCCTAGTATTTAGGCGCTGGGTGACAGGTATGGGTTTAGTGCCAGAATTAGACTTGGAAATACACAGTAGCGGGTGTGTGTGAAGTTATTCTGAATGACCCAATGTGCACCTTGAATATTATATACCCTTTTAGGGATAGATTTCAAATAGCTCTGATATAGCAGAAACCACTAAATTATGAAATTGCTAAATTGGGAATTGTATTTCAACCCAGAACAAGAAATGTGCTTGAACGGACACTAAATAACTCGCCCAGCTACAGCACTAAGGACAGATTTAGCGGGATATAAATTTGAGGCCTAGTATTTAGGCGCTGGGTGACCGGTATGGATTTAGTGACAGAATTAGACTGGGATATGGCCAAAAAATAAACAGACTATTGCTGGTTAAATGCACTTGGTGTGACAGCTTCACCCTGATGTAGGCTTTAGCCAAAAAACAACCACACCATTGAGGGTTAAATGCACTTGGTGACAGGCGCAGCTTGCCCCTGATTTAGTATATGGCCAAAAAATGAACAGACTATTGCTGGTTAAATGCACTTGGTGTGACAGCTTCACCCTGATGTAGGCTTTAGCCAAAAAACAACCACACCATTGAGGGTTAAATGCACTTGGTGACAGGCGCAGCTTGCCCCTGATTTTGTATATGGCCAAAAAATGAACAGACTATTGCTGGTTAAATGCACTTGGTGTGACAGCTTCACCCTGATGTAGGCTTTAGCCAAAAAACAACCACACCATTGAGGGTTAAATGCACTTGGTCGCAGCTTGTGCTGGCGCACCACAAGACACAAAATGGCCGCCGATCACCCCAGAAAAATGTGACTGACAAACGGTCTGGGCAGCCTAAAAACAGTGAGCAATTGAGGATCAGCAGCTCAATGATCCACAGCTGCAGATCGATCAGTTAATCAAGTCCTTTGGAGGAGTTAATCTGCCTAATCTCGCCCTACTGTCGCAGCCGCAACCTCTCCCTACGCTAATCAGAGCAGAGTGACGGGCGGCGCTATGTGACTCCAGCTTAAATAGAGGCTGGGTCACATGGTGCTCTGGCCAATCACAGCCATGCCAATAGTAGGCATGGCTGTGATGGCCTCTTGGGGCAAGTAGTATGACGCTTGTTGATTGGCTGCTTTGCAGCCTTTCAAAAAGCGCCAAGAAAGCGTCACAAAAGCGCGAAGAAAGCGACGAACACCGAACCCGAACCCGGACTTTTACGAAAATGTCCGGGTTCGGGTCCGTGTCACGGACACCCCAAAATTCGGTACGAACCCGAACTATACAGTTCGAGTTCGCTCATCCCTAGTTGTTAGTGTTCATGCCCCTGCCCATTTTGGTACGACACAGGTTGTAAATGACAATTCTTTTATTGTACAAAAAAAAAAATGCCAGACTTCGGAACATCTTCCCTAAGGGGGTTCTCTGAGGAACAGTAGCGGCCCTGTTTGGTGTGGCCTGCCTTCTACCTTTTGCCACCCCACTGCCTCTTCCAGTCTGTTGCGGTGCTCCGGATCCCTCCTCCTCTGTACTGCTGTCCTCGCTCGGCTTCCCACCTTCCCAGGATGGGTCAGTGACTTCATCGGCCAGCACCTCCTCTTCCACTTTCTCACTCTGGTCATCCTCCTGACTTGTTGACCTAACAACAACCTCAGTTATTAACAACTGTGTCTCATCCTCATCATGAACCTCTTAAGACACTACTTGCGGTTGACTTATTAGCAACTGTGTCTCATCATCATCATCCACCTCGTGAAACACTAATTGCCGATCCCCACCGTGATCTTGTTCTGAATGTGGATGCTCCAGAGTTTGGGAATCAGGGTACAAGATCTCCTCATGTCCCTCTTCAAGCGGGCTTGGCGAGAGGCCCAAATTAAGGCATGTCAATGAAAAGAGCTCCTCGGAATATCCAAGTGTGGGATCACTTATTTGCCAAGACTCTCCATGGTGGGTGGAAGGAGTATCAGGGTGAGGATTTTGTTGACCAGACTCTTGGCTACTGAGACTGGACCAGACGGATCCGGCAGGGTGAGGATTTTGTTGACCAGACTCTTGGCTACTGAGACTGGACCAGACGGATCCAGCAAAACGTATGGCAACTTATTGCATTTTAAGACTGATCGTGATCCTGATCCGTCTTAAAAATGCATTGAAAGAACGGATCCGTCTGTCCAGATCCCTTTAGATTTTTTTTCACATTTTTACCGGTCTGTGCATGCGCAGACCGGAAGGACGGAAATGGCATTCCGGTATTTTGAATGCCAGCTCTGGCACTAATACATTCCTATGGAAAAAAATGGCATTCAGGCAAGTCTTCAGTTTTTTTGGCCGGAGATAAAACCGTAGCATGCTGCGGTTTTATCTTGTGCCTGATCAGTCAAAAAGACTGAACTGAAGACATCCTGATGCATCCTGATCGGATTGCTCTCCATTCAGAATGCATGGGGATAAAACTGATCAGTTCTTTTCTGGTATAGAGCCCCTGTGAGGGAACTCTATGCCGGAAAGGAAAAACGCAAGTGTGAAAGTACCCTAGTTGTAACCTCCTGAACATTCAAAACATGTCAACCTGTGGTGGTGGGAGGTGATGTCCACAAGATGTAACCTGTGATATGAAATGAAAAATAAAGACAATGCAAGTGTAACGGTAAATTTATCCAGTGCTAGAATTTATCCTTTCACATTTATGTGCTGAGAGCCCGCCTCGGTTCATGCCGTACACAGAGAACATTTAGAATTTCTTCAATACTTCCAGTTGAGAAGGAGTACATTGTAGTGCAGAAAGCACAACATTTCTGCATGTTTGCCTGTTAAAAGGCTTCTGTTACTTTTGTAGATTGCTGACACTTCACTAAAAACACGCTCACTAGGTACAGAGGAGGGTGGGGAGCAAAGGTATCTTCTGGCATAAGAAGCAAGGGTTTTAAAGCGTGCCTCATTTTCTTTCCCCTATTCAAGTGGATTGTCCTTTCTATTGATCACTGGTTCTTTCAAATAAAGATGAAGCTCATCATCAAGGCCGACTTCTGGTAAAGTTAGAGAATCCTCTACATGAGGCCCCAATAAAACGCTGAACATGGCATCAATTTGGCCATGTTTAAGCTTTTTTTCCATGTGTTTCCTTTTTGGGAATTTGTATGTTTCTGTTGCATCATCATCCTGTTCTTCCAGACTAGTAGTACTAGTAGCAGGCTCTTCCAGACTAGTAGCATCAGGCTCTTCCAGATGTGACCTTTCTAGAACCTGCACCTCCTTTTGCATATCTTCTGTCAGCCATTCTTTTGCCTTGCTCAATAGATTATCAGAAGAAAAAGCATGATGTTTGAATCGAGGATGTAAAAGACATGCCAACACTACGTTTATATTCTCTTCATACTTCAAAAAATGTTTGGTGAGGCTTTCCTTCATGACCTCCCTGAGTGTTTTAATGCCTCGTGTAGTGGGCCCTTCATTCTCTTGAATAAGCATGTTCAGCACTGACGGAATGACGGATGACACACTTGAGTCGTTATGGCTAACCTCTAGGGTCACTTCCTCTATTGGGAGGAGGGTCTGAATCAGATTTGCTAGAATCTCCCACTGATCAGCATTAGGGCAGGAATATCCTCCATGTTCACCAGCGTAGATGCTAAGAGCTCACTTTTGTTCCAACATTCTTTGTAGCATATGGAGTGTGGAGTTCCACCGTGTTGGAACAGCCTGAATCAGGCTGTTTTGGGGCAGGCCAAGGTCTGACTGAATGCACCTCAGTCGGTGCTTGGCAATGAATGAATGGTGGAAATGACTTGCGCACTTCTTTAGCATGGCATTTTTGTCGCTCACAGCTCTCTGACTTGACAGACCATCATTTACTACAAGTTGTAGGGTGTGTGCCATGCAGCTGAGATCTGACACTTCAACAAGCTTCATTCCTTTCACCATGTTTGTTCCGCTGTCTCGAAGCACAAGCTGCACTCGATCTTTGGTTATCCCCCAGTCATCAAGCATGTGTCACCACCAGATCTTTGAGAAGTTCTGATAGACGTTCTTCAGTACTTCCTGCATGATCTTCTTTTGTTTTGCTTTCATTTTGACATCTCTCCTCCCTCTCCCAGCTGTCATCTATTAGCAGTGATTGCCTCCCTATATATCTCCTCCCCATACTGCCTCACCTTGCGGTTTATACAACGTCCTGGAGTGTGCTGAAGCTAGAAGCTGTTACTGCTGGATCCACAAGATAAGTCTGTTTCTTTATTTCTGTTTTCCAGTGGGCTTGATCCTAGGTGACCCTGACTCCCTCCGTATTAAGTGTAGGGTGTTCAGGTGTCATACAGTCGAGGAACGAGGGTATGCAATTTTCTACCATTGAGATTTTTGCATAGGCTGAGCAGTAAGGGAGAGAGCTAGGGCTGTTACAGGGCTTACCCTTTTGTTCCTTAGTTTTGGATCAAGTCAGTCGGATCTTTATTTGTGTCTTCTAGTTTTCTGCAACACCATCCGTGACATTATAAACCGCCTAAACCGTCTCAAGCATGGATCTGGTTTCACTTTTGAATAACGCATGCAGGGTCTTTCATTGGAGGTAGCAGATCTCCATAAAACTGTATCTCAGTTTCAGGTGACCGGTTCAGCTTGCGTTCATGGAGTTTGTTCTGAGCCTAAGATCTCGCTCCCGGATACGTTCTCCGGGGGTAGTGAGAATTTTGTTCATTTTAGAGAGGCTTGTAAACTCCATTTTTGCCTACTTCCTCATTCCTCTGGTGATGAGGAGCAGAGGGAGGGGATCATCATCTTGCTGCTCAGGGATAACGCTCAGTCTTGGGCCTTTTCGCTGCCGGTGGGGGCACGGCCCCTCCGTTCAGAGGATTAATTGTTTTTAGCCCTGGGACAGATATATGATGATCCGGATCGTATTGCTCTGGCTGAATCTAGACTACATGTTTTATGCCAGGGTAAAACAGTCCACAGAGATATACTGTTCAGAATTTCGGAAATGGGCAGCTGATACTGGTTGGAATGATGCTGCACTCCGAAGTCAATTTTGCCATGGTCTTTCAGAGGGATTGAAAGATGCATTTGCCTTTCATGAGAGACCTACCTCCTTGGAGTGTGCCATGTCTCGGGCCGTTCGTATTGACAGGCGTCTTAGAGGGAGAGGAGAGATCACTCCTTCCTGTCATACTCAGTCCAAGGACAGTGCGGCGGTCTCATTCAGTGCGCAGGGGTCTCAGTCTCTCTCATTCCCCTCTGAGCAGGAGCCCATGCAGCTGGGTTTGCTTGCCTCTAACAACAGAGGATTCAGCTCTCAGAGGAGGGTTTGTTTCTGTTGTGGAGGTATAAATCATTTGGCAAATGTTTGTCCCTCATGGAGATTCAGGCAGTTTTTTGAGAGTCATAAAGTAACAAAAAGAAAAAAGTCCTCTAAAAACGTTCTATCTGTTACTATTGGCAAGGTTGATGCGGAAATTGAAGGTTTTTCGTTTGCTTGTAGTTCCCGTTTTGTCCTACCTGCCAGGGTGGCGCTTGAGAGCAAGAACATTCTTTTTGAGATTTTTGTAGATAGTGGAGCAGCTGTCAATCTAATTGATAATCAATTTGCTATAACACATGGTTTCCAGGTATGCACTTTGGGAAAGGACATACCTGTTTTTGCTATTGATTCCGCTCCACTTTCTCAAAAATCTTTAAAAGGCATAGTTCACAATATCCGTTTGATTGTGAATGATACTCATGTTGAGGATGTGTCATGTTTTGTCCTAAGCGGGTTACCTACTCCTCTAGTATTGGGGCTACCCTGGCTCACTAAACATAACCCCACCATTGATTGGCAAGCGAGGCAAATAAATGGTTGGAGTGACTTTTGCAGAGAGAATTGCCTCTCCACATCTGTTTCAGAGGTTTCTACTAAGACTGTACCACCTTTTCTCTCTGAATTTTCGGATGTGTTTTCTGAGAGTGGTGTTCAGGAGCTGCTCCCTCACAGGGAGTACAATTGCCCTATTAATCTCATCCCAGGTGCCAAGCTGCCTAAATCTCGTTTATACAATCTCTCCCAACCTGAAAGGGTCGCTATGCGTGCTTATATCTCTGAGAGCCTGAGAAAGGGACACATACGACCCTCGAAGTCACCTGTTGCCGCTGGTTTTTTCTTTGTTAAGAAAAAAGATGGTTCTTTAAGACCATGTCTGGATTTCAGGGAGCTGAACAGTATCACAATTCATGACCCATATCCGCTTCCTCTGATTCCGGACCTGTTTAACCAGATTGTTGGGGCTAAAGTTTTTTCCAAGTTGGATTTAAGAGGGGCATACAATCTGGTCAGGGTCAGAGAAGGAGACGAATGGAAGACGGCCTTCAATACCCCTGAGGGCCATTTTGAGAATTTGGTTATGCCTTTTGGTTTGATGAATGCTCCAGCCGTCTTCCAGCATTTTGTGAACAGCATTTTTTATCATTTAATGGGGAAATTTGTACTAGTGTATCTAGAAGACATTTAGATTTTTTCTCCTGATTTCAAAACTCATCAGGACCACCTACGTCAGGTCTTGCTCATTCTGCGGGAGAATAAATTGTACGCTAAACTGGAAAAATGTGTGTTTGGGGTTCCAGAAATTCAATTTCTGGGGTTTCTTCTCTCCGCTTCTGGTTTTCGCATGGACCCCGAGAAGGCCCGCGCTGTGCTTGAGTGGGAGCTTCCTGAGAATCAGAAGGCGCTGATGCGCTTTTTGGGTTTTGCCAATTATTACAGGAAGTTTATTTTGAATTATTCCTCTGTTGTTAAACCACTCACTGATATGACTAGAAAGGGGGTAGATTTTTCCTCCTGGTCGGTAGAGGCGCATAAGGCCTTTTCTGGGATCAAGGAGAGTTTTGCTTCCGCTCCCATCTTGGTACAACCTGATGTCTCTCTACCCTTCATAGTTGAGATTGACGCTTCTGAAGTGGGTGTGGGTGCAGTCTTGGCTCAGGGTCCCTCTCCTGCCAAATGGCGACCGTGTGCCTTTTTCTCGAAGAAACTCTCCTCCGCAGAGAGAAATTATGATGTGGGAAATAGGGAGTTGTTGGCCATCAAGTTAGCTTTTGTGGAATGGCGCCATTGGCTAGACGGAGCCAGACACCCTATTACCGTGTTTACCGACCATAAAAATCTGGCCTACTTGGAGTCAGCCAAGCGTCTGAACCCGAGATAGGCCAGATGGTCTTTGTTCTTTTCAAGGTTTAATTTTGTTGTCACGTTCCGCCCTGGGGTTAAGAATGTGAAGGCGGACGCATTGTCACGTTGTTTTCCGGGAGGGGGAAACTTTGAAGACCCGGGTCCATTTTGACTAAAGGGGTGGTTGTGTCTGCTCTTTATTCTGAATTGGAGGCAGAGGTTCAGGCAGCCCAGGCAGAGGCTCCTGATCTTTGTGCTTTTTAAGGAGCACCACAATACTGTCCTTGCTGGCCACCCGGGGGGTAGAGCCACAGTGGATCTCATTGCTCAGGGATTCTGGTGGCCGGCTCTTCATAAGTCAGTTGAGGGTTTTGTGGCAGCCTGCAAGACCTGCGCTCGTGCCAAAGTCCCTCATTCACGGCCATCGGGTCCTCTCCTTCCGTTACCCATTCCTTCCCGTCCTTGGACACATCTGTCCATGGATTTCATCACGGACCTGCCTCCTTCCTCGGGGAAGACTGTGATTCTGGTGGTGGTGGACCGTTTTAGCAAAATGGCGCATTTTGTTCCTTTTCCTGGCTTGCCCAATGCTAAAACGCTGGTGCAGGCATTTATTGATCACATTGTCAAACTGCATGTTCTCCCTTCAGACATAGTCTCTGATAGGGGCACGCAGTTTGTTTCCAGATTCTGGAAGGCCTTCTGTTCTCGCTTGGGGGTTCGGTTGTCATTCTCTGCTTTCCACCCGCAGTCGAATGGCCAGACAGAGCGCGTCAATCAGAATCTGGAGACATATCTGCATTGTTTTGTGGCGGAGAATCAGGAGGATTGGTGTTCTTTTCTATCCCTTGCTGAGTTTGCTTTAAATAACCGTCGTCAGGAGTCCTCTGATAAGTCACAATTTTTTGGTGTATATGGGTTTCATCTGCAGTTTGGGACATTCTCTGGAGAGGGGGCTTTTGGTTTACCTGATGAGGAGAGATTCTCCTCGTCTTTGTCATCTATTTGGCAAAAGATTTAGGATAATCTAAAGAGCATGAGTGAGAGATATAGGCGTGTGGCGGATAAGAGACGTGTGCCTGGTCCGGACCTGAATGTTGGTGATCTAGTATGGTTCTCTACTAAGAATATCAAATTGAAGGTTCCCTCCTGGAAGTTGGGTCCTAAGTAGTGTTGAGCGTGAATATTCGAATTGCAATTTTTTTTCTTGAATATCGAGATTTCGCGAATATTTAATTATATATATATTGCTATATATATATATATATATATATAGTGCTATATATTCGCGATATCGAATATTATATTTTTTTTATTTTTTTATTGTTATATTTTTTTCTTTCCCACTTCCCTAAAGTTGTTCTTACCTGTCGTGCTCATGGAGCATTCCCATCACCATGGGAACGTCTCCATATACTAGAATGTACTGTCGGATTTGAGAATTACGTTGAAATCGCAATTCGATTAATTCAAGTTATAATAATCGAATTGCGATTTCAACTTAACACTGCTATATTCCATATTCGTTAATTCTAGCCTAATATGGCATATAGCAGTGCTAAGTTGAAATCGCCATGCGATTACTTCGAGTTATATTAATCGCATTGTGATTTCAACTTGGACCTGGTTTACTATGGCTGGCTTCAATGGCTTGGTAGAATTTGCAAATATGACGAATGTATTCGTCATTTTCCACAAAACGAAGATAACGAATGTATTCGTCATATTCCACAAAACGAAGATAAAGAAGTATTCTCCATCTTCGTTTTAGCTACCTATTCATCAACTTCGCGAATTCTAGCAATCATATAGGAAAGTTTACTATAGAGACAGCTAAGTTTAATTCGCTATGCGATTATATTACTTAGCTTTTTTTTTAAATAAATTGAATAATTATAATACCTGATAATTATTATAATTATTCTATTTATAAAAAAAAAAGCTAAGTAATATAATCGCATAGCGAATTAAACTTAGCTGTCTCTATAGTCAACTTTCCTATATGATTGCTAGAATTAGCGAAGTTGATGAATAGGTAGCTAAGACGAAGATGGAGAATACTTCTTTATCTTCGTTTTGTGGAATATGACGAATACATTCGTTATCTTCGTTTTGTGGAATATGACGAATACATTCATCATATTCGCTAATTCTACCAAGCCATTGAAGCCAACTATAGTAAACCAGGTCCAAGTTGAAATCGCAATGTGATTAATATAACTCGAAGTAATCGCATGGCGATTTCAACTTAGTACTGCTATATTCCATATTCGTTAATTCTAGCCTAATATGTAATATAGCAGTGCTAAGTTGAAATCGCAATTCGATTATTATAACTTGAATTAATCGAATTGCGATTTCAACTTAGCACTGCTATATTCCATATTAGGCTAAAATTAACGAATATGGAATATAGCAGCAACCATAGTAAACCAGGTCCAAGTTGAAATCGCAATTCGATTAATTCAAGTTATAATAATCGAATTGCGATTTCAACTTTTTACGTATATTCTTAATATTGCTCTAACTTCGTCTTTTAGAATATTCGTAATATTCAAAAAGACGAAGTTAGAGCAATATAACGAAATTTCGTAAAATACACATATTAGCCTAGCCATAGTCAATTAGTCATAGGGACGTTGCCTTATACTATTAAAAGAAAAATCGCAATACGCGATTAATTAAATCGCATATTATTCACGATAATTGGAATAATTACGAATATTCGATTTTGACAAATATATCACGAATATTCAATTGAATATTCGTGAAATATCGCGAAATCGAATATGGCACCTCCCGCTCATCACTAGTCCTAAGTTTATTGGGCCTTACAAAATCTTGTCCGTCATCAATCCCGTTGCCTACCGTCTTGATCTTCCTCAGACTTGGAAGATCCATAATGTTTTTCACAAGTCCCTATTAAAACCTTATGTCCAACCCACTGTACCCTCCTCTTTGCCTCCTCCTCCGATTGTGGTTGACAGTAATCTTGAATTTAAGGTCTCTAGGATTGTGGACTCTTGTATTGTCTGCGGTTCTCTTCAGTGCCTCGTTCTTTGGGAGGGTTATGGTCCTGAGGAGAGGATGTGGGTTCCAGTGGCGGACATTAAGGCCACTCGTCTTCTCAGGGCATTCCATAGGTCCCATCCTGAGAAGGTGGGCTCTGAGTGTCCGGAGTCCACTCGTAGAGGGAGGGGTACTGTCACCACCAGATCTTTGAGAAGTTCTGATAGACGTTCTTCAGTACTTCCTGCATGATCTTCTTTTGTTTTGCTTTCGTTTTGACATCTCTCCTCCCTCTCCCAGCTGTCATCTATTAGCAGTGATTGCCTCCCTATATATCTCCTCCCCATACTTCCTCACCTTGCGGTTTATACAACTTCCTGGAGTGTGCTGAAGCTAGAAGCTGTTACTGCTGCATCCACAAGATAAGTCTGTTTCTTTATTTCTTGATCCTAGGTGACCCTGACTCCTTCCGTATTAAGTGTATGGAGCCGGTGGTCGTGTCCCATCACTATTATAGGGTGTTCAGGTGTCATACAGTAGAGGAACGAGGGTATGCAATTTTCTACCATTGAGATTTATGCATAGGCTGAGCAGTAAGGGAGAGAGCTAGCGCTGTTACAGGGCTTACCCTTTTGTTCCTTAGTTTTGGATCAAGTCAGTTGGATCTTCATTTGTGTCTTCTAGTTTTCTGTAACACCATCCGTGACAGCATGCCTAGAAACATTTCTTTAATGTTCTCGCCAGTGTGGAATCCTTGCATCACATTTGTGTTCAACACCAACTGCCTTTTTGTCCATCCATTATCAGTGAAGTGACACGTAAGACTCATTAGTGATTCTGTTGATCCAGACCAGCAGTCAGTAGTGAATAAGAGTGAATTGCCAGCGTTCTCTGGTTGTAACATTGTTTCCACTTTCTGAACCACCTTGTGATGAATCTTTGGCAGCATTTCCGTTCTGTAAAACTTTTCATTTTTCAGCGTGTACCTTGGCTCAACTATGGACATCAAGAGCTTAAAGCCAGAGTCAGACACCATTGTAAATGGCTGGTTATCCATAACCATCATCTCTGTGATTGCTCTATCCAGAAGTTGGGATCTTTCATCAGAATTTTGCCACTTTGTGTGTTTCTGAAATAGGTCTTTTATTTTTGGCTGAAGTAGAGTTGGTGTTTCAGATGATCAAATTTATTTTGGTGCGTCAATAAATAATTCAACATGATTAATTCTTGGATGGGTCCAAAGATTTAATGTATTCTTTGTTTTTTCAGTTGCAGATCCCATGCTCACATTGGTTTTGCATGTGTAGCACATTGCCCATCCTGGGGTGGGTTGACTAAAATAGTCCCAAACTATGCTTTTACTTTTTCTTTGTGCATCCATCTGCATTGATAGAAGAGGGTTACAGGACTACTAGTGCTATTAGCTTTTTAGGAGCAGTACAGATTAAGGAACAGTGTGCAAGAAATATGTGGAATCGAGGGGGGAGTAAAATATATACAGTAGAGACCAAAAGTTTGGACACACCTTCTCATTCAAAGAGTTTTCTTTATTTTCATGACTATGAAAATTGTAGATTCACACTGAAGGCATCAAAACTATGAATTAACACATGTGGAATTATATACATAACAAAAAAGTGTGAAACAACTGAAAATATGTCATATTCTAGGTTCTTCAAAGTAGCCACCTTTTGCTTTGATTACTGCTTTGCACACTCTTGGCATTCTCTTGATGAGCTTCAAGAGGTAGTCACCTGAAATGGATTTCACTTCACAGGTGTGCCTTGTCAGGTTTAATAAGTGGGATTTCTTGCCTTATAAATGGAGTTGGGACTATCAGTTGCATTGTGGAGAAGTCAGGTGGATATACAGCTGATAGTCCTACCGAATAGACTGTTAGAATTTGTATTATGGCAAGAAAAAAGCAGCTAAGTAAAGAAAAACGAGTGGCCATCATTACTTTAAGAAATGAACGTCAGTCAGTCCGAAAATTTGGGAAAACTTTGAAAGTGTCCCCAAGTGCAGTCACAAAAACCATCAAGCGCTACAAAGAAACTGGCTACACATGCGGACCGCCCCAGGAAAGGAAGACCAAGAGTCACCTCTGCTGCGGAGGATAAGTTCATCCGAGTCACCAGCCTCAGAAATCGCAGGTTAACAGCAGCTCAGATTAGAGACCAGGTCAATGCCACACAGAGTTCTAGCAGCAGACACATCTCTAGAACAACTGTTAAGAGGAGACTGTGTGAATCAGGCCTTCATGGTAAAATATCTGCTAGGAAACCACTGCTAAGGACAGGCAACAAGCAGAAGAGACTTGTTTGGGCTAAAGAACACAAGGAATGGACATTAGACCAGTGGAAATCTGTGCTTTGGTCTGATGAGTCCAAATTTGAGATCTTTGCTTCCAACCACCGTGTCTTTGTGCGACGCAGAAAAGGTGAACAGATGGACTCTACATGCCTGGTTCCCACCGTGAAGCATCGAGGAGGCGGTGTGATGGTGTGGGGGTGCTTTGCTGGTGACACTGTTGGGGATTTATTCAAAATTGAAGGCATACTGAACCAGCATGGCTACCACAGCATCTTGCAGCGGCATGCTATTCCATCCGGTTTGCGTTTAGTTGGACCATCATTTATTTTTCTACAGGACAATGACCCCAAACACACCTCCAGGGTGTGTAAGGGCTATTTGACCATGAAGGAGAGTGATGGCGTGCTGCGCCAGATGACCTGGCCTCCACAGTCACTGGACCTGAACCCAATTGAGATGGTTTGGGGTGAGCTGGAACGCAGAGTGAAGGCAAAAGGGCCAACAAGTGCTAAGCATCTCTGGGAACTCCTTCAAGACTGTTGGAAGACCATTTCAGGTGACTACCTCTTGAAGCTCATCAAGAGAATGCCAAGAGTGTGCAAAGCAGTAATCAAAGCAAAAGGTGGCTACTTTGAAGAACCTAGAATATGACATATTTTCAGTTGTTTCACACTTTTTTGTTATATATATAATTCCACATGTGCTAATTCATAGTTTTGATGTCTTCAGTGTGAATCTACAATTTTCATAGTCATGAAAATAAAGAAAACTTTTTGAATGAGAAGGTGTGTCCAAACTTTTGGTCTGTACTGTATATATATATATATATGTAATGTATAACACACTGTAACTGTATAATATTATGACGTATATAAATATATACCCACATATACAGTGTGTTAAACCTCATACTACATCATACACTCCTTATACATACCTCATATTACACATATACAGTGTGTTATATAATACCTCACTCATAACTACATCATATACTCCTTATATACCTGATAATAGTATACATAATATATATTGTGTGTTATATATACCTCATACTATTATACATATACAGTGTGTATTATATAACTCATATTCATACTACATCATACACACATTATATAGAATGTCATTATAATGTGTGTATGATGTAGTATGAGGTATATATAATACATATAACACACTGTATATGTATAATAGCATGATGTATATAACACACCGTATATGTTATGTATATGTATACTATGATCAGGTATATAAGGACTCTAAGGAGTGTATGATGTAGTATGAGCGAGGTTTATGATATATAACACACTGTATATGTGTAATATTATGAGGTGTGTTATATGCATCATGCTCTTATACAGAACATATACAGTGTGTTATATGTATTATATATACCTCATACTACATCATACACACATTACAATTACATACTATATAATGTGTGTATGATGTAGTACAAGGTATATAATACATAACACAATGTATATGTATAATAGTATATGAAGTATATAAGGTGTGTAGGTAACAAACTGTATATATCATCTTCTATGACGGCGCACGTATTTATTTTACCATAGCACAAGTGTATAGTGAGTCTGACTGTAATCTCGGCAGGCAGTCTGGTTCTCCACTGACCACTTTCCCGCCTCCAATGACGTCAGCGTCGCCTACGGAGTTCTGTTCGGGGAGGTTGTGGGCAGGCACGCCCACACGCGTAGTCTCTCCTGTACTCCCGCGATAGTTGGCACTGGCAGCCGAAAGACATGGCGGACTCAGAGACTTCGGACGGGCGGTGTAAGCATTATCTGTGGTATCGGCAGTTCAGATGTCGATACCGATAACTTGCAAAAACAGGAATATCGGCCGATAATATCGGCCAAAGCGATAATCGGTCGATCCCTAGTCTATACAGCTGGGTAACGAGGCACCTGGAAAGCCACACCCAGGCACAGTAGACAGGAGAGTTAATTAACCCTATCAGAACCGGAGCTCAGAACAACAGGACACAGGCACAGAACCTGGCGTTGCCCCTGGCAACCGGCAAAAACGGAGACACCCGCAGCCAGTATGCCAGAGCACAACCAACCCGGCACCACAGACAATCAGAAGCATCACAGGAAACAACCTCCCGTGACAGAGACGGGGAGAGCAAACATACACAGGCAGTTCACAACAGACCCCGCAACCAGCATGCAGCCCCTAGCAACCGGCCTGCATAGGATTTCGGCCTGCAGCCAGTACGCAAGGGCACAGCCAGCCACAAGGAAAACGTCACCGTGGACCGCACTGTGACATTTAGTAGTGGAGTTTTTAGAGTACGGCTATGTTTACATGCCCAGACACAAGCTGCAAAAACAGCACCATTCCCAAAAACAAACTCTTAGTAGCTTTTTTTTTGTATACAGCTGTTATGCACACCTATAGACAACCCTGAGTTGTCTGATCCGATATTCATCTGTTAGACCTGCATAGGTGATATATACATAAAATAATAGGATATTTTAACCCCTTAAGGACTTTATCAATTTTCCGTTTTCATTTTTTCCTCCCCGCCTTCCAAGATCCATAACATTTTGACTTTTCCATTCACACAACGTTATTAATGATTATCTTTTGCAGGACAAGCTGGATTTTTTAATGGCACCATATAATTGATAATACCTTGTATTGAAAACCAGTTTTTCGGGTTTTGTTTTTATGTCATTTACCATTCGCTAAAAATGACATGACAAGCTCATTCTGCAGGTCAGTACAATTACGGAGATGTATATAATTTTTATTTTGTTTTACTACTTAAAAAAAAAAAATTAAAAAAATTAACATTTTCTTTGCATCGCTAAATTCTGACACTCAGAACTTTTTTGGGGGGCATTATCTATGATTCCAGTGATTGTGACCATCTGCCATCTTCAATACACAGCTGGCACTCGCCACATATGGAGCTGGATCAGCTAATGACCCCGCTGCCTAGTGTCCTGCTAGCGTACCATTACATTAGGGGGCACAAAGGGGTTAAAGAGGTATTATGGAAATAAAAAAATATCCAATCACGACAATAGTCGTGAAATTGCATATTTTTTTTCAATTTCATCCCACAAATATATTTTTTTTTACTGTTTTTACAGTACAAAATATGGTAAATTAAATGGTGCCATTAAAAATACTACTTGTTCCACAAGAAATAAGCCCTTATTTGGCTATGTGATTAAAACATTTAAAAAGTTATGGCTCTTGGAAGGAGAAAAGGAAAAACTGAAAGCGCACAAACAAAAAATGGCCTAGTCCTAAGGAGTTAAAAGGGGTTGGGCTATAAAAAAATATTCAACATTTTTCGAGCCAGCTCCTGGATCTGAAAATGAATTATTTTGATTACATCCATTTGCTTTTGGTAAAGGGGTATTCCCATCTGGGACATTGATGGCATTTCGCTTTTGGTAAAGGGGTATTCCCATCTGGGACATTGATGGCATTTCACTAGAATATGCTATCAATGCCAGATAGATGTGGGTCCCACCTCTAGGACCAGCTCCTATTTCCTGAATGGGGCCCTAAAAGTGAAGGAGAGCGCACTGCATATGTGCGGCGTGCTCTCTGTTGATTGCCAAGCAAGCAGGCACAGTCCCCGGGGAATGGAGAGTGCACCACACAAACCTGATTACCTCTCCATTCACCTCTATGGCCCCCTTCACATATGTCAAGTGTTCAAGTTTTGTTCCCCTCCTGCATGAAGTGGAAAATGTCAAAAGAGAACTAAAGCCAAAACTGATTCCCCTAGTTTTCTACAGGATCGCACTCATACATCCAGCGCATCAGCTGTGATGCTGAATGCCAAATAGCGCCGGACAGAAAAACGTTGCATGCTAAGCTTTTCTATCAGGCGCCATCAGGCTACAGATGCTGGATCTGCTCACATCTATCAGTTGTGTCCGGCTCCGGGTCTAAAATAGCTGGCCGAACACAACTGAGATATGTGAAGTGGGCCTATGGGACTGGAAGAAATTGTCGAGTCAGAGCTTAGCTATTTTTGGAACTCCCACTGTGGTTAATGGAGGATGGCCGCGTATGCACAGGGTTCCATTCTGAAGATAAGAGCAGGCCTCAGATGTGGGACCCTCACCTATGTGACATTGATGACATATCCATGGAATTCACAATATAAATTCCAAATTCTCCAGAACATATGAGTACGTTTTTGGAGTGTGGGAGGAAACCCATGTAGACGGGGGGCAGAACATACAAACTCCATGGAGATGTTATCGTAGGTCGGATTCATACCCAGGATCCCAACGCTGCAAGACACCAGCGCTAACCACTGAGCTACTCACTTTTGCCTGGTTTGAGCATTTGGTTACTCTAAGAATTATAGGTTAATCCAGGGATCAGCAACCTTCGGCACTCCAGGAGTTGTGAAACTACAACTCCCAGCATTAATGTTGAGCGAATTGAAGCCAAAAAAATTGACTTCGACCTGAATTTCAGGAAAATTTTGATTTGCTGCAAAGCTGAATTTCCTTGCGCTTTGTGGTAACAAATCTATTTTTCCTGAAATAGTGGCAAAAAATACACACTCACTTTATCCATTTTCTAACAGAGAGGCTGTAGAGGCCCTCTTGATCGAAGATACTGTGTGAAATCGGTGATAACTTCACCGTGCCCCAGGCCAACATGATGACATCATCATGTCACTACACGAAATTTTGCGCTGTGTTTCTGTGGTTGCAAACTGACCTTCTGATGTGATGCGGTGTCCTAATAGTTCTGAAGTTGAGTGAGCCGGCTCGAGGTCACCACACAGAGACACATACAAGATGTGTTCCTCGTAATGGCCTTCTTTATTGTAATGAGCAGTGCACATATTTATACACAGACAAACGCAATAAAAGTGTCCTAGTGTAGACAAGCTTTGAGTTACTAGGGCCACCATTCCACATAGTTGGAATACTCCCCCGTGTCAGGGTCATCCTAGGGCCATCATGAGGCACGAGACACGGGATCGCCCCTATCGGGGCAGCTATTCCGTTTGCAGGTAGAGAGGCAGTAATAGGGCCAGTATCAGCGATAGCGCCCCTGTCCAAGGCCTATGAAATGACTGCCTACCCTCCTACAATCTTAAGCCATTGGAATAGTCATATCGCATTAGTTTTTTCATTATTATTATTTTTTTCATTGTATTAAGGGTGTATTGGCTTTTATTATTGAATCATTAAAGGTTACTTTTTAGAAGAGTGATGTTCCTGTGAATCTGATTAAAATTGCCACATTCTACTATAGTCCCCTTGAACAGGGTTATGTTTAATCTGTGAGTCTCAAATTTTTTAAGTTAAAGGGAACCTATCACCAGTTTTATGGTGTCCTAACTAAGGGCAACATAAATAAGTGACTGATTTGCTTAGCAAAATGCTGGGTCACTTTCTTTAATTGACCCAGTCAATCTGCCAACATCTTGTATTGAAAAGCTCCAGCTCATAATGGTGAGTCCTGAATATTCATGAGCTCCTGACTCTCCCCGCCTACCTGCTGCTGATTGACAGTTATTTTCCATATGAATCAGCAGCAGGTGGGCAGGGCAGTGGCTATAGCTGTTAATTAAATAAACGCTGGACTCAATGACATCACGCTGGACTCAAATCAGCTCATTAGCATGCGACATGTGGCATCTTTGTGTGTATATTATGAGGTAACCATCTGTCACACCAGTAAGTGAATACATCTAAGGCACTTTTTAGTAGTTAATAATTGTAAATAATTAGTTAGATTATAATCAAATATCCACATGACAGGTTTCCTTTAAAACTATATTTAGTATCAGCTATTGTTGCATTTTGGGATGGCCGTTTTTTTGCGCATGCAAACAAATGAAGATAGGTGGCTGTTGGAAGTGAGATCTTTTCGGATAAGGAGCTTACTTTATCCAATAAAACTAGTCCTCTATCAAAACCACTTTCAAGGACGTATATGGCATACATAAAGAGTACATTAAAGCATGGTGGGAGATTCAATCCCTAGATAATTACATAAAGAATTAAATTGTGCCGAGTGGTTTACGGATTTATATACGTCCAGCAGCACGCATCAGTAGTACTGAATTATTATTGAAATGGGAGACTGAGGCCACAGCGAGTTCCATAAGATTTATGCAACTGCTATTGGACCAGGAGAAAATTTATATTGAACAGTTAGAGAAACGTAATGTAGCCCTGACAGAGACAGCACTTAAATTTAAAGACCACATGGAGTTCACCAAAAAGGAACTCGAGTTACAAAGCAATATTAAAAAATTCAGAACAACATTGGTTGAAAGGAAACACAGACAATTTACTAAAGATCTAACGGAGTTCAGGAATAATACTGCATACACAAATAGTGGGGTGGGCCAAAGGGGTTCAATCACGGAAAAGTCAGCCTCAGAAGCGGAAAGTTCAGATCCGGAATCTATCCCGTATCGACCACAATATCCGAATCCAATAACAAATTGGAGGGGGAGGGGTCGCGCTAGGGGACGAAATAGATACCCGGGCTTGAGATCTAATTGGAGGAACGAGCAGTACACATATCCATCTAAACAATGGGGCCCACAAAATATGAGAGGAATGGGAGACAGGATGAGGATTGAAAGAACGCAGGAACAATCAGAGCAGGATCGGTGTTCATCTGGACCCTCTGGCTTATCTGTAATACCCATACCAAACCCCCCAAATTTTTTAGGCCAACCTCCACCAAACACCTATGCATTAGGGGCCGACAACAACCCCAACAACACAACAACAAAAAATGAACACACCACCCATAGATAATACCCTGATTATAAATCTATCAGGGACGGTTTTGTCCAAAGATGAAATGTCTGTACTGAGAAAAGGACTTACCTTTGTGCCAACCACACGATTCAACTGCTTTGACTGGATCAAAGATATACATCTCTTTACGAGGAAACTCAGATGGCATAAGATTTTTGCTACATCGGATAAAAAGAGATGCTCCGAATTAGGCCTAGAAATAGGTGATTTCGAGGGCTTTGACAATCTGATACATCTATTAGATGATAATGAACGACCAAGCGGACACTCTAAGAAACAAAAGTGTAAAAATGCCACCAAAAACACTGAATGAAGCAAACATTAATATTTTCTCCCTTCAACAATATAGGGACATGTGCTTTTCTTTATTATCAGACAAAAAGAGATATGAAGTATTGAGGGTAGACACAACTCTCAATTATTCAGCTGAGCTATCTCAAATTCTACGAGAAGGTCTAGAAGACAAATGTATAGACCGCAAAGAAAGTTGCGTTTCTGTTACCTTCAACTCCAAAAACAGCAACATTTTATGGACTCCCCAAAATCCACAAAGGGACTATTCCCCTAAAAGGACGTCCTATAGTTTCAGGAATTGATAGTTTAACCCATCATGCAGGAACCTACATTGATCAAGTACTACGTCCCTTTGTATCTGCCTTACCGTCGTATCTACGTGATATGACGGATCTATTAAAACGAGTTGAGGGCATCACCATAGAACCAGATAGTTGGTTTGACTCTATTGATGTAGAGGCACTCTACACTTTAATTCCCCACAATAAGGGTCTAACATCAGTTAAATATTTTCTAGGCTCCAGATCAAAGGATATGCATCAATACAACTTATTTGCTCTACAATTACTCAACTTCGTTCTAACACACAACTACTTTGTGCTTGAGGACCGTTTCTACCACCAGCTCAGGGGAACCGCTATGGGTAGCCCTTGTGCACTAACTTATGCAAATCTGCTTCTGGGCTGGTGGGAGGATACAGAGGTCTTCTCCAAATCTATGACATACTGGACCAGATATATATCTCTTTGGTCCAGATTCATAGATGATGTCTTACTTCTGTGGTCAGGGACTGAAAGTGATTTTCAACAGTTTATGGACATATTAAATTCCAACCACATAGGTTTATTTTTTACCTCAGAAATACACTGTAATGCCATTACTTTCCTGGATGTATGCCTAGAGAGAGATGAAAATAATTACATAAAATAATTACGGAAAAAGACCCCGACTAATAGTCTCTTACAATGGGATAGTTTCCACCCTAAGCCTTTAAAAAAAGGTATCCCCAAAGGACAGTTTCTGAGGGTTCGGAGAAACTGTTCTGAATCAGGAAATTTCACATATGAGGCATCTAAGCTATTTCATCATTTCAAACAAAGAGGATACCCGAGTCCATGCTTATATAAAGGGTGGAACTGGGCTAATTCTAGAGACCGTTCCTTCCTATTACAGCCACAAGTGAAGAGAACGAGTCCACAAGAACCAATTAGGATCATCGGTACTTTTGACTCAGAGTCTCAGCAGGTTCAAGATATTTTGAATCAATATTGGTCGTTAATTAAGACTGACCCTGATTTAACTGAAGTATTACCCTAGAGCCCAGCTATTACCTATACAGTACCCCCCCTTCTACAGGTGACCTCCGGGCATCCAGGACCGACCTTATCAGGATGAGCTCTGTGGAATGCTCTCACCAGACGACTAGCATTAACATCGGTCGCTGGAACCCACATCCTCTCATCTAGTCCGTACCCTCTCCAATGAACGAGATACTGGAGGGATCTCCGGAGAACTCGGGAGTCCACAATCCTGCTGATCTGAAATTCTAAATTGCCGTCCACCATGACAGGAGCAGGAGGCAAGGAGGACGGCTCAACAGGTTCAACACGTTTCTTTAACAACTTTATGGATTTTCAATGCCTGAGGAAGTTTAAGATGGAAGGCTACAGGGTTAACAATGGCAGTGATCTTATATGGACCAATAAATCTTGGTCCCAACTTCCAAGAAGGTACCTTAAGTTTAGTGTTTCTTGTAGACAGCCACACAGAATCACCCACTCTCAGATCCGGACCAGTCACACAGGGAGTGCAGAATTATTAGGCAAATTAGTATTTTGACCACATCATCCTCTTTATGCATATTGTCTTACTCCAAGCTGTATAGGCTCGAAAGCCTACTACCAATTAAGCATATTAGGTGATGTGCATCTCTGTAATGAGAAGGGGTGTGGTCTAATGACATCAACACCCTATATCAGGTGTGCATAATTATTAGGCAACTTCCTTTCCTTTGGCAAAATGGGTCAAAAGAAGGACTTGACAGGCTCAGAAAAGTCAAAAATAGTGAGATATCTTGCAGAGGGATGCAGCACTCTTAAAATTGCAAAGCTTCTGAAGCGTGATCATCGAACAATCAAGCGTTTCATTCAAAATAGTCAACAGGGTCGCAAGAAGCGTGTGGAAAAACCAAGGCGCAAAATAACTGCCCATGAACTGAGAAAAGTCAAGCGTGCAGCTGCCAAGATGCCACTTGCCACCAGTTTGGCCATATTTCAGAGCTGCAACATCACTGGAGTGCCCAAAAGCACAAGGTGTGCAATACTCAGAGACATGGCCAAGGTAAGAAAGGCTGAAAGACGACCACCACTGAACAAGACACACAAGCTGAAACGTCAAGACTGGGCCAAGAAATATCTCAAGACTGATTTTTCTAAGGTTTTATGGACTGATGAAATGAGAGTGAGTCTTGATGGGCCAGATGGATGGGCCCGTGGCTGGATTGGTAAAGGGCAGAGAGCTCCAGTCCGACTCAGACGCCAGCAAGGTGGAGGTGGAGTACTGGTTTGGGCTGGTATCATCAAAGATGAGCTTGTGGGGCCTTTTCGGGTTGAGGATGGAGTCAAGCTCAACTCCCAGTCCTACTGCCAGTTTCTGGAAGACACCTTCTTCAAGCAGTGGTACAGGAAGAAGTCTGCATCCTTCAAGAAAAACATGATTTTCATGCAGGACAATGCTCCATCACACGCGTCCAAGTACTCCACAGCGTGGCTGGCAAGAAAGGGTATAAAAGAAGAAAATCTAATGACATGGCCTCCTTGTTCACCTGATCTGAACCCCATTGAGAACCTGTGGTCCATCATCAAATGTGAGATTTACAAGGAGGGAAAACAGTACACCTCTCTGAACAGTGTCTGGGAGGCTGTGGTTGCTGCTGCACGCAATGTTGATGGTGAACAGATCAAAACACTTTTGAGTGTCCTTGCAAAGAAAGGTGTTTATATTGGTCACTGATTTGTTTTTGTTTTGTTTTTGAATGTCAGAAATGTATATTTGTGAATGTTGAGATGTTATATTGGTTTCACTGGTAAAAATAAATAATTGAAATGGGTATATATTTGTTTTTTGTTAAGTTGCCTAATAATTATGCACAGTAATAGTCACCTACACACACAGATATCCCCCTAAAATAGCTAAAACTAAAAACAAACTAAAAACTACTTCCAAAAATATTCAGCTTTGATATTAATGAGTTTTTTGGGTTCATTGAGAACATGGTTGTTGTTCAATAATAAAATTAATCCTCAAAAATACAATTTGCCTAATAATTCTGCACTCCCTGTACGTTTCCTGTCAGCCGCACGCTTATACCGGTTGCCCATCTTTTCCAGGTTATTTAGGATTTTCCGCCAAATAGAAGACAAAGAAGAAGAAAATCGTTCCTCCTAAGGAATGCCAGAATTATGAGCACCAGAAAATGTACCAAACTGTGGATGCCCCAAAAACGGCGACGTATCAGTGGATTCCTGTCTACGGTTATTTATAGCAAACTCAGCTAACGACAAAAATGAAGACCACTCTTCCTGATTCTCTGAAACAAAACATCTCAAGTAAGTCTCCAGATTCTGATTAGTGCGCTCTGTCTGTCCGTTCGACTGAGGATAAAAAGCCGAAGAGAAGGACAATTGTACACCCAGACGAGTACAGAACGCTCTCCAGAATCTGGAAACAAACTGAGTCCCTCTATCGGACACCACATCAGAGGGAATGCCATATAGTTTCACGATGTTGTCGACAAACACCTGCGCAAGAGTTTTAGCATTGGGTAGACTAGGTAATGCAATAAATTGTGCCATTTTACTAAAACGATCGACAACCACCAGAATCACGGTCTTTCCCGAAGAATTTGAGTAAATCCGTGATAAATCCATGGACAAATGGGTCCAAGGTCTGGACGGGATGGGCAATGGAAGCAGAGATCCAGAAGGCCGAGTATGTGTCACCTTAGCACGTGCACAGGTACCACAGGCTGACACATAGTCCTCAATATACTTACGCAACCCCGGCCACCAGAATCTGCGAGAGATGAGATCGACAGTCAATCTACTCCCAGAATCCTCCTGTGCCTCCAACACTCTGGCCTCGAGATCAGGATCAGGATAAAGAGCGGATATAACCACCCCTTCAGATAAAATGGGACTAGGGTCATTAGACTCACCCCCCCCCCCCCCCCCTTCCAGGAAAGCTACGTGACGAAGCATCCGCCTTAACGTTCTTATCTTAACCCCAGGGCGGTAAGTGACGATGAAGTTAAATCTAGTGAAAAATAATGACCATCTCGTCTGCCTTGGGTTCAGTCGCTTAGCCGAATCCAAGTAGGCCAGATTCTTGTGATCCGTAATTACCGTAATAGGATGAATTGCTCCATCCAACCAATGCCGCCATTCCTCGAACGCCAAATTAATGGCCAGCAATTCCCTATTCCCCAAATCATAATTCTTTTCAGCAGTCGAGAGTTTATTAGAGAAAAATGCACATGGGCGCCATTTACTGGGTGAAGGACCCTGCGACAATATTGCTCCTACCCCTACCTCAGACGCGTCAACCTCAACAATAAATGGCTGAGACACGTCCGGTTGCACCAGAATAGGGGCCGAAGCAAAACATTCTTTCACAGCAGAAAGGCCTGTAATGCCGCATCAGATCAGATAGAAATATCAGCAACCTTCCTAGTCATGTCTGTTAAAGGAAACCTGTCATCGGGATTTTGTGTATAGAGTTGCGGACATGGGTTGCTAGATGGCCGCTAGCACATCTGCAATATCCAGTCCCCATAGCTCTGTGTGCTTTTATTGTGTAAAAAACCGACTTGATACATATGCAAATTAACCTGAGATGAGTCCTGTCCCTGACTCATCACACATACAGGACTCATCTAAGGTTAATTTGCATATGTATCAAATCGTTTTATTACACAATAAAAGCACACAGAGCTATAGGGACTGGGTATTGCGGATGTGCTAGCAGCCATCTAGCAGCCCATGTCCTCAGCTCTATACACAAAATCCTGGTGACAGGTTCCCTTTAAATGTTTAACCACCGATGAATGGTTCAAGATAAATTTAGGGTAGTAGCTGGTAAACCTCAAAAACCGCATAAGCGCTTTCAGATTTTCGGCACGGACCTTCTCGGGATCCATACGAAAACCTGAGGATAAGAGCAGGTAACCCAGAAATTGCACTTCCTGTACAGCAAATACACACTTTTCCATCTTAGCATACAACTTATTCTCTCTTAGAATCTGTAACACCTGTCTCACATGATCCTGATGAGTCTCCATATTAGGCAAATAAATTAGTATGTCATCAAGGTATACAACGACAAACCTCCCCACCAGATGATGAAAGATGTCATTGACAAAGTGTTGAAAAACCGCAGGAGCATTGGTTAACCCAAAGGGCATGATCAGGTTTTCAAAATGACCCTCAGGGGTATTAAATGCGATCTTCCACTCACCCCCCTCCTTGAGCCTTACCAGATTATATGCCTCCCTCAGATATAATTTAGAGAACACCTTGGCACACCGACAATCTGACTAAACAAATCCGGAATCAAAGGAAGGGGGTAAGGATCACGGACGTTAATACGATTGAGCTCACGGAAGTCCAGACATGGTCTCAGGGTACCATCCTTTTTCTTTACAAAGAAGAATCCAGCAGCCACTGGGGACTTGGATGGTCTAATATGTCCCTTTGCCAAACTCTTGGTGATATACTCTCGCATAGCCAACCAAGATTTGGGCAATTTAGCTCCGGGAATAAGATTGACGGGACAGTCATACTCCGGTGCGGAGACAACTCCTGATTACCACTCTCAAAAAACACATCAGAAAATTCTGAAATGAACGAGGGTACAGGTTTAGTGGTAACCATAGAGAACGATGCATTAAGACAGTTAAAGACAGCAAAAATCACTCCACTCGAGAATCTGTCTCGTTTGCCAATCGATGTTAGGGTTATGTTTGCTTAACCATAGTAAGCCCAACACCAACGGAGCAGGCAGACCCTCCAACACATAACAGGAGACAGATTCCTGATGCAAATCACCCACTCTTAAATGAATGTCATTCACTACCTGCGACAGGCATTTTTGGGCGAGAGGTGCTGAGTCAATTGCAATGACAGAAATACTATTCTCTTATGCATTAGTAGTCAACCCGTGAATGCATACAAACTGTCCATCAATCAAGTTAACTCCTGCCCCACTGTCGATAAATGGTTCGATTTTCACAGTTTTGGACTTTAGCGCCACCTCGGCAGACAGGAGAAAACGGGTACTACCAGTAAAAGACAAAGTAGGTTTTCTTGCTCCCCACCCACACTACCATTAGTAAATTGGGGATTAAACTTTTTTCTTTTTGTTTGCACCTTGATGCTGCAAGTACAGACAAATATTCACAAAATGTCCCTTCTTGCCACAACAAAAGCAGACTCCATTCACATGACCCAAGCTTTTGCCAGTAGTTCCAGGAGTAGCTCCTCCTACCTGCATAGGCTCATCAAAAGGCACAACCACCCGTGTCTCTCTACCATAAGTGTTAAAAGAAGCAGTACCCTTATTGGACAGTACGTCCTGAAGGTGAGGACCCCTAGATCTCTCCCTCAGGCGTCTATCAAGACGTACAGCAAGGGACATAGCTGCTTCCAATGACTCAGGATTTTCATGAAAAGCCAATGCGTCCTGCAGTCTCTCAGAGAGACCCTGGCAGAATTGGCAACGGAGAGCAGAATCGTTCCACTCTGTATCCGTAGCTCATCATTTAATTTCAGAGCAATAGGTCTCCACAGAACGTTCTCCCTGCCGCAAACCCCGTAACTTGGTCTCGGCCTGAGAGATCCGATCCGGGTCATCATAGATAAGACCCAAGGCTCTAAAGAATTCATCTACCGACCGGAGGGACGGTGATCCAGTCGGCAGAGAAAAAGCCCAAGATTGGGCGTCCTCTTTAAGCAAAGAAATAATCATACCCACACGTTGACACTCATCACCAGAAAAGTATGGACGCAGCCTAAAGAATAATTTACATGACTCCCTGAACCGGATGAAATTGTCACTACCCCCGGAAAACTTGTCCGGGAGAGCTACCTTCGGTTCAGGGCAGGCCTAGAACCCACCACCGGAACCAGCAGCCTGTGGACGCTGAATCTGCAAAACCATCGCACGGAGGTCTGCTACCTCCAAAGTCAGATTCTGCAGCTGTTCGACCAGTGCAGTCATAGCATCCATAGCTGCACAGATCAGAACAAAAAATGGCGGTACTGGCTCTGGATAATGTCACGGATGTAGTAGGGGAGAACACCAAAAGACAACAAGAAGGAAGGGAAAAGACACTAGGCCTCACCGCTAGGGAAGGAAAAGGGTTACCACCTATAAAACCCTGGTCCTGGCCCTAGCTCCTATCCGTATGGGCACCTCTCGATGGTAGAGATGCCCATACACAGGAACCTAGAAAACCCCGGTGGCCCTCGGATGCCCTAATGGTAATGACAGGGCAGAGACTACCAGCTCCCTGGTGAAGGAACCAGCGTCTCGCTGAGGCCTAGTAAACAACAAAGGTGGGGGGGAATACAAAATACAACAAACGGAACACTTAACTTCTGAGGCTGATGGATGATGGATGAACAGGACTTCAACTAGAACCACACTCCAGCTCTTCCAAAAACCAAATGAAGCTATCCAGAGCAAGGAGTGATGGGTAACATCAGACTAAATAGGGGAAGGTAAAGGTCACATGATCCACACCTGAACAGGAGGTGTGGACATACAAGCAACACACAAAGTGAAACCAAACCAAAAGAGGCTTTCAGATCACTAATGTGCAGATAATCTTTCAGACCTTCTAAAACCTGCCACCGGTGTGACAAACACCTATAGTAATTCCCTTCTAGAGTACCCTCATTAGTAATACTGCCCCCAACAGTGCCCCCCAACAGTGATAATGCTCCCCAAAAGTGCTCCCATTAGTAGAAGAACCCTCCCTTATTAATAATGCCCTCACAGAACCCCCAGTAGAAATATGCCCCCCTATTGTTCCCCCAGTGGTAATAAAGCTCTCTACTGACCCCTCAGTAGTAATAAGGCCCCCCATAGTGCTCTTAGTAGAAATAAGGTGGATCTATAAGTCCCTCCTATAGAGCCCCCAGTAGTAATAAGAACGCCTGATGTCCCCGGACTTAAAATGTCACCACAGTGCCCCCATTATTTATATCGCCCCCTTCTGTTATAATGCTCTCCCCTGCAGTGCCCCCTGTAGTTGAATTAGACCCTCCACCATACAGTCCTATGTATATAACACTATTTCCCTCCCTCCGTCATAGAGTCCAATGTAAATAACATCACTCCCTCCCCTAGCCACCATCAATATACAGTCCCATGTAAATAACATCACTCCCTCCCACAGCCACCACTAACATGAAGCCTTATGTAAATAACATCACCCTTGAACATTTAGTCCCCTGATAACATTCCTCCCCTCAGCCCTAACATACAGTCCCAGTTAAATATCCACAACCCCCAGCATTGCTCTGCCTCTCCCTTCACTTACCTCTCCTCATGTAGCAGACATCACCACAGCTTCTTCTCCAGGACCTTTCCTCCTCACTGCAGAAGGCCCTCCTCTCCTGCACTGGTCACATGATGGTGACATCATCGCAGGTCCTTCTCAACCCCTGCCTTCTGTACTGATCACATGACCTGTGATGTTGCAGTGCATTAGATGCAATTGTATTGCCGTCGTGAGGATGGCAATACAGTTGTATCTAGCAGGCAGGACATTCGAGGCCTGGAAAAAAACATCAGGAATGTTTTAGCCTAGCAATGCTCCTGGCTGCCACACACAATAGTCCTTGAAAGAACTTTTGCGTCTCTAACAAGTTTTAGCAATTTAGCGCAGGTTGCGCTAAAAATATATATTGCTGCCACACAGCAATAGCAATTCACTGATTGAAATATGTTCTGATTAGGTTCACTCCTAAATACTGATCACTGAACTACTGAACGTTTGTATGGTTGTATACTTAAAATGTTAAACTTTATTGGTATACCTTAAAATATAGAACGAGAGTGATGTCCTAAAGGGACTAATATTCACAATAAGGGTTATCCCTTGTATAGCAAAAATTGCCAAGAAAAGCACTAGCTCCGGCCAGTCCTATATTACACCCCTTTTTTTACTTGTATGGGGTACATGGGGTGAACATATCTGTCGGATCAAAGCTTACAAGGTGGATAAACCCCTATCAATTGTGGAACATTATCCAGAATTCTGATGTGATGCTACCACAAATGAATCAACAGAAACCGAGCACTAAGAGGGGGGGGGGGGATTGCAACCAGGAGAGACATGGGCCAGGGTGCTGTCTGCAGTATAATTCAGATCCTTATTATATGCTCATCCTGCAAAGCTACTCTAAAGCCCCCAGCTACTCCTAATTTTACCCCACAAAATCCCACCCTCTCACAGATAATTCAGTGCCCGGGATGGCACATCGCCTTGAACCTAGCAGCTAGCGTTTGTGTATGTCTATAGTATGCCCATTATTTGCTCGACGCGTTTCTTATAACGTATATCATCAGGAGCCGGGGCTTAGATACACAACATACATCAGACAAACACACAGAACTGCCCTAAAAACTTAAATATTCATATTTCACTCACTACACTATCTCTCCCTTCTGCTCTCTAGCTCTCCCTGACTAAGACTGAGCCGAACACATGATGCGTTTCGGCCAGCCAATCACTGTAATGCCAGTAGCCAACATGGCTACGGCATTACAGTGAATGGCAGTTCCTACTTGCATGTTTGTTGGCTGCGTAGCATCGCGCTTGAGCATCGCGCTTGAGCACACGCAGTATTCGGCCAAACATCGCGATGCTCTAGTACAATAAGTGTTTGGCCGAGCGTGCTCGCCCAACACTAGTGACGGGCCCCACCTCGGACGCGTCAACTTCCACAATAAAAGGTTGTGATACATCCGGCTGCACCGATATAGGGGCACAAGCTAAGCACTACTTAACCGCAGAAAATGCTTGCAACGCCGAATCAGACCACACTGAGACATCCGTCCCTTTCTTAGGCTACTTTCACACTTGCGGCAGAGTGATCCGGCAAGCAGTTCCGACCCCAGAACTGCCTGCCGGATCCGGCAATCTGCATGCAAACGGAAAGGATTTGTAGATGGATCCGGATGCGGATCCGTCTTACAAATGCATTGCAAGAACGGATCCGTTATATATTTTTTTCACATTTTTACCAGTCTGCGCATGCGCAGACCGGAAGGACGGATCCGGCATTGCGGTATTTAATGCATTTCAATGTAAATTAATGCCAGATACAGCATTCCGGCAACTGATCCGGAATTTAGGACGTCCAAAACGCTGTTCAGTGACTGAACTGAAGACATCCTGATGCATCCTGAACGGATTTCTCTCCATTCAGAATGCATTAGGATAAAACTGATCAGTTCTTTTACAGTATTGAGCCCCTGTGACGGAACTCAGTGCCGGAAAAGAAAAACGCTAGTGTAAAAGTACCCTTAGTCATGTCAGTTAAGGGTTTCACCACTGTTAAATGGTTCTGAATAAATTTTCGGTAATAGTTGGTGAACCCCAAAAACTGCATAAGAGCCCTCAGATTTTCAGGTCGATCCAAGTCCAATACAGCATGGACTCTCTGGATCCATTCGAAAACCTGAAGATGACATCAGGTAGCCCAAGAATTGCACCGCATGTACAGCAAAAACACACTTCCCAAATTTTGCATGCAATTTATTATTACTTAGAATCTGTAACACCTGTATAACGTGATCCTGGTCCTGGAGAATAAATTTGTATGTCATCCAAATACACAACAACAAACCTCCCCACTAAGTGATGAAAAATGTAATTCACAAAATTCTGGAAAACCGCAGGAGCATTGGTCAACCCAAAAGGCAAGGTTCCGAAAGTGCCCCTCAGGAGTATTAAAAGCCGTCTTTCATTCATCCCCTTCCTTGATCCTGACCAGATTATATGCCCCGCTTAAGTCCAACTTGGAGAACACCTTGGCATCAACAATCTGGTTAAATAAATCAGGAATCAAAGCAAGGCGGTAAGGATCACGGACAGTAATCCGATTGAGCTCACGGAAATCCAGACATGGAGTTCCGTCCTTTTTTTTAAACAAAGAAAAACCCTGCTGCCACTGGAGATTTGGAAGGTCTTATGTGTCCAAACTCTCAGTAACATACTCTCTCATGGCCGTTCTTTCGGGTCCAGAAAGGTTATACAACCTAGATTTGGGCAACTTAGCTCAAGGAATAAGGTTGATAGGACAATCATATTCCCGATGCGGAGATAAATCCTGGCATCCACTTTCAGAAAATACATTGGCAAAATCATATATAAAAGAGGGTAATGTTTTAGTGGTTAAAGCAGAAAAAGATGTACGGTATTCAGACGTCAAAAACAAAAAAAAGGGACGTCTAATTCCCATCTGACTCTTGGAGGAGTGAGAGGGGAGTCAGAGAACGTGACTGGTAGTACCTGATTTCTCCTGACTGCCGAGGTGGCGCTAGAGTCCAAGACTGCGAGGATTGAGGTGTTTATCGACAGTGGGGCAGGGGTGAACCTGATTGATGCAATGCAATAATCACCCCAATCCAGAATCTGTCTAGCTTGCCAATCGATGGTTGGATTGTGCTTGCTTAACCACGGTAAACCCCGAACCAACAGTGCAGGGAGACCCTCCAACAGAAAACATGAGATGAATGCCTGATGAAAGTCACCCACTCTAAGGCCGAATGCACACGGACGTTTTTCACGGCTGTGAGCAGTCCATGGAACCACGGGCTGGATTCCTGCTGAGAGCAGGATCACACGGCGTCATTGGTTGCTATGACGACGTGTGCTCCCTGCTGCCGCCACAGTACAGTAATACACTGGTATAGATCTATACCAGTGTATTACTGTATTGCGGCGGCAGCAGGGAGCGCACTGCGTCATAGCAACCAATGACGCCGTGCGCTCCTACTCTCAGCAGGAATCCAGGTTCCACGGACTGCTCACGGCCGTGAAAAACGGCCGCGTGCATTCGGCCTTAATTGGATGTCATGCACCATCTGAGATAAACACTTCTGAGTTAGAGGTGCAGAATCAATAGCAAAAATGAAAATGTTTTTCTCTAATGCACTTGGAGACAACCCGTGCATACGGACGAACTGAGCATCAATCAGGTTCACCCCAGCCCCACTGTCGATAAACACCTCAATCCTCACAGTCTTGGACTCTAGCACCACCTCAGCAGTCAGGAGAAATCGGTATGAACCAGTCTGAACAGACCCCAGAGGTAGGTGAGTTCATACACAGGAATACCTAATGTCCTAACTCACCCTATAGGACCATGGTACTAATGTCAGGACTGAGACAACCTGTTCCTCCAAATGGAAGGATGAACAGGAGTCTCCCTCAGGCCTTAATACAAATGACAGGGAAATGCAACACACAAAATAAGCCAAACAAAATACAAAAGGGAACGAAAACACTTAACTTCAAGTGGCTATGGCAGCACTAGCAACTCGAACTGAAGCTATAAGATGCTACTTTCACACTCACGTTTTGGCTTTCCGTTTGTGAGATCCATTCAGGGCTCTCACAAGCGGTCCAAAACGAATCAGTTTGCATTCTAATGCATTCTGAATGGAAAAGGATACGCTCAGAATGCATCAGTTTGCATCAGTTCCGTCTCCATTCCACTTTGGAGACGGACACCAAAACGCTGCTTGCAGCGTTTTGGTGACCGTCTGATGAAACTGAGCCAAACGTTTTCACTGACACAATCTGGCACAATAGAAAACTGATCCGTCCTCCATTGACTTTCATTCTTGGCTATGTTAAAGTTCTGAACGGATCCAGACGGTTGTATTATTTGAACGGATCCGTCCATGAGGGATCTGCACAAAACGCGAGTGTGAAAGTAGCCTAAACCGCATAGCATAGTGGGAGAAGCAATAATAAATAGAGAAGGTTAAATGACCATAATAGCCACACCTGGGGAAAGAAGGTGTGGGAAACAACACAGATGTCATTTGATCCAAACAGAAAACATGTCAGATCAAACCACATGTTGCCAGTCTCACCGATCTCCTGCCACCTGTAGCGGGAACGTCCGTGACAGCAGCTTACTATGGCAGAGTTGGGGCTTTCACAATGCCCCAGGCTGCCTTAGTAATCCATCAGTACCCTAAACATTTGCAACGGGGGCTCAAAGGACAGAGGGAACCCACTCCTTTTTTCCTCCGATGCTGCAGTTCCTATAGACCCGAGCATCTGAGGGGTTATATGATCGGAATCGGAGTTATACCAGCCCATATACTGGACCACAATTGTAGAATTGCGCGTTTAATGCATTAAGCCAAAACTAAAATAAATGCTTTACAGCTACATTTGTGAAATATTATGAATATTTTATTTTTGGGAGTGAATTTTTAAATATTTTTTGATTTTTATTTTTGCATTTGAAAAGAAAGAATGTATAAAAAGTAGTGACACCTGAAAGTGCCAGATATCTGTAAAGTAAGTTGTAGAGGTCTGGGTCAAAATTCTTGTAAAGTTTCAAAATGTGATCCAGCTCCGCATTACTCGAATACCATAGGTTAAAAGTCACCGTCTGTAGCAAAGTGTGAGAGCGAGATGCTAATCTCTTATTATGTAGCCGGCAACATCCTCTGTTCTGGCACCCCTAATGCATCTCATTAGTGTGAACTCTTCCTATGTGTCTAAACCTATAGGAAGTTGTTACCAGTACTGAACGCAGTAGTGTCCTCAGACACGTAATTACCCCTTATTATCCAGACGATTATACAATAAACGGATGGACGCTCTGAACATCACATGGAATAGCTGACTGGGATAAACATCTGTGACTCATAAGCATAAAAATGCACGGGCTGAAAATAGTAGAATCAGAAACACGTGCGAGCCACACATCGAGATTAAAAATGTTACTAATAGATTTTATGGCTTCTTCAAAGGTATAGTAAATTAGTGTTAATGTGTAGTAATATGGGTAATGGTCAGAGTTGGGGAAATTAAAGGAGTGAATTACAACAGGCGCAAGTGCTAAAAGTTTAGCACCTCCCTGGTAGTCCCAACAGATTGGCCAGCCAAGTCATATTGCCAAATCATGATTACATGAAAGATCGCCTGGGGAAGACAATGTAGAAGAAGCCATGCACAAACTCAAGGACCAAAGATATCGGTACTGTAGGTAATAAAGATGTCACATTTAGCGTGTTTCAGGGTGTGATACCCCTTCTTCAACATTGTTACTCACCTCTCCTCTTGCTCCTCTTCTTCTGGTTGCTGAGTCTCACCTCCTGCACTTCGAGTAGGTGTGACAACCTGGCACACTCTGATAATGTCGTCTATATGGGTAATTTAAAACTGTCTTGGGCAGCAGGGCATCATCTGATTAGACAGGTGCTTTTGTCCTCTGCTACATCAACCTCAGTTCATCTCTGCTACATTGGCCCTCAGTTCATCTCTGCTACATCAGCCCTCATTTCAACCCTGCTACATCAGCCCCTCAGTTAAACTATGCTACTTCAGACCTAAGTTCAGCTCTGCTACCTTAACCCTCAGTTCATCTCTGCTACATCTGCTTCCATCACTGATTTTGAGGCCAAAACCAGGTGCGGGTCTAAACACAGAACAGGTGCAGATCTTCCCCTTATACCTTATGTCTGTGGAGGCTTCACACCTGGTTTTGGCTCACAATCACTGATGGAAATCATTGACCAAAACACTGACATATGAATAAAGCCTAACTCTGCTACATCGGTCCTAATTTCAGCTCCTCTAAATCAGTCCTTAGTTCAACTGTGCTACATCAGCCCCCAGTTAAAGACTGTTACTGTTACATCAGATCTCCGTTCAGCTCTGCTACATTGGCCTTCAATTTAACGCAGTGCATGATAGATTTGAGTATAAATAAATGTAATGTTTAATTTTTCTGCAACTTGTCTCTGCCATGGCCATTCTCCTTTCCAATTTATTCTAGAAGACAGTGTAGAATCAGTCAACCTCTGGGATAAACCAAGTCCAAATGATAGTTGTTAGATGGACTAAATTTACACTTGGTTTTTATTTTTGTTGTTCGTGGATAAGGTCCATTCCATTCCTGAGAAGCATGGTTTTAATTTACAATCAGCCATAACATTAAAGCCCCCGAGTCGAAGGGAAACATTCATTATCTTCTGACAATGTCTCCTGTCAAAGAGTGGGATATATAAACCAGCAAGTTATCAATACGTTTTTGAGGTTGATATGTTGGAAGCAGAGAAAATTGGCAAGCATTAAGATGTGAGGGACTTTGACCAGGGCCAAATTGTGCTGGCTAAATGACTGAGTTAATGAATCACCAAAATGGAAGGTCTTCTGGGATGTCCCTAGTATATAGAGCTTAAAACCTACCAAGAGTGGTTCAAGGAAGGCCACTCAAGGCTCATTGATGCCTATTAGGAGTGAAGGATAACCCAACCTGTGCAATTGCTGACCAGATAAGCTAAAATTGCTGAAAGGGTTAAATGAATCTATAATAGAACAAATATGATATATAGTGCATCACAGCTTGCTACATATGGGGACCGGCCACTAACAAAAGTGCCTACGATGGACATTCTCACTGTGAGCATGAAAACTGGACTTGGAAGGAATAAAAACATTTTACATCATGTATAAGGTTAGTGCACATGAGTTGCACATGATACCTGTAGAAGAGCCACCAGGATGGAGTATGAGAAGGAGGAAAGCAAGCAAATGCAGTGTGATGCTCTGGGCAATGTTCTGCTGAGAAATTTGGGTCCTGCCATTCATGGAAAGTACTTTAATATGCACCACCTATCCAAACATCATACAGAGTGATACAATAATGATTGTCTTCACGCAACAGTGAAACATGGTGGAGGTTCCTTGTAAGTTGGGGCTGCATTTCAGCAAATGGAGTTGGGGATTTGGTCAGGATTAATGGCGTCCTCAATGCTGAGAAATACAGGCAGATATTTATACATTATGCAATACCATCAGGGAGTTGTCTGATTATCTCCAAATGTATTCTGCAGCATTACAACGACATCAAACATATAGCCAATGTCAACTATTTTTATCATAAAGAAGAACAAGGAGAGAAGACATGGCCCCCACAGATCCCTGATTTCAAAATCATGGTAGATGTCTGGGATTACATGAAGAGGCAGAAGTATTTGAGCAAGCCTACATTCACAGAAGATCTGTGGTTAGTTTTGCTAGATGTTTGTAACAATCTCCCTGCTAAGTTCCTTCAACAATTGTATACAAGTGTGCCTAGAAGAACTGATGCTGTTTTGAAGGCATAGGGTGGTCACACCAAATGTTGATTTGATTTAGATTTCTCTTTTGTTCACTCACTTTTTTTGTTAATTGATAAAAAGATAAACTATTATCACTTCTATTTTTGAAAGCATTCTTTCTTGGTGGCATCTTTTCAGCACTAACTCCCTGATCTTAATCTGATACAGTAGCTGTGAGATAAGCTGGATCCATGGAGGACCCATCTCAAAACTGATAGGGCTTAAAGGATTTGCTAGTAACATCTTGGTCTCAGAGACCAGGTCTTGTGGATTTCTTATGGTCCACTATCTACTATTTAGCTTCAATGCTCCAGCTTCCCCTTCCATTTCTCACATTACTATCCAGCATTGGCTCTGAATGTTTTCATATATAAAAGAGCTGTAGAACTGTAATAAACTTACCTGTCTCCAATCAAGTTAGAACCTTTAGGCTTTGCTATGGGAAGTACTCTACTATTGTCATGCATGCTTGGGGAACATGGCAAACCAGGATGCAGGTGGCCACATATTAAATAATATACTAGTCTGACCATTTTTGTCTATGGCCTTTTTGACTTTGTACTTTTTGTGTTATAGGTTCTATGCACATCTATTGCAGTTACAGTCGGACTACAAACATACCCTGTGTAGTCTGAACCTGCAGTCATGCTCCTTTCCAGTTGGATCTTACTTCCTGCTAGCAAATATTTCATAAGTTAGCGACTACTAAGAAATATGTGGAAAGGACCTGCACAATCAGACTACACAGGGTATGTTAGTAGTCTGTAACCATAGAAACACACAGGTCTGCATTGGATCTGCAGTTAGAAAATTATAGGAGAATTTTAATAAAGACCATTTTTAAAGTTGGTTCATTTTTTTTTGTTTTAAAACAGCAGCATAAGTAGTTATGTATAATAGCACCTTATATTAGAAAACTCACATTATAGCAAAAATACACCATATTGTTATTCCCCACAAAAAGGTACAATGTTCTTGCACCTAATTGGGCCCTACCTCCAACCTCTGGGCCCTATAGCAAGTGCTAAGGCTGCTATGGCTATAGTTACACCCATATTTTATGCAGCTATAGCTAATTGAAGAGGGTACATAATTACCAGGGTTGTATTTGCAGCTCACACCACCCTGCACACTTAGGCTTCATACACACAACCATATTTTCACTTTTTGGCATTTTTTGCAGTTGCAATTTTTGCAGGAAGCTGACCCATTCCTTTCTATGGAGCTGAAAAAAAGGTAAACAGCACATGGATGTCATACATATGCTGTCCACATCCGTGTGGCCATTCTTCAAATTATAGAACATGTTCTATTCTTGTCTGTTTTGATGACACGAGTAGGTATTTCTATAAGGATGGAGGAAAGGGTGGAATGCACACGGCAGTGGAATGCACACGGCCCATATCCGTATTTTGCAGATCTGCGGTTTGTGGACCACAAAGTACATACAGTCATGTGCATGAGGCCTAAGTATAAATGCACCCCCATTAAAGACCTATTTGGACGTGACAATTATTGCCCTAGTTCACTTGCTTTTAAGCAATCATAACTAATAATAATTGGTCAGTGTTAAAAGTGGTTGTCTAGTGACTAAAGGTTAAAATAAAAAAATGTTTAGAATGCTTATAAATGAATAAATAAAAACTAGTAATACTCACAGTAATACCAATCCCACATCACTCGCATTATGATGCTTCCTGGGTTGCCTCCAGTCTCTGTACTTACTCCTCCATCTCAACATGGAAACTTGATCACTATAGCCAGCGACTGAATGCACAGGTCTCATACCAATTTTCAGGCCAAACTTAAATTGCAATCGTATGGAAACTGAAAAAACGGAAACAGACAACTGAGGCTTGATGCTCAATTTCACGTTAATAAACACAGGTAGATTAGTGCCACAACTTGGCTATTGCTGCAGTAATCACGTATAGACGCTGCTTAATTAAATTGAACACCCCCCAACAAAAATAATAAAATTGCAACCGTGTGGAGAAATAAATGAACATTAAAGAGGACCTGTCCTCTCTCCTGACATGCCTATTTTAATAGCTACATTCATTCCCCATGTAATAAAAATTCTGGAGCATCTATTCTTATGGCTCTATGATGTGCCATTCCTTTATTATTTCTATTAGAAGTTATGAATAAACATCTAGCAGTCTGCAGTAAGGCTACAGATGGGTGGTAGCCAGTTCGGGGTGTGTCCCTGCACAGTCTGATTATGGCAGCACTTACTGGATAGAGTGAGACTGTGCAGGGACACACCGCCAACTGGTAAACACCTCTCTGTACCCTTACTGCAGATTGCTAGCAATTCATTGATAACTTCAAGTTCAAATAACACTGGAATGGCCCAAAATAGAGTCATAAGAATAGATGATTGTTATTACACAGGGAATGCATGAAGCTATTAAAATAGGTATGTCAGGAGTGGTGAAAGGTTCTCTTTAACAGATGTTTAAGAGCTAGGCCTCATGTTCAATTTCATGTTAACACTCACAGGTAGATTGCTGCTACACCTTGGGTATTGCTACAGTGATCACGTATATATGCTGCTTATCTAAATGGAACAAGTCCCCAAAAAATATATTATTCCTTTCCAACTGTGTGGAAACTGAATATACAGTATGTAAATAGATGATTGAGGTCTAACATTTATTATTACATTAACACTTCCAGGTAAATTCTTACCCTAGCCTGTCTACTGGTGGACTGATCACCTATATGCTGGTTTAATTAAATTCAACAAATCTAAATTTTAATTGCAAACATGTGGAAACTGAATATACATAAATGGATGATTGAGGCTTAATGCTCAATCTCACGTTAATACACACAGGTAGATTGCTGCTACACCTTGAGTATTGCTGCAGTAACCCCATATATATGGTGCTTAATTAAATTGTACCCAATGGCAACCGTGTGAAAACTGAATATACTTAAACGGATGATTGAGGCTTTAGTGGTATGATCCAGGCCACAGCAGCAGCCGTACAGAACATGATTGTAGGTAGACAGACAGCAATAATGGCAATATGGGGCACCGCCAGCATGACAAGGTCTATATATTGGAATCAGCCAGAGGAGTGATAAAATATGGGTACGGACGCATTAATCATGTATATATGCTGCTTAATTACTGTAAATTGAACCCCACAAAACAATGTAAAGTGCGACCATTTGGAAACTGAATATATGTAAAAGTAAATACAAACAGGTAGATTGATGCTTCCCTTTGGATATTGATGCAGTAATCACGTACATATATCCTTTTTAATTAAATTGAACCCCACAACAACAACAAAATTAATTGCAACTGTGTGGAAATTAATATACGTAAATGGACGATTGAGGCTTGAGGCTCCATTTCACTTTAATACACACAGGTAGATTGCTGCTACACCTAGGGTATTAATGCAGGAATCACGTATATATGCTGTTTAATTAAATTGAACACCCCACTCCCAAAAATATTTTTTTATTGTAACGGTGTGGAACCTGAATATATGTCAACGGACAATTGAGGCTTGATGCTCAATTTTATATTATCACACACAGGTAGATTGCTGCTTGGGTATTGATGCAGTAATCATGTATATATGCTAATTAAATTAAACCCCACAAATAAAAGGATTTCTGTGAAAATAGGGGGGGGATTAATTAAAGTATATGCTTGCAGGTAGTTGCTTTTGAGTAGGGATGAGCGAACTCGAACTGTATAGTTCGGGTTCGTACCGAATTTTGGGGTGTCCGTGACACGGACCCGAACCCGGACATTTTCGTAAAAGTCCGGGTTCGGGTTCGGTGTTCGTCGCTTTCTTCGCGCTTTTGTGACGCTTTCTTGGCGCTTTTTGAAAGGCTGCAAAGCAGCCAATCAACAAGCGTCATACTACTTGCCCCAAGAGGCCATCACAGCCATGCCTACTATTGGCATGGCTGTGATTGGCCAGAGCACCATGTGACCCAGCCTCTATTTAAGCTGGAGTCACATAGCGCCGCCCGTCACTCTGCTCTGATTAGCGTAGGGAGAGGTTGCGGCTGCGACAGTAGGGCGAGATTAGGCAGATTAACTCCTCCAAAGGACTTGATTAACTGATCGATCTGCAGCTGTGGATCATTGAGCTGCTGATCCTCAATTGCTCACTGTTTTTAGGCTGCACAGACCGTTTGTCAGTCACATTTTTCTGGGGTGATCGGCGGCCATTTTGTGTCTTGTGGTGCGCCAGCACAAGCTGCGACCAAGTGCATTTAACCCTCAATGGTGTGGTTGTTTTTTGGCTAAAGCCTACATCAGGGTGAAGCTGTCACACCAAGTGCATTTAACCAGCAATAGTCTGTTTATTTTTTGGCCATATCCCAGTCTAATTCTGTCACTAAATCCATACCGGTCACCCAGCGCCTAAATACTAGGCCTCAAATTTATATCCAGCTAAATCTGTCCCTAGTGCTGTAGCTGGGCGAGTTATTTAGTGTCCGTTCAAGCACATTTCTTGTTCTGGGTTGAAATACAATTCCCAATTTAGCAATTTCATAATTTAGTGGTTTCTGCTATATCAGAGCTATTTGAAATCTATCCCTAAAAGGGTATATAATATTCAAGGTGCACATTGGGTCATTCAGAATAACTTCACACACACCCGCTACTGTGTATTTCCAAGTCTAATTCTGGCACTAAACCCATACCTGTCACCCAGCGCCTAAATACTAGGCCTCAAATTTATATCCCGCTAAATCTGTCCTTAGTGCTGTAGCTGGGCGAGTTATTTAGTGTCCGTTCAAGCACATTTCTTGTTCTGGGTTGAAATACAATTCCCAATTTAGCAATTTCATAATTTAGTGGTTTCTGCTATATCAGAGCTATTTGAAATCTATCCCTAAAAGGGTATATAATATTCAAGGTGCACATTGGGTCATTCAGAATAACTTCACACACACCCGCTACTGTGTATTTCCAAGTCTAATTCTGGCACTAAACCCATACCTGTCACCCAGCGCCTAAATACTAGGCCTCAAATTTATATCCCGCTAAATCTGTCCTTAGTGCTGTAGCTGGGCGAGTTATTTAGTGTCCGTTCAAGCACATTTCTTGTTCTGGGTTGAAATACAATTCCCAATTTAGCAATTTCATAATTTAGTGGTTTCTGCTATATCAGAGCTATTTGAAATCTATCCCTAAAAGGGTATATAATATTCAAGGTGCACATTGGGTCATTCAGAATAACTTCACACACACCCGCTACTGTGTATTTCCAAGTCTAATTCTGGCACTAAACCCATACCTGTCACCCAGCGCCTAAATACTAGGCCTCAAATTTATATCCCGCTAAATCTGTCCCTAGTGCTGTAGCTGGGCGAGTTATTTAGTGTCCGTTCAAGCACATTTCTTGTTCTGGGTTGAAATACAATTCCCAATTTAGCAATTTCATAATTTAGTGGTTTCTGCTATATCAGAGCTATTTGAAATCTATCCCTAAAAGGGTATATAATATTCAAGGTGCACATTGGGTCATTCAGAATAACTTCACACACACCCGCTACTGTGTATTTCCAAGTCTAATTCTGGCACTAAACCCATACCTGTCACCCAGCGCCTAAATACTAGGCCTCAAATTTATATCCCGCTAAATCTGTCCCTAGTGCTGTAGCTGGGCGAGTTATTTAGTGTCCATTCAAGCACATTTCTTGTTCTGGGTTGAAATACAATTCCCAATTTAGCAATTTCATAATTTAGTGGTTTCTGCTATATCAGAGCTATTTGAAATCTATCCCTAAAAGGGTATATAATATTCAAGGTGCACATAGGGTCATTCAGAATAACTTCACACACCCGCTACTGTGCATTTCCAAATCTAATTCTGTCACTAAACCCATACCTGTCACCCAGCGCCTAAATACTAGGCCTCAAATTTATATCCCGCTAAATCTCTCGTTACCGCTGTCCTGTTGTGGCTGGGAAAGTTATTTAGTGTCCGTCAAAGCACATTTTTTGTTCTGGGTTGAAATACAATTCCCAATTTAGCAATTTCATAATTTAGTCGTTTCTGCTATATCAGAGCTATTTGAAATCTATCCCTAAAAGGGTAGATCATATTGAAGGTGCACATAGGGTCATTCAGAATAACTTCACACACACGCTTCTGTGCATTTCCAAGTCTAATTCTGTCACTAAATCCATACCGGTCACCCAGCGCCTAAATACTAGGCCTCAAATTTATATCCCGCTGAATTTGAATACAATACATTGGGCCAAATAATATATTTGTTGTTGTGGTGAACCATAACAATGAGAAAAACATCTAGTAAGGGACGCGGACGTGGACATGGTCGTGGTGGTGTTAGTGGACCCTCTGGTGCTGGGAGAGGACGTGGCCGTTCTGCCACATCCACACGTCCTAGTGTACCAACTACCTCAGGTCCCAGTAGCCGCCAGAATTTACAGCGATATATGGTGGGGCCCAATGCCGTTCTAAGGATGGTAAGGCCTGAGCAGGTACAGGCATTAGTCAATTGGGTGGCCGACAGTGGATCCAGCACGTTCACATTATCTCCCACCCAGTCTTCTGCAGAAAGCGCACAGATGGCGCCTGAAAACCAACCCCATCAGTCTGTCACATCACCCCCATGCATACCAGGGAAACTGTCTCAGCCTCAAGTTATGCAGCAGTCTCTTATGCTGTTTGAAGACTCCGCTGGCAGGGTTTCCCAAGGGCATCCACCTAGCCCTTCCCCAGCGGTGAAAGACATAGAATGCACTGACGCACAACCACTTATGTTTCCTGATGATGAGGACATGGGAATACCACCTCAGCATGTCTCTGATGATGACGAAACACAGGTGCCAACTGCTGCGTCTTTCTGCAGTGTGCAGACTGAACAGGAGGTCAGGGATCAAGACTGGGTGGAAGACGATGCAGGGGACGATGAGGTCCTAGACCCCACATGGAATGAAGGTCGTGCCACTGACTTTCACAGTTCGGAGGAAGAGGCAGTGGTGAGACCGAGCCAACAGCGTAGCAAAAGAGGGAGCAGTGGGCAAAAGCAGAACACCCGCCGCCAAGAGACTCCGCCTGCTACTGACCGCCGCCATCTGGGACCGAGCACCCCAAAGGCAGCTTCAAGGAGTTCCCTGGCATGGCACTTCTTCAAACAATGTGCTGACGACAAGACCCGAGTGGTTTGCACGCTGTGCCATCAGAGCCTGAAGCGAGGCATTAACGTTCTGAACCTGAGCACAACCTGCATGACCAGGCACCTGCATGCAAAGCATGAACTGCAGTGGAGTAAACACCTTAAAACCAAGGAAGTCACTCAGGCTCCCCCTGCTACCTCTTCTGCTGCTGCCGCCTCGGCCTATTCTGCTGCTGCCGCCTCGGCCTCTTCCTCCGCCTCTGGAGGAACGTTGGCACCTGCCGCCCAGCAAACAGGGGATGTACCACCAACACCACCACCACCACCTCCGTCACCAAGCGTCTCAACCATGTCACACGCCAGCGTTCAGCTCTCCATCTCACAAACATTTGATAGAAAGCGTAAATTCCCACCTAGCCACCCTCGATCCCTGGCCCTGAATGCCAGCATTTCTAAACTACTGGCCTATGAAATGCTGTCATTTAGGCTGGTGGACACAGACAGCTTCAAACAGCTCATGTCGCTTGCTGTCCCACAGTATGTTGTTCCCAGCCACCACTACTTCTCCAAGAGAGCCGTGCCTTCCCTGCACAACCAAGTATCCGATAAAATCAAGTGTGCACTGCGCAACGCCATCTGTAGCAAGGTCCACCTAACCACAGATACGTGGACCAGTAAGCACGGCCAGGGACGCTATATCTCCCTAACTGCACACTGGGTAAATGTAGTGGCAGCTGGGCCCCAGGCGGAGAGCTGTTTGGCGCACGTCCTTCCGCCGCCAAGGATCGCAGGGCAACATTCTTTGCCTCCTGTTGCCACCTCCTCCTTCTCGGCTTCCTCCTCCTCTTCTTCCACCTGCTCATCCAGTCAGCCACACACCTTCACCACCAACTTCAGCACAGCCCGGGGTAAACGTCAGCAGGCCATTCTGAAACTCATATGTTTGGGGGACAGGCCCCACACCGCACAGGAGTTGTGGCGGGGTATAGAACAACAGACCGACGAGTGGTTGCTGCCGGTGAGCCTCAAGCCCGGCCTGGTGGTGTGTGATAATGGGCGAAATCTCGTTGCAGCTCTGGGACTAGCCAATTTGACGCACATCCCTTGCTTGGCGCATGTGCTGAATTTGGTGGTGCAGAAGTTCATTCACAACTACCCCGACATGTCAGAGCTGCTGCATAAAGTGCGGGCCGTCTGTTCGCGCTTCCGGCGTTCACATCCTGCTGCTGCTCGCCTGTCTGCGCTACAGCGTAACTTCGGCCTTCCCGCTCACCGCCTCATATGCGACGTGCCCACCAGGTGGAACTCCACCTTGCACATGCTGGACAGACTGTGCGAGCAGCAGCAGGCCATAGTGGAGTTTCAGCTGCAGCACGCACGGGTCAGTCGCACTACAGAACAGCACCACTTCACCACCAATGACTGGGCCTCCATGCGAGACCTGTGTGCCCTGTTGCGCTGTTTCGAGTACTCCACCAACATGGCCAGTGGCGATGACACCGTTATCAGCGTTACAATACCACTTCTATGTCTCCTTGAGAAAACACTTAGGGCGATGATGGAAGAGGAGGTGGCCCAGGAGGAGGAGGAGGAGGAGGAGGAAGAGGGGTCATTTTTAGCACTTTCAGGCCAGTCTCTTCGAAGTGACTCAGAGGGAGGTTTTTGGCAACAGCAGAGGCCAGGTACAAATGTGGCCAGCCAGGGCCCACTACTGGAGGACGAGGAGGACGAGGATGAGGAGGAGGTGGAGGAGGATGAGGATGAAGCATGGTCACAGCGGGGTGGCACCCAACGCAGCTCGGGTCCATCACTGGTGCGTGGCTGGGGGGAAAGGCAGGACGATGACGATACGCCTCCCACAGAGGACAGCTTGTCCTTATCCCTGGGCAGCCTGGCACACATGAGCGACTACATGCTGCAGTGCCTGCGCAACGACAGCAGAGTTGCCCACATTTTAACCTGTGCGGACTACTGGGTTGCCACCCTGCTGGATCCACGCTACAAAGACAATGTGCCCACCTTACTTCCTGCACTGGAGCGTGATAGGAAGATGCGCGAGTACAAGCGCACGTTGGTAGACGCGCTACTGAGAGCATTCCCAAATGTCACAGGGGAACAAGTGGAAGCCCAAGGCCAAGGCAGAGGAGGAGCAAGAGGTCGCCAAGGCAGCTGTGTCACGGCCAGCTCCTCTGAGGGCAGGGTTAGCATGGCAGAGATGTGGAAAAGTTTTGTCAACACGCCACAGCTAACTGCACCACCACCTGATACGCAACGTGTTAGCAGGAGGCAACATTTCACTAACATGGTGGAACAGTACGTGTGCACACCCCTCCACGTACTGACTGATGGTTCGGCCCCATTCAACTTCTGGGTCTCTAAATTGTCCACGTGGCCAGAGCTAGCCTTTTATGCCTTGGAGGTGCTGGCCTGCCCGGCAGCCAGCGTTTTGTCTGAACGTGTATTCAGCACGGCAGGGGGCGTCATTACAGACAAACGCAGCCGCCTGTCTACAGCCAATGTGGACAAGCTGACGTTCATAAAAATGAACCAGGCATGGATCCCACAGGACCTGTCCGTCCCTTGTCCAGATTAGACATTAACTACCTCCCCATAACCATATATTATTGGACTCCAGGGCACTTCCTCATTCAATCCTATTTTTATTTTCATTTTACCATTATATTGCGATGCTACCCAAAGTTGAATGAACCTCTCCTCTGCCTGTGTGCTAGGCCTAAATATATGCCAATGGACTGTTGCAGTGGTGGCTGACATGAAGCCTGATTCTCTGCTATGACATGCAGACTAATTCTCTGCTGACATGAAGCCAGATTGTCTGTTACGGGACCTCTCTCCTCTGCCTGGGTGCTGGGCCTAAATTTATGACAATGGACTGTTGCAGTGGTGGCTGACGTGAAGCCTCATTCTCTGCTATGACATGCAGACTGATTCTCTGCTGACATGAAGCCAGATCCTCTTTTACGGGACCTCTCTCCTCTGCCTGGGTGCTGGGCCTAAATTTATGACAATGGACTGTTGCAGTGGTGGCTGACGTGAAGCCTCATTCTCTGCTATGACATGCAGACTGATTCTCTGCTGACATGAAGCCAGATCCTCTGTTACGGGACCTCTCTCCTCTGCCTGGGTGCTGGGCCTAAATTTATGACAATGGACTGTTGCAGTGGTGGCTGACGTGAAGCCTGATTCTCTGCTATGACATGCAGACTGATTCTCTGCTGTCATGAAGCCAGATTGTCTGTTACGGGACCTCTCTGCTCTGCCTGTGTGCTAGGCCTAAATATATGCCAATGGACTGTTGCAGTGGTGGGTGACGTGAAGCCTGATTCTCTGCTATGATATGAAGACTGATTCTCTGCTGACATGAAGCCAGATTGTCTGTTACGGGACCTTTCTCCTCTGCCTGGGTTCTGGGCCTAAATTTATGAAAATTGACTCTTACAGTGGTGGGTGACGTGAAGCCTGATTCTCTGCTATGATATGAAGACTGATTCTCTGCTGACATGAAGCCAGATTGTCTGTTACGGGACCTTTCTCCTCTGCCTGGGTTCTGGGCCTAAATTTATGAAAATTGACTCTTACAGTGGTGGGTGACGTGAAGCCTGATTCTCTGCTATGATATGAAGACTGATTCTCTGCTGACATGAAGCCAGATTCTCTGTTACGGGACCTCTCTCCTCTGCCTGGGTGCTGGGCCTAAATTTATGACAATGGACTGTTGCAGTGGTGGCTGACGTGAAGCCTGATTCTCTGCTATGACATGCAGACTGATTCTCTGCTGACATGAAGCCAGATTCTCTGTTACGGGACCTCTCTCCTCTGCCTGTGTGTGTGCTGGGCCTAAATATATGCCAATGGACTGTTGCAGTGGTGGCTGACGTGAAGCCTCATTCTCTGCTATGACATGCAGACTAATTCTCTGCTGACATGAAGACAGATTCTCTGTTACGGGACCTCCCTCCTCTGCCTGGGTGCTGGGCCTAAATATATGCCAATGGACTGTTGCAGTGGTGGGTGACGTGAAGCCTCATTCTCTGCTATGACATGCAGACTAATTCTCTGCTGACATGAAGCCAGATTGTCTGTTACGGGACCTCTCTCCTCTGCCTGTGTGTGTGCTGGGCCTAAATATATGCCAATGGACTGTTGCAGTGGTGGCTGACGTGAAGCCTCATTCTCTGCTATGACATGCAGACTAATTCTCTGCTGACATGAAGACAGATTCTCTGTTACGGGACCTCTCTCCTCTGCCTGTGTGTGTGCTGGGCCTAAATATATGCCAATGGACTGTTGCAGTGGTGGCTGACGTGAAGCCTCATTCTCTGCTATGACATGCAGACTAATTCTCTGCTGACATGAAGACAGATTCTCTGTTACGGGACCTCCCTCCTCTGCCTGGGTGCTGGGCCTAAATATATGCCAATGGACTGTTGCAGTGGTGGGTGACGTGAAGCCTGATTCTCTGCTATGACATGCAGACTAATTCTCTGCTGACATGAAGACAGATTCTCTGTTACGGGACCTCTCTCCTCTGCCTGTGTGTGTGCTGGGCCTAAATATATGCCAATGGACTGTTGCAGTGGTGGCTGACGTGAAGCCTCATTCTCTGCTATGACATGCAGACTAATTCTCTGCTGACATGAAGCCAGATTGTCTGTTACGGGACCTCTCTCCTCTGCCTGTGTGTGTGCTGGGCCTAAATATATGCCAATGGACTGTTGCAGTGGTGGCTGACGTGAAGCCTCATTCTCTGCTATGACATGCAGACTAATTCTCTGCTGACATGAAGACAGATTCTCTGTTACGGGACCTCCCTCCTCTGCCTGGGTGCTGGGCCTAAATATATGCCAATGGACTGTTGCAGTGGTGGCTGACGTGAAGCCTCATTCTCTGCTATGACATGCAGACTGATTCTCTGCTGACATGAAGCCAGATCGTCTGTTACGGGACCTCTCTGCTCTGCCTGTGTGCTAGGCCTAAATATATGCCAATGGACTGTTGCAGTGGTGGGTGACGTGAAGCCTCATTCTCTGCTATGACATGCAGACTGATTCTCTGCTGTCATGAAGCCAGATTGTCTGTTACGGGACCTCTCTGCTCTGCCTGTGTGCTAGGCCTAAATATATGCCAATGGACTGTTGCAGTGGTGGGTGACGTGAAGCCTCATTCTCTGCTATGACATGCAGACTGATTCTCTGCTGACATGAAGCCAGATTGTCTGTTACGGGACCTCTCTGCTCTGCCTGTGTGCTAGGCCTAAATATATGCCAATGGACTGTTGCAGGGGTGGCTGACGTGAAGCCTCATTCTCTGCTATGACATGCAGACTAATTCTCTGCTGACATGAAGCCAGATTGTCTGTTACGGGACCTCTCTCCTCTGCCTGGGTGCTGGGCCTAAATTTATGACAATGGACTGTTGCAGTGGTGGCTGACGTGAAGCCTGATTCTCTGCTATGACATGCAGACTGATTCTCTGCTGACATGAAGCCAGATCCTCTGTTACGGGACCTCTCTCCTCTGCCTGTGTGTGTGCTGGGCCTAAATATATGCCAATGGACTGTTGCAGTGGTGGCTGACGTGAAGCCTCATTCTCTGCTATGACATGCAGACTGATTCTCTGCTGACATGAAGCCAGATTCTCTGTTACGGGACCTCTCTCCTCTGCCTGTGTGTGTGCTGGGCCTAAATATATGCCAATGGACTGTTGCAGTGGTGGCTGACGTGAAGCCTCATTCTCTGCTATGACATGCAGACTAATTCTCTGCTGACATGAAGACAGATTCTCTGTTACGGGACCTCCCTCCTCTGCCTGGGTGCTGGGCCTAAATATATGCCAATGGACTGTTGCAGTGGTGGCTGACGTGAAGCCTCATTCTCTGCTATGACATGCAGACTAATTCTCTGCTGACATGAAGACAGATTCTCTGTTACGGGACCTCTCTCCTCTGCCTGGGTGCCGGGGCCTAAATATCTGAGAATGGACTGTTCCAGTGGTGGGTGACGGGAAGCCAGATTCTCTGCTATGGAACCTCTCTCCAATTGATTTTGGTTAATTTTTATTTATTTAATTTTTATTTTAATTCATTTCCCTATCCACATTTGTTTGCAGGGGATTTACCTACATGTTGCTGCCTTTTGCAGCCCTCTAGCTCTTTCCTGGGCTGTTTTACAGCCTTTTTAGTGCCGAAAAGTTCGGGTCCCCATTGACTTCAATGGGGTTCGGGTTCGGGACGAAGTTCGGATCGGGTTCGGATCCCGAACCCGAACATTTCCGGGATGTTCGGCCGAACTTCTCGAACCCGAACATCCAGGTGTTCGCTCAACTCTACTTTTGAGGTCTCCACTGCAGCACCTGCAGTTCTGATAGTAGGCACAGCCACAGCTCCTGTCTTCTCATTCCCTGTCTGTCAGCTGCCCTTCTTATTCTTAATCTACACAACACACACAATTCTTCTTTTCAAGCCAAGCCTTTCCCTTCACTCTCCCTGGCAATAAGCTTGATTGATTTATGACTGTCCCTGATTGAATTCTAACTCTCCCTGATTCCCTAAGATCGTTTTTCTAGCAGACACTTTAAGACCCAACCACCCTCATTCACAGCCCAGCACAGAATGATGTTCTGCTCGTTCTGCTAGGGCACCTCCCTGCCGGCTGCAGCACTGATTGGCTCACCCAGGCTGTCTGTCAGCCTGGGAGCCAATCAGGGCAATTACTTCCCTCCCAGGGGTGGTGATTGGACTGGAACTGACACATCCTCTGGCTGCCACCTACACTGCTGCAACCCCAGTTCTGAGTCTCCCCTCAGCCCCTGAAAAGAAATTGGTTGTAACATAAATAACATGTGGGTTGTAAGCATGCCGCAACCACAAGCCTCTAGACCTCTAGTGCCTAGTGGCAAATATGGTTCTGACATTAATGCAAAATTACCTGGTAAAATCCCACACAAAACAAGAAATTGAGAAGTATATTTTAAAGGGAATGTGTAATCCAAAAATGATGTATTGTTTAAATCACGTTTTTATGTTTAACATATTTTTTAAGAATTTTTGTGTCACGGCTGAGGATGGGGAAACCCTCAGCCGTGCGATGACAGAGGATGGTAGTCACGACTTGGCCAGAACCACAGAATTAGGGAGCAGGTCACCTCCTATTGCTTCCCTAATCTGACCCTAACTCCTAGCGACTTGAGCTGACCTTGAAGGTAGGAGGACTCATGCTCTGGAACCTCGGGTCCCTACTAACCCTCCGCAGGTCCCTAAGCTAGGAGCTGGGTAGACTACCTGTTCCTCCTGGACACGGAGAAATAGAAGTCTAAAGATGGCCACTTAAAGGGGAATACACACATAAACAAACACACTTCACCTGTTGCCACGGGCAACGGCAATGCGTGGCAATCATGTCCTGGGGATCAGCCATAGGGCTGAGACACTGCCACCACATACACACAACACCACACGTTGCCACGGGCAACCCAGTGAAGGAAAGTGTCACAAAACACAGCCCTAGGCTGTGACATTTTGATGATGTTGTTTTTAATTATCCATGTCAATATTTATATTCAAACAAAAAACATAACATTCTGCAGTTTTCTTACTGGCCTCTAGGCTTAATAATAGGTGCCACTGCTTGATCTGTACAGATCACTTTACTGCAGTTATCTGCTTATCTGTCATTTTACTCCTGCCTATATTGGTATCACCTTTGTGTATAGATAAGACAGGATCCACCATTCACAATAGGTGACTGACAAATCTTATTTATTCTTTCCTTGTACAATGACCTCTGCACAGGTCACAGAAAATGCAGAAAAAACGTTCCCATAGAAATCAATAGGGCCCCCCCGTCCATTGCATTTATGGACCATGGGGCTGCCATAAAGCAATTTATACATTAGCATTAGCACACCAAAATCAACATTATTGTTTGCATAAGGCCTAAAATCTGTCAAAGGAATTTAAAAAAAGTAGCACAGTCTGACCGGACACTTCCAGGCAGCTGCAGAGGATGTGCTGCATACACTGTAGGTAATGCTGCATATCCTCCATTCTCCATCCTCCGTTGATTGATTATATGCCAGACGGGGCCTTCCCAACATTGTTTGCCCCATAGCACCCACTATGGCTGCTATAGGGTAGTTATGCCCCTGTTAGGAAAATAAATAACATATGTGCTAATTTGCTATATTGGCAATTGTGACGTAAAATTAAGTAATATTTCTAAAATTCACATAGACAACCCATAAATAGTTCTGCTGCTCGGAAAACTGGAAATTATTGCAAATGTTTTAAAAAAATGCATTTTACTTAAAAGTGTTCCAACAGAATGTTTTAAGAATGTTTCCTTTCTTTAAACACATGTGAATGCATGGCAGATTATAAACATATGCTAAGGATATTACATTCATATTAAATGTGCCGTAATATCTGCTTTATTGATGATAAAAAATGTATTTATTTTTTATTTATTTTTTCAGATTAAAGGCACAATGCCTTAAACGTCTGTTATAAAGTGAATATCTCCTTTTATTTTTTGCGTCTCAGGAGATGAGAGGATGTTTTAAATTTGAATATGAAGGTTATATCTTTAAAGGGACATTGATCCTCTGTGTTGTGTGCAGTCTCCAAGGGTGGAGAGTGACCCAAGGATTCTCTCTATGGTGTTCTTTAAAAAGGTTTTCCAGGATTTATATATTGATGACTTAAGGCTCATGCACACGACCGCGCCATGTTTTGCCGTCCGCAAATTGTGGATTCGCAAAACACATATGCCGACTATGTGCGTTCCATAATTTGAGGAACGAAACGGGTCACCAATAATAGAAATGACTATTCTTGTCTGCAAAAAGTGCAAGAATAGGACATGTTCTGTTTTATTGCGGCCCCACGGAACACTGGAGTGCTGTCCGCATCTTTTGTGGCCCCATTCAAGTGAATGGGTCAGCATCTGAGCCGTAAAAAATGCGGCTCGGATGTGGAACAAAACAACATTCGTGTGCATAAGCCCTTATCCCCAGGTTATATCATGAGTAGTGTTGAGCGAATCGAAGTTAACGAAGTGGAATTCGATCCGAATTTCAGGAAATATTCAATTCGCCACAAAGCCGAATTTCCTAGCGATTCGTGATAGTGAATCAATTTTTCTTGAAATGGCAGAAACTCGTAATTGGAATACAAAGCAATCCCAAATTACCACCCAAAAAATACATCACATACAATTTTAACAAGAAAAGACCCAGAACTCCCAAACAGAGACAGCTGACATTCTTCTGAACTCAGGCCCCAGCTGGGGTCTGTTAACACAGACTCTAAATCTCAGGAAGGCCACATTAAAGCAGTACTCTGCAACGCCAGGTCAATAAATAACAAAACAGCAGTTATACATGACTTAATAGAGGCTTCAGATCTGACCTTTTTAACTGAGACATGGCTGTCTCAAAACCCTGGGCCCACTCTGGAAGCTGCTGTGCCGGCCAACTACTCTGTGCTACACTTTGAGAGACAAGACCGCAAAGGAGGAGGGTTTGCACTATGCTTCAAATCCAGTTTAAAAATCAAACCCTTTGCTGTAGGCCCCACCCATTCTTTTGAATGACTGGCAGCGCAACTTTCAGCCGAAAAAAGCATAAACATACTGCTCATCTACCGCCCTCCTGGCAGTGGCTCAGACTTTCTCAAGAAAATGGCTGATCTTCTATCCTGTCTAGCATTTGAACACCCTAGATGGATAATCCTGGGAGACTTCAACGCATGGGTGGACACTCACTCCTTCCAGCTAGAAAGAGATCTACTTCTAACCATGAATGAACTGGGCTTCTATCAAGCCATTCACCTCCCTACACACAAGAGAGGCCACGCCTTGGACCTCATATTTCATTCAGGACTATCAATATCCAAGATAGAAATAAATCCTGTAGTTTGGTCAGACCATCACACTATCCACTTTTCCCTTGCAGGACCAGCTTTAAAACGCCAAGCAAAAGATCTCACAAAATACCGTTCTCTGAAAGGTCTATCACCCCAACATCTTTAGCACAACCTAAACCTGGATGGACTAACAGAACACAGCTTAGACCTCGACTCAATGGTCCATAAATACAGTATAACTGCCTTGTATCATCTGCCTTTGACTCTATTGCTTCCCTACGCATCAAATGCTCCACACCATTACATCATGCGCGATGGTTCGACAATTCCTTAAAGGAGATAAAGAAAGAGGGCCAAAGACTAGAACGACAATGGCGCAAACACCAGCGATCAAAGGATAAACACTTCCTAATTCGTCACCAAAAGAATTATCAGGCAATGATCAACAAAAAGGTCCTCTTTTCTATCACAGGAAATTGCAAAAGCAGCCAACAAACCAGCCCAGTTATTCCGCACATTTGACAGTCCATGCAATCCATCGTGCCGGAATCCCAACATCACATCCTCTAAGGACCTATGTGAGAAATTTGCCCTCTTCTTCACAGACAAAGTCTCATCTATTTGGTCTGCTATCAAATCTACAACACCGAAAACCTATGCAGGGCCTCATAACGAATGCCACAACAACCTACTGCCATGGTCTGACTTTAAGGTAATTACCGAAGAAGCCATCTCAAACATCCTTCTAAACCTTCGCCAGACTACCTGGGACCTGGACCCTGGCTCCACACAGTTCAAGTTGAAATGCCCTGATCTGTTCATGCCAGCATTCCATAAGATAGTCAACTGCTCCTTGCAAGTGGGGAAGTTCCTACCTGTCTGAAAGAAGCAATTATCAGGCCACTACTCAAGAAACCATCCCTAGATCCAGATATTCTGAGCAATTACAGACCGGTCTCCAACCTTCCCTTTTTGGGAAAAGTTATTGAGAAGGCTGCATATCTCCAACTTGAAGCCAGGCTCTCAATGAACAACATTTTTGACCCCCTACAATCTGGCTTCAAGAAGCACCACAGCTGTGAAACAGCTCTTGTCCGGATTTGCAATGACCTGCTCATGGCTAGAGACAGAGGCAAGTGTTCCATCCTGGTACTGCTTGATCTCTCAGCGGCTTTTGATACAATTGATCATGAAATCTTGCTCAACAGACTGCAAGAGTACTGTGGCATTGATGGTTTAGTCCTCCAATGGTTCTCCTCCTTCCTGGGTGGCAGAACTCAAAGGGTAGCCTTGGGGCCTTTCCAGTACAACTCTGTGCCACTAAAATATGGTGTGCCCCAGGGCTCAATCCTATGCCCTTTGTTGTTTACCATATACATGCTGCCACTCGGGAAAATCATCCAAAAACACGGTCTAACATACCACTGCTATGCTGATGACACCCAGCTATATATGTCCTTCAAACACGATATGACAGACCCAATCCCAAAAATAAACACATGCTTAGCTGAGCTTCAGGAGTGGATGAATGGAAACTGGCTTAAACTAAATGCTGACAAAACAGAGGTTCTTGTCATTGGAGGCCAGTGCCTAACAGCACTGAGGGTGGTGTTGACCTTACTAGCTCCAACACTGTGCACAGCTTGGTTTTACTAATCAATCAGGAGTTAAACCTCAGAAACCAAATTTCAGTTGTGGTGAAACACTCCTTTTTTCACCTAAGGAATATTGCAAAAATGAAGCACCTCATTCCTTCAGAAGATCTTCCAACCCTAGTTCACGCCTTCATCACATCACGGCTGGACTATTGCAATGCCCTCTATGTAGGCCTTCCTAATAAAGACCTACACCGCCTGCAGCTAGTACAGAATGCTGCCGCAAGACTGTTAACAAGCCAACCCCGCCACTGTCACATAACACCAATCCTCTGCTCACTACACTGGTTACCCTAAAATGAAGAATTATTTTCAAAATTGGCATGCTAACATTTAAATCCCTACACGACCTAGGCCCTGGATACCTGAAGGTTTTGTTGCATCTGCGTCACACCTCACACAACCTCAGATCAAAAGGATCCAATAACTTGACCACCCCCAGAATTTAACTAAAAACCTTTGGAGCCAGAGCTTTCTGTCATGCTGCCCCTACCTTGTGGAATGCCCTGCCAAATGCAATCAAGACAGCTCCAACCCTGCACACATTTAAATCAAAACTGAAAAGCCACCTGTTTAGCCTGGCATTTATGATCACATAACTTTTTCCCCCTGTACATATCACTATGTACCGATCTGAGACAAGCTTATGCACTTTGAGTCCTATGGGAGAAAAGCGCTTTACAAATGCTTAGTTGTCGTTGTTGTTGTACTCACCTCATCCATTTGATCGCGGAGAGGCCGGTGTCCTCATCTTGATTGAAGAAAACGCGATGACGTCACCGCACCTGCCCAGCGTGATGATCACACATCAGAGCACGTGAGAATCGGCGTGTTTTTTCAATCAAGATGGCTGTGGCGGCCCCTCCGCAAATCTAATGGTTGAGGTGAGTGTATATATTTTTAGTTTTAACCCTCCTGATAGGCTGAATGTGACTTTCAGATGCCACAATTAGCATTGAACATGGCATCTAAGCGGTTAAATGAAATGGGGAGGCGTGATCTTCGTTCCCCATTATGGCGCCCGCTCCGTACAATGGAATGTGATTAATTACGAAGTAATTCATAACAAATCAAATTTCTTGTCGAAGTTTGGCAAAGCAGCCAAATTGAATTTTTGAAAGTTTCGCTCATCTCTAGTCATGAATATTAGATTGGTAGTGGTCTGAAACCCAGCACCTTCATCAATGAGCTTTATGGGCGGCAGAAACTCTACAATGTAGGGATGGCTCATACCATGACCGATTCCTGAGGACAGGTCAACAACATCTACGGATGTAGCAGGGTTAACACACATGCTTTATGAGATATGTTATCTAAACTAAATGCAACTACACTGAACAAAAATATAAACGCAACACTTTCGGTTTTACTCCCATTTTGCTTGAGCTAAACTCGAAGATCTGAAACATTTTCTACATACACAAAAGGCCCATTACTCTCAAATATTGTTCACAAATCTGTCTAAATCTGTATTAGTGAGCACTTCTCCTTTGCCGAGATAATCCATCCCACCTCACAGGTGTGGCATATCAAGGTGCTGATTAGACAGCATGAATATTGCACAGGTGTGCCTTAGACTGCCCACAATAAAAGCCACTCTGAAATGTGCACAGTTTTTCCTTACTGGTGGGGTCAGAAAACCAGTCAGTATCTGGTGTGGCCACCATTTGCCTTACGCAGTGCAACACATCTCCGTCGTATAGAGTTGATCAGGTTGTTGATTGTGGCCTGTGGAATGTTGGTTGACTCCTCTCCAAAAGCTGTGCGAAGTTGCAGAATATTGGCAGGAACTGGAACATGTTGTTGTATACGCCAATCCAGAGCATTCCAAACATGCTCAATAGGGTGACATGTCCGGTGAGTATGCTGGCCATGCAAGAACTGGGATGTTTTCAGCTTCCAGGAATTGTGTACAGAGCCTTGCAATATGGGGCCGTGCATTATCATGCTGCAACATGAGGTGATGGTCGTGGATGAATGGCTCAACAATGGGCCTCAGGATCTCGTCACGGTATCTCTGTGCATTCAAAATGCCATCAATAAAATGCACCTGTGTTCACTGTCCATAAGATACGCCCGCCCATACCATAACCCCACCGCCACCATGGGCCACTCGATCCACACGTCAGCAAACCGCTCACCCACACGATGCGACACACGCTGTCCGCCATCTGCCATGAACAGTTAAAACCGGGACTCACCCGTGAACAGAATGCCTCTCCAACGTGCCAGAAACCATCAAATGTGGGCATTTGCCCACTCAAGTCGGTTACGAAGATGAACTGCAGTCAGGTCCAGACCCCGATGAGGACGACGAGCATGCAGATGAGCTTCCCTGAGACGGTTTCTGACAGTTTGTGCAGAAATTATTTGGTTATGCAAACCGATTGTTGCTGCAGCTGTCCGGGTGGCTGGTCTCAGACGATCATGGAGGTGAACATGCTGGATGTGGAGGCTTATTGTACAGAAATTAACATTCATTGCATGGGCAACAGCTCTGGTAGACATTCCTGCAGTCAGCATGCCAATTGCACGCTCCCTCAAACGTTGCGACATCTGTGGCATTGTGCTGTGTGATCAAACTGCACACTTCAGAGTGGCCTTTTATTGTGGGCAGTCTAAGGCACACCTGTGCAATATTCATGCTGTCTAATCAACATCTTGACATGCCACACCTGTGAGGTGGGATGGATTATCTCGGCAAAGGAGAAGTGCACAGATTTAGACAGATTTGTGAAAAAAAAATTGAAAGTAATGGGTCTTTTGTGTATGTAGAAAATGTTTCAGAACTTTGAGTTCAGCTCATGCAAAATGGGAGCAAAACTGAAAGTGTTGCGTTTATATTTTTGTTCAGTGTAAATGCGTTAAGCAATTGCTTTTCAATGGCTTTTAATTCAAGATAACGCGATGAGTTAAGAAATGTGAGTTAAGAGTTATGAGTTGTGTGTGTTACCCCGGCTACATCTGTAAGCCCTGGAAAACCCCTTTAAATCTCTGTGTCAGACTCTGCACCCATCACAACACAAGGGAGATGGAGCCTTTGCTTGCCCCAATTTAGGCATAAAAAGCATAAACTTTTGGCCCATGCTATATTTGTTTCAAAATGTTCCATTTTCCTCTCTTTCTGCCAATTTTGAAAAATGGCAATGAAACTGCGCCTGGAAAATAAGTGAATCAGAGACGGTGGGACCAGCAAGTTTCCAACATATTTATCATAAGACAGAAAAAAAGCACAAATTATAGAGCAGATCCGTGCCTGCTCATAGCAGATAAGTCCAATTGCGTTAGAACGTAGATTTATCAGGGCACTCACTTTCTATTACTATGGTCTTATAATGGGATGACAATCGGTGCCCCTCTTAAAAGAAAACCGTATCCTCTACATTAAAATTTGCTATGGATTATCATTTGACCCTGTTGCGGTGTCAATACCTCCCAGATCAGAGATCAGCAACCTTCGGCACTCCAGCTGTTGTGAAAGTACAACTCCCAGCATGTGAAAAGAGGATTCTGGTAGTTGTAGTTCCAGAACAGCTGGAGTGCCGGAGGTTGCCGATCCCTGATCTAGATGAACTAAGTGACTGTGGCTAAAAACATGGCAGCCTTGCTATGTTATGTTGTTATTATATCTCTATATGAGAAGCCATCTACTGTACCTTTACGCTTTTGTGAGACGCAAGGGAATAATAAATGTATGTGCACTACTGTGGGTGAGGCCCCATGGCAGGAATGTATAGTGATGACATCATGGGCAGACCGTAATGGCCTGCTGACGCTCCAGGGAGAGTTACATGCCTCGGGCAGTTTGTGGTGGACATTGCAGAGACCGCACTGGACATATATTCTGTACTGTGTATGCAGCGTTCCACATATGTGTGTAAATTGGACACTTTAAACATCTGAATTGCAATCTATGGTATTTCCTATTATCTGGCTGGCAATGTCATTGCACCCATTCGCCCCTAGGTGGTGCTGGCACCACATAATATATACAGTATAGTGGGGTGTCTCTAGCTTAGAGCAGAATGTTATGTTAGAGTCAGAGGAGAGGTAAAAGCAAGTTCATGGAGGAGAGAAACAGGCCTAAAGTCACCATGTAACTGTTTTCCCTTTCCTCTGGGCCCTGATCAAGCCTGGAGAAGACTACCACAGCAACCAAGCACCAGACAGTGCAAAGATGCAGAGAGCCTTGTGAGGGTAACAGCTAAACTCAGCTTATGGGCCTCATTAGCACAAGTGACCAGGAGTAGCTTTCCGAGTGCCTGGACACAAATGGACAGTTAGGGCGCAGAATTGTCCTTATCCACTACACAAGCCTTCCAGGTCATAGTGGAAAAACCTATTTAGAAGAGTATCCTGCAAATAATGAAGCAGATGTGTTTGCCTGCCACAAGGGAGATCGCCCTTAAAGGATAGCTCATAGTAACCAGATATATCAGCATACTTAGTACCAGAGTGCTATAGAGTGAACTTAGGATTACCACCAGGATCCTTGCCTGTAAAGTGTCTACTTTAAAAGGGACAACTCCTTCATTGACAACTGCCACTACCTGATAATAGGATTACAAGTGAACTTAATATTACTTATGGATACAAAAGACTTTCCATTGACGAACTGTACCAAGTATCCAGAGACTATCGATTTGCAGTAAATGTTCAACTGGTTTATAACAAATGACTCCTCATTCTTACTACTTCTACACTCAACATTTGCACCTAGCGGTGCTGGTGTCACAAACCAGGGGCCCAGCCACAAAAGCACCTTACACCCATTACCATCAAGGGCACCTCAACTGTAACAGAGAGTGCCCCAATTATTTTGCTAGATTTATTTCAAGCTATCAGCTTAGAGGGCGTTTCCTTTCTGAGGGGAATGTCCTTTCTCAGGGGGTGTGCCCTTTCTGCTGCAGCTGGTGGCAGTTTAAGGATGGAACTGAGCATGTGTGGCCTTCTCAGTGAGCAGAACAAAGAAATTAGAAAAAGAACAAATAGCAGATGGCACTATCCAGATACATTTTATTGAATAATTTTTAATTACATGCAATTACAAAAGAATTTAGATCCAGGTGCTGGTTTGCAAAATATAGAATATTTTTCGTAGCACAGCCCCTTTAAGTTTTCAGTGAGAGTACTGAGAACACATGGCCAAGACGGCATACAAACCGGATTCCAAAAAAGTTGGGACACTAAACAAATTGTATATAAAAACTGAATGCAATGATGTGGAGATGGCAAATGTCAATATTGTATTTGTAATAGAACGTAGATGACAGATCAAATGTTTAATCCGAGTAAATGTATCATTTTAAAGGAAAAATACGTTGATTCAAATTTTCACGGTGTCAACAAATCCCAAAAGTTGGGACAAGTAGCAATAAGAGGCTGGAAAAAGTAAATTTGAGCATAACGAAGAGCTGGAAGACCAATTAACACTAATTAGGTCAATTGGCAACATGATTGGGTATAAAAAGAGCTTCTCAGAGTGGCAGTGTCTCTCAGAAGCCAAGATGGGTAGAGGATCACCAATTCCCACAATGTTGCGCAGAAAGATAGTGGAGCAATATCAGAAAGGTGTTACCCAGCGAAAAATTGCAAAGACTTTGCATCTATCATCATCAACTGTGCATAACATCATCCGAAGATTCAGAGAATCTGGAACAATCTCTGTGCGTAAGGGTCAAGGCCGTAAAACCATACTGGATGCCCGTGATCTCCGGGCCCTTAAACGACACTGCACCACAAACAGGAATGCTACTGTACAGGAAATCACAGAATGGGCTCAGGAATACTTCCAGAAACCATTGTCAGTGAACACAATCCACCGTGCCATCCGCCGTTGCCAGCTGAAACTCTACAGTGCAAAGAAGAAGCCATTTCTAAGCAAGATCCACAAGCTCAGGCGTTTTCACTGGGCCAGGGATCATTTAAAATGGAGTGTGGCAAAATGGAAGACTGTTCTGTGGTCAGAAGAGTCACGATTCGAAGTTCTTTTTGGAAATCTGGGACGCCATGTCATCCGGACCAAAGAGGACAAGGACAACCCAAGTTGTTATCAACGCTCAGTTCAGAAGCCTGCATCTCTGATGGTATGGGGTTGCATGAGTGCGTGTGGCATGGGCAGCTTGCATGTCTGGAAAGGCACCATCAATGCAGAAAAATATATTCAGGTTCTAGAACAGCATATGCTCCCATCCAGACGTCATCTCTTTCAGGGAAGACCCTGCATTTTTCAACAAGATAATGCCAGACCACATTCTGCATCAATCACAACATCATGGCTGCGTAGGAGAAGGATCCGGGTACTGAAATGGCCAGTCTGCAGTCCAGATCTTTCACCTATAGAGAACATTTGGCGCATCATAAAGAGGAAGGTGCAACAAAGAAGGCCCAAGACGATTGAACAGTTAGAGGCCTGTATTAGACAAGAATGGGAGAGCATTCCTATTTCTAAACTTGAGAAACTGGTCTCCTCGGTCCCCAGACGTCTGTTGAGTGTTGTAAGAAGAAGGGGAGATGCCACACAGTGGTGAAAATGGCCTTGTCCCAACTTTTTGGGGATTTGTTGACACCATGAAATTCTGATTCAACATATTTTTCCCTTAAAATGGTACATTTTCTCAGTTTAAACTTTTGTTCCGTGATTTATGTTCTATTCTGAATAAAATATTAGAAGTTGGCACCTCCACATCATTGCATTCAGTTTTTATTCACGATTTGTATAGTGTCCCAACTTTTTTGGAATCCGGTTTGTAAATAATAGTGCTCTGCAGACCTCATGGTCAAAAGCAGTCAGGAGATGGAAGAGATGATTCATACTGGAAAGGACTAGTGTTGATCGAGCATGCTTGGCTGAACACCAGTTCGGCTCGAGCTTCTCGATGCTCGGCACATGGCGGTATTCGGCCGAATACCACATGTGCTCGAGCGCAATGCTCGAGTCTCCTCCCTGCACGTTTGTTGGCTGCTACGCAGCCAATAAATGTGCAGGTAAGTACTGCCCTTCACTGTGATGCCGTAGCCATGTTGGTTACTGGCATTACAGTAATTGGCTGGCCGGAACGCGTCATCGGGTGCTATATAGCACCCGATGAAATGTGTTCGACTCATTGTTAGTCAGGGAGAGCTGTGCTAAGGAAAGGAAAGATAGTTTAGGGAGTGAAAAAAAAAAGTCCTTTTAACCCCTTAGGGACTTAGTGCGTACCGGTACGCCCTGTTTCCCAAGTCCTTAAGGACTCAGGACGTACCGGTACGTCCTAAGTTTAAAAAAAGATTGTGGCGCAGTGGGGGTTAATTGTGACAGGATGCCCGCTGAAATCATTCAGCGGGCATCCTGTCACAACGCCGGGGGGGGTCAATTCAGACCTGCGGTATGCGGCCTTACCTGCGGTTTGCGGCGGCGATCGGGCGTGTCATCGGGTCCCCATGCGGCTGTAGGGGGAACCCAATGGCATAGAAGGCAGCGTGATGTCTAAGGAAGGCATTGCGCTGCATTCCGGTGACGAGCCTGTGAGATACAGCCCCCTGGATCTCACAGGCCGGAAGCTGTATGAGTAATACACACACACAGTATTACTCATACAGCCAATGCATTCCAATACAGAAGTGTTGGAATGCATTGTAAAGGATTAGACCCCCAAAGTGGGACAAAAAATGAATTTAAAAATAAAGTTGAAAAAATAAAGTTTCCCCCCCAAAATATTAAAAGTTTCAAGTAAAAATAAACAAAAATGTCATTTTCCCCAAATAAAGTAAAAAGAATTGTACAACAGCAAGCGATCAAAAAGGCGTTTGCCCACCAAAATAGTACCAATCTAACCGTCACCTCATCCCGCAAAAAATGAGCCCCTACCTGAGACAATCGCCCAAAAAAAAAAAAAACTATGGCTCAGAATATGGAGACACTAAAACATAATTTTTTTTGGTTTTAAAAAAGCTGTTATTGTGTAAAACTTACATAAATAAAATAAAAATATACATATTTGCTATCACCGCGTTCATATCGACCGGCTCTCTAAAAATATCACATGAACTTACCCCTTAGATGAACACCGTAAAAAATAAAAAATAAAAACGGTGCTAAATAAACAATTTTTTGTCACCTTACATCACAAAAGTGTAATAGCAAGCGATCAAAAGGTCATATGCACCCCAAAATAGTGCCAATCAAACCATCATCTCATCCCGCTGAAAATTAGACCCTAGCTAAGATAATCACCCAAAAACTGAAAAAACTATGGCTCTCAGAATATGGAGACACTAAAACATGATTTTATTTTTTGTTTCAAAAATTATATTATTGTGTAAAACTTACATAAATAAAAAAAGTATACATATTAGGTATCGCCGCGTCCGTATCAACCGGCTCTATAAAAATATCACATGACCTAACCCCTCAGATGAACACCAAAAAAAATAAAAACTGTGCTAAATAAACCATTTTTTGTCAACTTACATTACAAAAAGTATAATAGCAAGCGATCAAAAAGTTACACGCACCCCAAAATAGGGCCTATAAAACCGTCATCTCATCCCACAAAAATCAAACCCTACCCAAGGTAATCGCCCAAAAACTGAAAAAATTATGGCTTTCAGACTATGGAAACACTAAAACCAGATTTTTTTGGCTTCAAAAATGAAATCATTGTGTAAAACTTAAATAAATAAAAAAAAGTATACATATTAGGTATCGCCGCGTCCGTATCGGCCAGCTATATAAAAATATCACATGACCTCACCCCTCAGATGAACACCGTAAAAAATGTAAAATAAAAACTGTGCTAAATAAAAAAAATTGTCACCTTACATCACAAAAAGCATAATAGCAAGCGATCAAAAAGTCACACGCACCCCAAAATAGTGCCAATAAAACCGTAATCTCATCCCACAGAAATCATACCCTACCCAAGGTAATCACCCAAAAACTGAAAAAATTATGTCTCTCAGACCATGGAAACACTAAAACATGATTTTTTTTGCTTCAAAAAAGAAATAATTGTGTAAAACTTACATAAATAAAAAAAAGTATACATATTAGGTATCGCCGCATCCATGACAACCTGGTCTATAAAAATATCACATGATCTAACCTGTCAGATGTATGTTGTAAATAACAAAAAATAAAAACGGTGCCTATTTCTTGTTATCTTGCCTCACAAAAAGTGTAATATAGAGCAACCAAAAATCATATGTACCCTAAACTAGTACCAACAATACTGCCAACCTATCCTGTAGTTTCTAAAATTGGGCCACTTTTTTGGAGTTTTTACTCTAGGGGTGCATCAGGGGGGCTTCAAATGGGACATGGTGTAAAAAAAAAATAGTCCAGCAAAATCTGCCTTCCAAAAACCGTATGGCATTCCTTTCCTTCTGCGCCCTGCCGTGTGCCGGTACAGCAGTTTACGACCACATATGGGGTGTTTCTGTAAACTATAGAATCAGGGCCATAAATATTGAGTTTTTTTTTGGCTGTTAACCCTTGCTTTGCTACTAGGAAAAATGGATTAAAATTGAAAATTTGCCCAAAAATTGAAATTTCCAAAATTTCATCTCCATTTGCCAATAACTCCTGTGAAACACCTAAAGGGTTAACGATGTTTGTAAGATCTGTTTAGAATACCTTAAGGGGTGTCGTTTCTTAGATAGGGTCACTTTTATGGAGTTTCTACTCTAGGGTTGCATCAGGGGGGCTTCAAATGGGACATGGTGTCAAAAAAAACAGTCCAGCAAAATCTGCCTTCCAAAAACAATATGGCATTCCTTTCCTTCTGCGCCCTGCCGTGTGCCCGTACAGTAGTTTACGACAACATATGGGGTGTTTCTGTAAACTACAGAATCAGGGTCATAAATATTGAGTTTGGTTTGGCTGTAAACCCTTGCTTTGTAACTAGAAAAAAATTATTAAAATGGAAAATCTGCCAAAAAAGTTAAATTTTTAAATTGTATCTCTATTTTCCATTAATTCTTGTGGAACACCTAAAGGGTTAACAACGTTTGTAAAATCAGTTTTGAATACCTTGGGGAGTGTAGTTTCTTAGTTGGGGTCACTTTTATGGAGTTTCTACTCTAGGGGTGCATCACGGGGGCTTCAAATGGGACATGGTGTCAAAAAAAAACAGTCCAGCAAAATCTGCCTTCCAAAAACCGTATGGCATTCCTTTCCTTCTGCACCCTGCCGTGTGCCCGTACAGTAGTTTACGACCACATATTAGGGCCATAAATATTGAGTTTGGTTTTGAATACCTTGAGGGGTGTAGTTTCTAGAATGGGGTCATTTTTGGGTGGTTTCTATTATGTAAGCCTCGCAAAGTGACTTCAGACCTGAACTGGTCCCTAAAAATTGGGTTTTTGAACATTTCTGAAAAATTTCAAGATTTGCTTCTAAACTTCTAAGCCTTGTAACATCCCCAAAAAATAAAATATCATTCCCAAAATGTTCCAAATATGAAGTAGACATATGGGGAATGTAAAGTAATAACTATTTTTAGAGGTATTACTATGTATTATAGAAGTAGAGAAATTGAAACTTGGAAATTTGCTATTTTTTTCAAATTTTTTGTAAATTTGGTATTTTTTTATAAATAAAAATTATTATTTTTTACTTCATTTTACCAGTGTCATGAAGTACAATATGTGACGAAAAAACAATCTCAGAATGGCCTGGATAGGTCAAAACGTTTTAAAGTTATCAGCACTTAAAGTGACACTGGTCAGATTTGCAAAAAATGGCCAAGTCCGTAAGGTGAAATAGGGCCGAGTCCTTAAGGGGTTAAGGACTATTGTGTGTGGCAGCAGCAATATAGATTTTTAGCACAACCTGTGCCAAACTGCTAAAACTTTACAGACCCAAAAGTCCTTTTAAGGACTATTGTTGTGTGTGGCAGCAGAATTATCTATTTTTAGCGCATCCTGGGCTAAATAGCGTGCTACAGTTAGGCCGCTGCATACAGCAACATTATCTGCGCTACATCTCCTGTGTAACATGTGCGCATCCCAAAAATATCAGTGACATCCAGATGAGTTTTAACACTGATAAATGTAAAGTTATGCACATGGGAAGGAATAATGCAAGTCACCCGTACATACTAAATGGTAAAACACTCGGTAACACTGACATGGAAAAGGATCTAGGAATTTTAATAAACAGCAAACTAAGCTGCAAAAACCAGTGTCAGGCAGCTGCTGCCAAGGCCAATAAGATAATGGGTTGCATCAGAAGGAGCATAGATGCCCGTGATAAGAACATAGTCCTACCACTTTACAAATCGCTAGTCAGACCACACATGGAGTACTGTGTACAGTTCTGGGCTCCTGTAAACAAGGCAGACATAGCAGAGCTGGAGAAGGTCCAGAGGAGGGCATCTAAAGTAATAACTGGAATGGGGCAAGAGTACCCTGAAAGATTATTAAAATTAGGGTTATTCACTTTAGAAAAAAGACGACTGAGGGGAGATCTAATTACTATGTTTAAATATATCAGGGGACAGTACAGAGATCTATCCCATCATCTATTTATTCACAGGACGGTGACTGTGACGAGGGGACATCCTCTGCATCTGGAGGAAAGAAGGTTTGTACACAAACATAGAAGAGGATTCTTTACGGTAAGAGCAGTGAGACTATGGAACTCTCTGCCTGAGGAGGTGGTGATGGTGAGTACAATAAAGGAATTCAAGAGGGGCCTGGATGTATTTCTGGAGCGTAATAATATTACAGGCTATAGCTACTAGAGAGGGGTCGTTGATCCAGGGAGTTATTCTGATTGCCTGATTGGAGTCGGGAAGGAATTTTTTATTCCCCTAAAGTGGGAACAATTGGCTTCTACCTCACAGGTTTTTTTTTTGCCTTCCTCTGGATTAACTTGCAGGATGACAGGCCGAACTGGATGGACAAATGTCTTTTTTTCGGCCTTATGTACTATGTTACTATGTTATGTACTATGTTACTTTTTTCGTAGACGGTGTCCCCTGCTGACAGTGATATTAGCTGCGCTACATCTCCTGTGTAACGTGTGCACATCCAAAAACTATCAGTGACATCCAGTGTACTTTTTCCAAAGACAGTGTCCGCTGCGGACAGTGACATTACCTGGGGAACATCTCCTGTGTAACATTTCCACATCCCAAATACCTATGACATTCCCTCTAATTTTATATTAGCCGCTGCTGACATCAGCAACATTATCTGCGGTATTTCTCCTGTGTAACGTGTGCGCATCCCAAATACCTTCTTTTTTTTTTTTGTACATACACTTACAAATCCTACGCTACTGTACGTGTGACATACTTTCAAGCATATATAACATTTAATATGAAGAAGGCGAGCAGTAAGGGACAGGGAAGTGGCCGTGCTGCTGATGGTGCATGCAGAGGTCGTGGCCCTGGGCGCGTTGAAACTGTGCCTGCTGCCAGAGGACAAGAAACACACTCATCCACTAGCTTCATGTCCCAGTTTGCAGGGCAGCGCCGGACACCACTCTTGAAGTCAGACCAGTGCGACCAGGTGGTCGGTTGGATTGCAGCAGATATATGCTTCCAGTCGGTTAAGCACCACCCTGTCTTCCACCAAGTCCAGTCTCAGTAGCCAAGAGTCTGGTCAACACAATCCTCACCCTGATCCTCCTTCCTCCCACCACAGAGAGTTTTGCCAAATTAGTGATCCCACACTCAGATATTCCGAGGAGCTCTTTTCAGCACCATTCCTTCATTTGGGCCTCTTGACAAGCCCGCTTGAAGAGGGATATGAGATCTTGTGCCCTGATTCCCAAACTCTTGAGCATCCACAGTCGCAAGAAGATGACGGTGGGGAACGGCAATTAGTGTTTCACAAGCTGGAGGCTGATGATGAGACACAGTTGCCAATAAGTCAACGGCAATTAGTGTCTCAAGAGGTTGATGATGAGGATGAGACACAGTTGTCAATAACTGAGGTTGTTAGTAGGTCAACAAGTCAGGAGGATGACCAGAGTGAGGAAGTGGAAGAGGAGGTGCTGGACAATGAAGTCACTAACCCAACCTGGGAAGGTGACAAACCGAGTGAGGACAGCAGAGGGGGAGGGATCCACAGCACCGCAATAGGCTGGAAGAGGCAGTCTGGTGGCAAAAGGGAGAAGGTTGGCCACACCAAACAGGCCCGCAACAGTTCCCCGGAGCACACCCTTGCAGAAATCTCCCTTGCCAATGGGTAGGTGTTCCACAGTCTGGCGCTTTTTTGAGAAAAGTGCGGACGACCAAAGAATTGGAATTTGCAACCAGTGCCATGCAAATATCAGCAGGGATGTGATCACTAGCAACATCACCACCACCAGGATGATCCGCCACATGGCATCAAAGCACCGTAATAGGTGGGCCGAACGCCTGGGTCAACAATCTGTGTATGTGGGTCACACCACTGCTTCCTCTTCCCCTGTGTTATGTGCTGGCCAATCCCCTGTCGAAGGCGCAGGCCCGGATGTCTCCCGCCCTGCACCTTCGCAAGGACCATCAGCGACCACATCCACTTCCGTGTCCCAGCACAGCGTACAAATGTTCTTACCCCAGGCATTTGAACGCAATCGCAAATACCCAGCCACGCACTAAATGCACAACTTTCCAAATTACTGACCCTGGAAATATTGCCATTTAGGCTTGTGGACACTGAGGCCTTCCGCAGCCTAATGTCGGCGGCTGTCCCTCATTACGCAGTCCCCCGCCGCCACTATTTTTCACGGTGTGCCGTGCCCGCCTTACACCAACATGTGTCCCGTAACATCAACCGTGCCCTGAACAATGCAGTTTCTGGGAAGGTCCACTTAGCCACTGACACATGGATAAGTGCTTGTGGCCAGAGACGGTACATTTCCCTGATGGCACACTGGGTGAACGTTGTCGAGGCCGGGAGCGAGTCGTACACTGTGATGGCACAGGTGCTACCGACGCAAAGGATTGAGGGCCATAATTCTATCAGGGTTTCCGCCACCACCTACGTTAGTGGCTCCAACCCCCTCTTCTCCTCCTCCGCCTCATCCTCAACTTCCATATCAGAATTATCCTCTTGCAGGACTAGTCAGCCATCAGTCGGTAGCTGGAACAGGCCGTGCTTAAGCTGATCTGCTTAGCTGACAAACAGCACACCGCCGCAGAGCTTTGGAAGGGGATAAGGGACCAGACTGAGCTGTGGCTCTCGCCACTCAACCTGAACCAGGCAATGTTGTGTCTGATAATGGCTGTAACTTGGTGGTGGCTTTGGAGCTCGGGAAGCTCACACACATCCCATGCCTAGCCCATGTCTTCAACTTAGTGGTTCAGTAGTTTCTCAAAACCTACCCCAATTTGCCTGAGCTACTGGGGAAGGTGCGCCGCGTGTGTGCCCATTTCCGCAAGTCATCGACAGCTTCCGACGGTCTGCCATTGCTGCAGCAGCGCTTACAATTGCCAGCTCACAGACTATTGTGCAACTTGAGCACGTGCTGGAACTCGACGTTCCACATGTTGGCCAGGCTTTGAGAGCAGCAGAAGGCAGTAGTGGAATACAAGCTGCAACATGGTCGTCACCTTTCCAGTCAGCTTCCACTCTTCACAAGCAACGAGTGGGCATAGATGTCGGACTTCTGTGAGATTTTAAGAAACTTTGAGGAATCAACACAGATGGTCAGATGGTCTATTATCAGCGTCACCATCCCACTTCTGTGTCTACTCAAACGCTCGCTGCTCAGAATTAAGGCAGACGCTTTGCATGTGAAAGAGGTGAAAATCGGGGAAGACATTGCACAGGGTGATAGCCAGACCACCCTCAGTTTGTCTTCTCAGCGCAAATTGGATGAGGAGGAGGAGGGGCAGGAGACGGTTGCCTCCGCTACAGAGGGTAGTACCCATGGAAGTTTAATTCCATCTGTTCAGCGTGGATGGACAGAAGAGGAGGAATGATGATGACAGCGAAGTCTTGCCTGTTGGGACTCTGGCACACATGGCTGACTTTATGTTAGGGTGCTTTTCCCATGACCCACGCGTTTTACGCATTTTGGACAACACTGATTACTGGTTGTTCACCCTTCTCGACCCCCGCTACAAAGAGACCTTCTCATCTCTCATTCCTGTGGTGCAGAGGACCAGCAAAATGGTGCAATAACAGAAGCTCCTTCTGGAAAAACTGCTCCAAAAATTTTCAGCTGACAACGCTGGCAGCAAAGTACGTAGTTCCTTGGGCAACCGAGGAGGGGAGACGAGGGAAACACACAGCAGTTCCAACAGAGGCAAGTCAACACTCTCCAAGGCCTGGGACAGTTTCATGTCACCCCACCAGCACCCTCACCCTGATGCGCAGCCTAGTGTCTCAAGGAGAGAAAGGTTTTGGAAGATGGTGAAGGAGTTTGTAGCAGATCGTGTCAGATCAGCAGCATGCACTCGCCCCTAATGTTTTAGAGAGTCACCTCTGCAGCAGGCCCTCACCCCTAATGTTTTAGATGGTTAGCTCAGCAGCAGGCCCTTGCTCCTAATGTTTTTTGAGGGTCACCAGCAGGCCATCAATCATAATGTTTCAAGGGTTTGTATGATGCCCTCCTTTATGTGTAATAAAGAGTGTATTGTAGTGCCGGTTCCTTGTAATTTTTGGAAGCCCTTTCACTTAGTGCATAGGTTTTATGAGTGTAGGAGTCCTACTACCTGGACAATTTTACCACATTGTGAATGAGGCCCTCCTTTATGTGATATACAGGTTGTATCGGAGTGCCTCTTCCTTGTAATTTTTGGAAGCACTTACACTTTATATACAAGTGAATATACAGGAAAGAATGTTTCCTAACAATTTTTCCTCAAATAGATTTTATCTTCGGTTTTGTGCGTATTAGTGTCAGTCTGTAAAATTGGCATACTACTCAGACAACATTGTTCCCAGCAGCTACCTGGGAGTCCAAGATGCATCCAGACGACCTCCCCATGCTGTTCCCGATCCATTTTAGTGGTGTTTCCATCAATTTATGACCTTTTCCTATGAACCAGACACCCTCCCCTCTTTAGAGCAGGGGGTGCCTGGTTTAATGCTCAGGTTCTCCCATTGACTTCCATTGCGCTCGGGTGCTCGGTAGAGACAATGTTTTATTTGTCTGTTGCTATTTAAGGGGACAGTGTAATTATCCTATTGACTTAGTCTGTTCTCCAAGCTTTTAATATTGATGACCTATCCTCAGGATAGCGTTGTAAATCAGTCGGCACTGCAGGTATAGCGTAACAGTACACGTGTCCTGGGATTGGCGTCCCATGGAAATAGCAGTAATAAAGGACCGGCACTCGCTGTTTGTAGTCTTGCAAAAATTTTCTTTATTGCCACATATCTATATCTGTGATGCGTTTCGGCACAAACCGTGCCTTTGTCAAAGAGTAAAGAAATCACAGTGCACAATGATTTAAATAGCCCGCCTTACAACCAAGTGCTGACTTCATGTAGTCATCCTAAATAAACAAATTAACTGAAAAGCAAAAGTGAAAGCAAAAAATATCATAAAAAACAGTAAAGTCTCTCCATTTCCAAAGTAGAAATTTTCTCTGTATATATCATGTAGCTTCAATTAGGCTGTTGAAAATAAAAGTACGGATTAAAGGTAAACCATACATCAAGGAGAAAATTTATAAAAAACTCTTTAACTCATAGTCGCGATTCAGAACCAACGGCTCCAAAGTTTGGAGCCGACTGATCCAAAAGGCTTCACGTTTCATCATTAACTTGTGCCTATCACCACTACGGCGAGGTTGTCCCACACTTTCGAAAATCTGAAAACGCAATTGCCCAATCACATGCTTACTTTGATGAAAGTGATATGGTATAGGTAATTCCCCTTTCTGATCGTAGATTTATGCTTGCAAAATCTATCTTTCATACGAGTGGATGTTTCACCAACATCTAAAAAGCCACACAGGCATTTGAGAATATAGATAACAAAAGTACTATCGCAAGTGAAAAAAAACACGTATAGGTATTTGTTCTCCTGTATGTGGATGAGTTACATGTGTACCCTTTATTACACTGGAGCAGTAAACACGTCCTAAATAGGGATGAGCGAACTCGAACTGTATAGTTCGGGTTCGTACCGAATTTTGGGGTGTCCGTGACACGGACCCGAACCCGGACATTTTCGTAAAAGTCCGGGTTCGGGTTCGGTGTTCGTCGCTTTCTTCGCGCTTTTGTGACGCTTTCTTGGCGCTTTTTGAAAGGCTGCAAAGCAGCCAATCAACAAGCGTCATACTACTTGCCCCAAGAGGCCATCACAGCCATGCCTACTATTGGCATGGCTGTGATTGGCCAGAGCACCATGTGACCCAGCCTCTATTTAAGCTGGAGTCACATAGCGCCGCCCGTCACTCTGCTCTGATTAGCGTAGGGAGAGGTTGCGGCTGCGACAGTAGGGCGAGATTAGGCAGATTAACTCCTCCAAAGGACTTGATTAACTGATCGATCTGCAGCTGTGGATCATTGAGCTGCTGATCCTCAATTGCTCACTGTTTTTAGGCTGCACAGACCGTTTGTCAGTCACATTTTTCTGGGGTGATCGGCGGCCATTTTGTGTCTTGTGGTGCGCCAGCACAAGCTGCGACCAAGTGCATTTAACCCTCAATGGTGTGGTTGTTTTTTGGCTAAAGCCTACATCAGGGTGAAGCTGTCACACCAAGTGCATTTAACCAGCAATAGTCTGTTTATTTTTTGGCCATATACTACATCAGGGGAAAGCTGCGCCTGTCACCAAGTGCATTTAACCCTCAATGGTGTGGTTGTTTTTTGGCTAAAGCCTACATCAGGGTGAAGCTGTCACACCAAGTGCATTTAACCAGCAATAGTCTGTTCATTTTTTGGCCATATACTAAATCAGGGGCAAGCTGCGCCTGTCACCAAGTGCATTTAACCCTCAATGGTGTGGTTGTTTTTTGGCTAAAGCCTACATCAGGGTGAAGCTGTCACACCAAGTGCATTTAACCAGCAATAGTCTGTTTATTTTTTGGCCATATCCCAGTCTAATTCTGTCACTAAATCCATACCGGTCACCCAGCGCCTAAATACTAGGTCTCAAATTTATATCCCGCTAAATCTGTCCTTAGTGCTGTAGCTGGGCGAGTTATTTAGTGTCCGTTCAAGCACATTTCTTGTTCTGGGTTGAAATACAATTCCCAATTTAGCAATTTCATAATTTAGTGGTTTCTGCTATATCAGAGCTATTTGAAATCTATCCCTAAAAGGGTATATAATATTCAAGGTGCACATTGGGTCATTCAGAATAACTTCACACACACCCGCTACTGTGTATTTCCAAGTCTAATTCTGGCACTAAACCCATACCTGTCACCCAGCGCCTAAATACTAGGCCTCAAATTTATATCCCGCTAAATCTGTCCTTAGTGCTGTAGCTGGGCGAGTTATTTAGTGTCCGTTCAAGCACATTTCTTGTTCTGGGTTGAAATACAATTCCCAATTTAGCAATTTCATAATTTAGTGGTTTCTGCTATATCAGAGCTATTTGAAATCTATCCCTAAAAGGGTATATAATATTCAAGGTGCACATAGGGTCATTCAGAATAACTTCACACACACGCTTCTGTGCATTTCCAAGTCTAATTCTGTCACTAAATCCATACCGGTCACCCAGCGCCTAAATACTAGGCCTCAAATTTATATCCAGCTAAATCTGTCCCTAGTGCTGTAGCTGGGCGAGTTATTTAGTGTCCGTTCAAGCACATTTCTTGTTCTGGGTTGAAATACAATTCCCAATTTAGCAATTTCATAATTTAGTGGTTTCTGCTATATCAGAGCTATTTGAAATCTATCCCTAAAAGGGTATATAATATTCAAGGTGCACATTGGGTCATTCAGAATAACTTCACACACACCCGCTACTGTGTATTTCCAAGTCTAATTCTGGCACTAAACCCATACCTGTCACCCAGCGCCTAAATACTAGGTCTCAAATTTATATCCCGCTAAATCTGTCCTTAGTGCTGTAGCTGGGCGAGTTATTTAGTGTCCGTTCAAGCACATTTCTTGTTCTGGGTTGAAATACAATTCCCAATTTAGCAATTTCATAATTTAGTGGTTTCTGCTATATCAGAGCTATTTGAAATCTATCCCTAAAAGGGTATATAATATTCAAGGTGCACATTGGGTCATTCAGAATAACTTCACACACACCCGCTACTGTGTATTTCCAAGTCTAATTCTGGCACTAAACCCATACCTGTCACCCAGCGCCTAAATACTAGGCCTCAAATTTATATCCCGCTAAATCTGTCCTTAGTGCTGTAGCTGGGCGAGTTATTTAGTGTCCGTTCAAGCACATTTCTTGTTCTGGGTTGAAATACAATTCCCAATTTAGCAATTTCATAATTTAGTGGTTTCTGCTATATCAGAGCTATTTGAAATCTATCCCTAAAAGGGTATATAATATTCAAGGTGCACATTGGGTCATTCAGAATAACTTCACACACACCCGCTACTGTGTATTTCCAAGTCTAATTCTGGCACTAAACCCATACCTGTCACCCAGCGCCTAAATACTAGGCCTCAAATTTATATCCCGCTAAATCTGTCCTTAGTGCTGTAGCTGGGCGAGTTATTTAGTGTCCGTTCAAGCACATTTCTTGTTCTGGGTTGAAATACAATTCCCAATTTAGCAATTTCATAATTTAGTGGTTTCTGCTATATCAGAGCTATTTGAAATCTATCCCTAAAAGGGTATATAATATTCAAGGTGCACATAGGGTCATTCAGAATAACTTCACACACACGCTTCTGTGCATTTCCAAGTCTAATTCTGTCACTAAATCCATACCGGTCACCCAGCGCCTAAATACTAGGCCTCAAATTTATATCCAGCTAAATCTGTCCCTAGTGCTGTAGCTGGGCGAGTTATTTAGTGTCCGTTCAAGCACATTTCTTGTTCTGGGTTGAAATACAATTCCCAATTTAGCAATTTCATAATTTAGTGGTTTCTGCTATATCAGAGCTATTTGAAATCTATCCCTAAAAGGGTATATAATATTCAAGGTGCACATAGGGTCATTCAGAATAACTTCACACACACCCGCTACTGTGTATTTCTAAGTCTAATTCTGTCACTAAACCCATACCTGTCACCCAGCGCCTAAATACTAGGCCTCAAATTTATATCCTGCTAAATCTCTCGTTAACGCTGTCCTGTTGTGGCTGGGAAAGTTATTTAGTGTCCGTCAAAGCACATTTTTTGTTCTGGGTTTAAATACAATTCCCAATTTAACAATTTCATAATTTAGTGGTTTCTGCTATATCAGAGCTATTTGAAATCTATCCCTAAAAGGGTATATAATATTCAAGGTGCACATTGGGTCATTCAGAATAACTTCACACACACACGCTTCTGTGCATTTCCAAGTCTAATTCTGTCACTAAATCCATACCGGTCACCCAGCGCCTAAATACTAGGCCTCAAATTTATATCCCGCTGAATTTGAATACAATACATTGGGCCAAATAATATATTTGTTGTTGTGGTGAACCATAACAATGAGAAAAACATCTAGTAAGGGACGCGGACGTGGACATGGTCGTGGACATGGTCGGACATGGTGGGTGACGTGAAGCCTCATTCTCTGCTATGACATGCAGACTGATTCTCTGCTGTCATGAAGCCAGATTGTCTGTTACGGGACCTCTCTGCTCTGCCTGTGTGCTAGGCCTAAATATATGCCAATGGACTGTTGCAGTGGTGGGTGACGTGAAGCCTCATTCTCTGCTATGACATGCAGACTGATTCTCTGCTGTCATGAAGCCAGATTGTCTGTTACGGGACCTCTCTGCTCTGCCTGTGTGCTAGGCCTAAATATATGCCAATGGACTGTTGCAGTGGTGGGTGACGTGAAGCCTCATTCTCTGCTATGACATGCAGACTGATTCTCTGCTGACATGAAGCCAGATTGTCTGTTACGGGACCTCTCTCCTCTGCCTGTGTGCTAGGCCTAAATATATGCCAATGGACTGTTGCAGTGGTGGCTGACGTGAAGCCTCATTCTCTGCTATGACATGCAGACTAATTCTCTGCTGACATGAAGCCAGATTGTCTGTTACAGGACCTCTCTCCTCTGCCTGGGTGCTGGGCCTAAATTTATGACAATGGACTGTTGCAGTGGTGGCTGACGTGAAGCCTGATTCTCTGCTATGACATGCAGACTGATTCTCTGCTGACATGAAGCCAGATCCTCTGTTACGGGACCTCTCTCCTCTGCCTGTGTGTGTGCTGGGCCTAAATATATGCCAATGGACTGTTGCAGTGGTGGCTGACGTGAAGCCTCATTCTCTGCTATGACATGCAGACTGATTCTCTGCTGACATGAAGCCAGATTCTCTGTTACGGGACCTCTCTCCTCTGCCTGTGTGTGTGCTGGGCCTAAATATATGCCAATGGACTGTTGCAGTGGTGGCTGACGTGAAGCCTCATTCTCTGCTATGACATGCAGACTAATTCTCTGCTGACATGAAGACAGATTCTCTGTTACGGGACCTCCCTCCTCTGCCTGGGTGCTGGGCCTAAATATATGCCAATGGACTGTTGCAGTGGTGGCTGACGTGAAGCCTCATTCTCTGCTATGACATGCAGACTAATTCTCTGCTGACATGAAGACAGATTCTCTGTTACGGGACCTCTCTCCTCTGCCTGGGTGCCGGGGCCTAAATATCTGAGAATGGACTGTTCCAGTGGTGGGTGACGGGAAGCCAGATTCTCTGCTATGGAACCTCTCTCCAATTGATTTTGGTTAATTTTTATTTATTTAATTTTTAATTTAATTCATTTCCCTATCCACATTTGTTTGCAGGGGATTTACCTACATGTTGCTGCCTTTTGCAGCCCTCTAGCTCTTTCCTGGGCTGTTTTACAGCCTTTTTAGTGCCGAAAAGTTCGGGTCCCCATTGACTTCAATGGGGTTCGGGTTCGGGACGAAGTTCGGATCGGGTTCGGATCCCGAACCCGAACATTTCCGGGATGTTCGGCCGAACTTCTCGAACCCGAACATCCAGGTGTTCGCTCAACTCTAGTCCTAAACATGGAAAAGTGCCACGTCTGGTCATAGAAAGAACCCTATGTTTTAGTTCCATTTTATTACTTCCTATATCAGCCCTAATGATTTTATCCTTAATATTTTCTGTTCTTTTATAACAAATCATACGGCGATTATGGAACTCCTCAACCTGAGGATAAGATTTTTTTTTTTATATTCCAATGTTTATTGATGACTGTTCTGACCTTATTAACCCATGGATGGTATTTAACTACAAAGGGTATGCAGGATCTTTTATCCTTATTCTCAGTTTTGGAGGGCTTTATCCTTTTGTTCCTGTAATAAATAAATGTATTGGATAGCCTCTCGCCCTAAACTTGGCGGTCATTTCTTGCCATCTGAATTCCTGATCTGCAGGGTCACTGACTATTCGTTTTATCTTCTGATACTGGGAATAAGGGAGGGATTTCTTGGAAGTTATAGGATTGTTGCTGGTATATATCAACAGGCTATTTCAATCTGTAGCCTTAGTAAAGAGATCGGTCTTAATTCTACCATCATCTCCCTTAATAATCCAAGTATCAAGAAAAGAAATCTTATGCATATCAAAATGTAAAGTAAATTCCATTAGGGTTTGAATGTCGCCCCTCCACACGCAAAAAACATTATCAATAATTCTTATATTTAAAATCTTAATAAAAATGCAATGTCGTTGATATAACTGATTACAATAAATAAATATCTTCTCAAAATGAGCCAAATAGCAATTTGCATATGGCGGTGCGACATTCAAACCCGTCGCTGTCCTGCATCGCTGCTGATAGAAAGTATCCAGGAACAAAAAATAATTCTGCTCCAATACAATAGTCAAACGGCTATTTCCGTCAGCCCCAAGAAATGAATGGGAGCGGGGACGCGCATGCGCGGTACGCTCCCAATTTACTTCTATGGGGAGCCGTTTTGGTGGTGGCCGGCCCGGAGTCCTCCAGCCACCACCTTGCGGGGCTCCCTTCTCTATATAGGTGCGGGACACGTACCTATAAGACAATGGGGGCATATTCTAGCGATATGCCCCCTATTTTCTATGATGAGACAACCCCTTTAAAGGGCTTCTGTCACCCCACTAAACCGTTATATTTTTTTTGGTTTACTTATAATCCCTATAGTGTGATTTCTGCATGCATAAGCTAAATAATCATTTCGGTCCAGTAGAATTTGTTAAAAACGTAATTTTTAAATATGTAAATTACCTTGCTACCAGCAAGTAGGGCGGTTACTTGCTGGTAGCAGCCGCATCCTCCTATCATAATGACGCCCCCTCCGCATGTTGATTGACAGGGCCAGGGAACGGGATCGTCCTCTGCTGGCCCTGTTTGAATTCAAAATATCGCGCCTGCGCCGTACCTGTCTTCAATCGGCGCAGGCGCACTGAGAGGCAGCCGCTCGCTCGGCCGCTCCATCCTCAATGCGCCTGCGCCGATGACGTCACATCTACACCCGGCGCAGGAGCATTGAGGATGTAGCGGCCGAGCAAGCGGCCGCCTCTCGGTGCGCCTGCGCCGATTGAAGACAGGTACGGCGCAGGCGCGATATTTTGAATTCAAACAGGGCCAGCAGAATACGATCCCGTTCCCTGGCCCTGTCAATTAACATGCGGAGGGGGCGTCTTTAGGATCGGAGGATGCAGCTGCTATCAGCAAGTAGCCGCCCTACTTGCTGGTAGCAAGGTAATTTACATATTTTAAAATTGTGTTTTTAACTAATTCTACTGGACCGAAATGATTATTTAGCTTATGTATGCAGAAATCGCACTATAGGGATTATAAGTAAACCCAAAATTTTTAAAAAAAACTATTTATTGGGGTGACAGAAGCCCTTTAAGTCCTTTTTCATGTGTGATAGATGTATAGACTGCATACTTCAATGGCATAATCTCATTTAGAAATTGTTCTGTATCTCTCAAATAATACCCGATACGCATTGTGATCTTGTAATTGCCCCATGATCTCAGTGATATAATATGTTTTATCCAAAACAACAAGGCCCCCCCCCCCCCCCACACCCTTATCCGCTGGCTTAAAAATAAGTGATTTATCATCCAATAGATGATCCAAGGCATATTTCTCATCAGGAGGTAAATTATGATGCATGTGCAAATGACCATCTCTGAACTGGCGTGATAACGTGGTTATGTCCTGTTGTACCAAATTTACAAAGGTTTCAACTGGATGATACGATTTAGGGGGGGATGAATCGACTCTTGGTATATAAGCCAAATTGTTGCAAGGTAAGTGTATCAACATTAGTCCCCTCCCCCAACAGAAAAATTAGCTTTAAGTCGCACATTACGAAAAAACTTTTGTAAGTCCATGTCCAAAGTAAAAGTGTCAATACCCCCAGTGGGGCTAAATGATAAACCTTTCTGCAATACATTCATCTGTATGGGACTATGACTTCTTGTCACGACCATGTTTATGGCCGTGACTCCTTGGGAGCCGCATACAGTTGCCCGCGGTTTTCGGGTTGTTGTGTCAACCGCAGCTGGAGGCATTTTGCTGTTTGCCTCAGGTGCGGTTGCCGCGGACAACAAGTGTTAAGTGTGCGGTTCCCTTGGAGTTGTGTGCGCGTTTGTATGCACTTTCGTATGTCTGTGTGCACTCTGTGTTATGTGTGGTGTGCACTTACATCTTCCCCTCACTGTGGTTGCCCGTGGCAACGTTTGGTCGCTGTGTGTACATGTGGTGGCAGTGTCCCGGCCTTCGGACTGACTCCCAGGACATGAGGGCCATCCATGTCGTTGCCTGCGGGAACAGCCACAGTGTGTTCTTGAGTAGGACACTTTCCCTTTAAGTTGGTGTTTCCCTTCCCTGGTGCTGGAAGGGTTAACTCCCTTCCCAGTGTGTGTGTGAGTCACTGGGTGTGTCTGACTGTTGGGTGTGGCTACATGGGCTATAAAGTCTCAGTCCAGATCAGTTCTCTGGTGGGGTACTCCAGGCATGTTGCTGGAGTCGTCCTCCTGGTATCCTGTAACCATCCTTCTAGTAAGAGCCACCCTTCTGGTCATAAATCCATAACCTTGATGTTTTGTTGATGTCCTATGTCTTTGGTTTTTAGTGCAGCTATGGATGTCCTGGTTCCTGAGTGTTCTTATGTGTGTGCTGTTTGTCTTATGTTTGTGTGGACAGCGATTTCTGAGCACGGGTTCCAGTCAGCAAGGCTGTGGCAGGTTAGTGTGGAACTGTTGGGTTCACCTGTCATGTCCATAGATCTGTTTATGTTCCCCATCTCCATGCTGCTTTGCCAGTGAGACTCCTGTTCCTCCGTGCCGAGGAGGAACAGGTCGTCTTACCCTGCTCCTTAGTTCAGGGCCATCCTGAGGACTTGTAGGGACTATTAGGTTCCAGAGTATGAGCCCTCCTACCATCAGGGTCGGCTCTTACGGACAGGAGACAGGGTCAGAGTTAGGGACGCAATAGGAGGTGACCTGCTCCCAAATTCTGTTGCCCTGGCCGAGTAGCGACCGGACATCTTCTGGCACCGCACGGCTGAGGACTTTCCCCATCCTCAGCCGTGACACTTCTAGAGGAAAGGTTCAGGACTAAGGTCTCTGCAGTACCTATGATCATGTCACCCACGGTGCAATTATTTCTCCGATAATGGCGACCTGCTCTCCTGGAGTTGTTCTTTTTGGACGTTTGTGCTTTCCTAAAAAAGCTCCTCATAGACCAGTTGTGGTATCGCTGCCAGAACCAGAGGATACAGAGACTTTCCTGCCCGATGCATCCTGCCATCTATAAATGTGATTTGTCAAATAATCTTCAGAATCTCTGGTATATTTAGCTTGCTTGGTATTTTCGATATTGCTCTTCAAATCAGAGCAATGTTTATCTATTTTTTCTTTCAGAGCTTTCAACTCCTCAGTTTTCAAACGGTTTGTGCCGAAACGCGTCACAGATATAGATATGTGGCAATAAAGAAAATATTTGCAAGATTACAAACAGCGAGTGCCGGTCCTTTATTACTGATATCCTCAGGATAGGTCATCAATATCAGATCAGTGGAGGTCTGACACCGGGCACACCCACCGTTCAGCTATATGAAGGGTAGGCGTGGGCAGAGCGCGTGTGCCATTTCCCTTCTCTCTTCCTGATCGCCATAAAAATAGCAGCAGCAGGAAGAGAGAAGGGAGGCAACACACTGCGCGCGCCTTCCCTTCATACAGCTGATCGGTGGGGGTGTCAGGTGTCGGACCCCCGCCGATCTGATATTGATAAAATATCTCGAGGATAGGTCATCAATATTAAAAGCCCGGAGAACCCCTTTAATGAGAGACTACAACCAGGGGTGGACTGGGAACTTAAAGTGGCCCTGGAAAAAAAAACTAAAAGTAGCCCTATGCTGTAGGTGGGTCCAAATTGACAGACGATGGGGAAATGCAAGTAGGCAGGAACGGTAATACAGTAGTGCAGCATAAAATACTGTCCCAGAAGAACTGGATACCACAGTGTAACATGAAATACTGCCCAAGCAAAACCAGATACCACAGTGCAGCACAAAATACCGCCATCCGTGCCACAATATGAAACGGTATTAGCCTCTTGAGGACAGCAATACAGTTGAATTCAGGAGGGCACCTGAAGCCACTGGCCAAGTGCATTAGTCCCTGATGCCCCTACAATAATTAATGCTGAGAGCATCAGATCTTTGTGTACCAGGCTGTCAGTCAGGAGGGCTTGGTTGGCCCCCTGAGCATCAGCCCACCACCTGATTCTTGGGGAGCCACACATACCGGTCAGGGCCAAAAAGAGAAATTCTTTAAGGTCTAATCCCCTTACAGTGTAATAATACATACTATGATTAAACCACCCATGATATCACATTCACAGGAAGATCATCTAGCTATAGAGTAATAACCAAATCATAGCAATGCTGTGCTCCTTTACAAGATATGGACCATTGGAAGCCACCCACACTGCCCACAGTACAAAAAGCAGCAGGAATATTGTTTGGTCCAATGCCATTTGGAGACCAGGCAACCAGGGTCAGACTAGCCAACCAGAGTACCAGGAGAGTCTCCATCGGCAATGGGCCATTTACAGGTCAGGGTTTCTACTGATGTCACATCGTTTACCAGGTTTCCAGCCTGAACAATGGACAGGACATCACTTCTGCTGTGTATGGGGCCAGAACCGTTCCACTCCCTGGCACATGTGCAGATTAGATGGATTCAGAAGTTTGAAGATGCGCCAGGGAGAGGAATAGTCCTAACCAAGTCCACAGTGAAAAGGACCTGATGTCAGGGGAAGCAGGGTCTTCAGAAGAATAGCGTCACGTGACCAGATTCCCGAGCAGACGATCCACACAACTTCGAGATAAGAAGCATATTAAAAATGTTCTTCTACGGACAATTTATTTATAATTAAGGTGATTTTGCAGGACCCACCGGGTCCTAGAAAACCTCTTTAGGCTTATTTTAAAAAAAGCTTTAGAAGATTGTTCTATTATTTGCAAAAATGGTGGTAGTAGTAGTAGAAGTAGTAGTAGTAGTAGTAGTAGTAAACTATTAGTGGTTATAGTAATAGTTGTAGTAGTAGTAGTGGTAGCATAATATAATAGTGTACTACTAAGTGGATCACACAGGGTGCAATAGTGCTATTAGGGCTCATTCACACAACCGTATGTATATTGCAGTCCGCAAAAAACAGATCCGCAAAAAATACGATGACGTTAGTGTGCATTCCGTATTTTGTGGAACGGAACAGCTGGCCCCTAATAGAACAGTCCTATCCTTGTCCGTAATGCAGACAATAATAGGACATGTTCTATTTTTTTGCAGAACGGAAATATGGACATACGGAAACAGAATGCACGCGGAGTAAGGTCTCATGCACACAGCCATTGTGCAGCCGTTCCATGCAATTGCGGTCCCCAATGCACGGGCAACATCCATGCAGCGGGCCGGACCCATTGAACTTGAATGTGTCCGTGCTATGTCCGCACCACGTCATATTTCTTTGCGGTGCGGAACCATGGAAAGAAACACCACAGAAGCACTCCATAGTGCTTTTGGTGTTCCGTTCTGTGACTCCGTTCCACATCTCCGGAATTGCGGACCCATTCAAGTGAATGAGTCTGCATCAGTGATGCGGAGTGCACACAGCCGGTGGCCGTGGATTGCTGACCCGCTGTTTGCAAACCGCAATACGGCCACGGCCGCCCAACGGCCGTGTGCATGAGGCTTAAATTCGGTTTTTTTTGCGGACCCATTGAAATGAATGGTTCCTCATACAGTCCGCAAAAAAAATGGAACAGACACGTAAAGAAAATACGTTTGTGTGCATGAGCCCTTACACCAACATCAGATGTGCAGAAACTGCCATAAAGGCACAGACTTGCACTAAACTTAAAGGACACACTTTTTAGGATTCCCCTAGTATAAATCTCTGCACACAGAAGAGCTAATATATTCATCCCTGTTTTACTTCTGGAGGTTATGATGTCCAAAATATATTTTCTCAAACTATTATTATTTCTATTACTGTAAATATCTCGCATTAGTATTGGTATTACTAGCGGTATATAATATATAGTAGTATAGAATGTATTTAGTAGAATATTATTGTCATTGAATTGTTATGGTTGATACCATTATTATGATGAACAGTAACTGATCTACTATTGTGCTACAGATTCCAGACACAGTCCACACACTGCTTTCACCTGTGTCATTATTACTACTACACTAGTGGTACTGGTAGTTGTAGTACTAGCTGTTTTACAGCCATCATTATGTTACTTGGATAGGTTCTTACCCAACCACACTTGCTCCTTTCAGATCTGTCATATTATCACTATTAATACAACTGTGACAGTAGTAGTAGTTGTAGTTGTAGTAATAGTATAGTAGTAGTAGATAGTAGTATAGTAGTAGTAGTAATAGTGATAGTATAGTAGTAGTTGTAGTAATATAGTAGTATAGTAGTAATAGTAATAGTATAGTAGTAGTAGTAGTAATATAGTAGTAGTAATAGTATAGTAGTCGTATAGTAGTATAGTAGTTGTAGTAATAGTATAGTAGTAGTATAGTAGTATAGTAGTAGTAGTAGTAGTAGTAGTAATAGTATAGTAGTAGTAGTATAGTAGTAGTAGTAGTAATAGTATAGTAGTAGCAGTAGTAGTAGTAATAGTATAGTAGTAGTTGTAGTAGTAGTAATATAGTAGTATAGTAGTAGTAGTAATAGTATAGTAGTAGCAGTAGTAGTAGTAATAGTATAGTAGTAGTTGTAGTAGTAGTAATATAGTAGCATAGTCGTAGTAGTAGTAATAATATAGTAGTAGTATAGTAGTAGAGCAACCTTTTATATAAATAAGTACAGAGCTTATTTTGTAAGCCTTCACACTCCTTCCACCTCCCTGGCTTTCTTCAGCACAGTCTCCTGACCTGGGAACCTACTCCTACTTGTTCAATACCTTCTTCTTGTTCAGCCTAAGGAAGAAGGTATTGTTTTCCCTCTCTGTCTACTCATCTAATTAACAATGGAGACAATTACTTCTAATAATTTGCTAATTGTATTTACACAAAAGCAACAGAGTAGAGGTGTTAGCATCACCAAATACAGTGAAATATAGGATTTATACTACAGCCTCATCAAGATGTCCAATAATCAATCTATCTCATATTATCTATCTTCTATCTATATTTATCCATCATCTCATCTGTCTATCTATCTAATATCTATCTATAATATTACCTATTATTCTATCTATCTATCATCTTTCTATTTCCTATAAGGGATTCCCAACTTCTGGCCCTCCAGCTGTTGAAAAACTACAACTCCCAGCATGCCCTAGTAGCTGTAAGCTGTGCAGGCATGTTGGGAGTTGCAGTTTTGCAACAGCTGGAAGGCCAAAGGTTGGGAATCCCTGTATCTATCTATAGATCTATCTATCTGTCTGTTTATCTATCAATTATCTATCTCATATCTAGCTTCTATCTATCTATCTTCTATCTATTTCCTATCTATCTATCATCTGTCTGTTTATCTATCTCCTATCTATCTATCTATCTATCTATCTTCTATCTATTTCCTATCTATCTCATATCTATCTATCTATCCATCATCGTCTACCTCATATCTATCTCCTATCTATCTATCATACTGTCTGTCTATCCACCTACTCCAATAAGTTCCAGAACTTAGAGGAAAGTGCCGACTTCTGAGAAGGAATCAGGACCTTCCCTCACATCCTATGGGCACTGTCTGCATTGCCTCCAGGCTGCCGGTCCCTCTCCTAGACTCACAGACTGCACTTCAATTACATTTACATAAAGAGTTGCTGTATGCACAAGATGGTAAGGCGATCGATTAATGTATATTTAGATGATCGTTACTTGCACATCCCCTCCCAATGAAGAGTAGGTTGTATTTACTGCTGACATAAAGGACGATAATAACACACCATGAATTTAGAATGCACCTAATAAAGTGTTTACAAAGGTCCATATTAAGTAATGTGAGTAAGAAAACACTGCAAAAGTAATAATAAGGGATAGAATTAAATTTAAAAAACACATATAAGTTTACATACTCGTTTATAACTTTGCTTTATTATATTTTATTTTTTATTATTACTATGTTTGTGTTAATATAATTTTTCATTTATTTAATATTACTTTTCACAATTTTAATCCTTTACACCAAAATGAATAAAATGCAAAATAAAGTCTCACAAATAGTTTTCACTTTACTGTTTAAAGAAACGATATAGCTAGGGACTTCCTGTAATTCTTTACATTGCAGTTTGGTCTATTTTTGGCATTTTAGTATACTTATATGTAAATAGAAAACGGATCTTATTTTATAATATATAACCAGATTTTTTTTAAATAAAAGTATTTTTTATTATTTCACTAAGCAGTTTTTTTCTAAGCTTTTCTACTGTGTGTTTTTTTTTTAAAAATACGTCGTGTAACCTAGAAACCAAAAGGCGTTTGTTTTTTGTTTGTTTTTAAAAATAATTAAAAATAAATAAAACTTACTGTGAATCGGACTATAACTTACTGTGACCATTGCACCTTGGTGATGATGATTATTATTATTTTTTCAATGGGAATGCAGGCATCTGCTTGCCGTCTGTGAATAGCCCCTCTGATGGAGTAATTAACGCACAGATTGATGACACCCAGATTATCTCATAATCTGCCTGGGAAAAATGTGACTGGTCTGACTCATTAAACTGACCATTAATGTGGATTTATAGGGCTATGGACATAACAGACAGGGAGGCACCTCCTGATGGAAACAGTCTGCAAACAAAATTGACTGTTCATTACGGAAAGTTAGATGGAAAATTCAGATCTAATATTGTAAAATTATAACATTATCTGCTCTTTGGATGTAAGGAAAACGAGAAATTGTGATATTATTAGCAGAATATTTTTTTTTAGAAAATGAGAAAAATTTGTGAGTAGTTTTGCAGTAGGTATGCACTTGCCTGGTGTGAGGTGTGACCGTGCAGTAATTAGTGCGCACATTCCTCTGTCTATTGTATAATTTATAGGGAGACCGTCAGCAGGCAGGGGTTCTTCAAGTATGAGACAGTATATCACCCTGTCACTTAGTGCTAAAGCCTTATTACTTACAGTACTATTACAATATTGGCTGGGGGTCCAATTAGATAGATAGATAGATAGATAGATAGATAGATAGATATGAGATAGATTGATTGATAAAAGATATAGATAGATAGATAGATAGATAGATAGATAGATAGATAGATGCATAGATAGATAATAGATATTTTTTCTAATCAAATAGATTGGTGGGTAGATCGAAAGAGAGCAATAGAGTAATTGCAAAATTATTAGTATATAATTATGTGACTCCTACATGGACTTGAATCCACCGATAACAATATTCGCAGAGGACTTTCTCAACTAAATATATACTTTCTTCCTATACCGGGTAGGGTCAAAAAATTGAGCAAGATATGGAGACAGACAGATATATAATAGAGAAATAGGTAGAACAATAGCTAAAAGATAGATAGATATGAGATAGATAGATAGATAGATAGATAGATAGATAGATAGATACATAGATACATAGATAGATAAGAGATATATATGAGGTAGATACAAATAAATAGACAGATAAATAAGAGATATATAAATATGAGGTAGATACAGATAGATAGATAGATAGATAGATAGATAGATAGATTCCTGATATCAGATTGATGACTTTACACTGTACTGACACCAAACTCCTTTTCATTTCCATGGTATATTTTATTTAATTATTTTGTTCCAAAAAAAAGAAAGAACATTTCATATTTACAGTCATATAAAAATTGCATTTATCTGTTTAGAATTAAGACAATAAGAGATGATCTGAGAACCTGGTCTCCATACATGTGGACAATGGTCTTTGGTAGAAGTATATAGTGATAATGACCATCTCATGTACAGAAAATAAATTAACTCTTCTTCAGCACAAACACCTCCCCAGACCTGAAGTAATGACTGTAGTAGGAGCCTGCACCTCAATGAGGAGACCTAGATGTTAGCAACCAGGTATCAAGTGTATGGAAGATGCAAGAGGATATTCATATGAAAGTGCACAGAGAAGGGACCATCCTCCCTTTTAAATAGATTTGCATAGGACGTATTTAAATTAGCTTGTTTGTGGAAGGTGGGTTCAAGTTGTAAAAAAATATACAAAATAAGTGTACATGCTGTTATATTGATAGCAGTAACATACTGTATATATAAAAAAAAATCCTGCCACCTTCTGTCAGGGGTAGACTCAAAAGATGGCTACTAGTGTCCAGCAGACAAAATATCAGATAGTCTCTATACATCTCCATCTGCCAGGCTGTAGTATTTGCCTGGATTTGGGAAGCACAGGTAAGGAATGCTGCTCCCAGGGTAGATGACAGGGAAGGACATTGGTAGGACACATCTACTCAGGAATGAAGTGTCTTTGTAGATGGCTGGTATGTTCCCATTGGGTTCTCCTGGTCCTGGCGCCTCCAGTTCTGCTGACATTTGTCTTTTCAGTTTATTTCTTCTGTTCTGGAACCAGATCTTTACTTGGGTCTCAGTCAATTGCAGAGAGTTGGCCAAACATGCCCTCTCAGCACTGCTCAGGTAACGCTTCATGTCAAAGGTGGACTCTAGCTGGAAGATCTGGCTTTTGGAGAAGATAGTGCGAGTCTTCTTCTTGGCCAAAAGCTTGGTCTTTTTGTTGAGTTGATCAGTCGATGGAGAGGATTCATCTTCCAGGCTGTCAGGGCTATCTGTTCTGCAAGGCAAGTCTCTAAATGTTGCAGGCTGCTCCGTGCAGTAGGTAAGGCTGTGGGTGGTGGTGGTGGTCAGAACACAACTTCTACTACCTGTTAATAAGTGGGGGGAAGGAAAATTAGTCATGAGTTCTACGGTGATACAAAACATTTCATCCTAGAATCTCTTATCATTGACAGGCATAGATGTGAGTGATTGCTGAACTTACCAGAAGATATGTGAAAACTAAAAAATAATAATAATAATAGCAATTGTAATCAACCATGTACAGAAAATCTCTGCAGGAAAACTCGAACCACACTAATAATCGGGCAGATTAGGACAAATATCAGGAGGACATCAAATGGACAATGCCAAAATAATATAATCAGGAAAAACTAATTATGAGAATATCATGATAATACTCATGACAATTTACAAATTCTAATGGACAAGTGAAAATTTGGATATCTGTATTTACATTATTAGTATTATATTTTTGTACATTTTATTATCCGTTAGATTTTATGTCAGTGCCACTATTCGTTTCTATTTGGATTTCTTGCCACTATTTTAAGTTTTTTAATCTTTTTATGTTTTTTTTATCACTGTTTATTTTTTACTTCAGATGTGACCACTGTTTACCGGTATAGTTTATGCGTTTCTTATGTAATATTTTGTTCCTTTTATGTACATTTTACAATTTATTAGTTTTGAATTCAGGGATTCTAGGGTATTTGGGGAATTAATGGTTCTCAGTACATCCAAAGGAGATGGTTCTAGACCAGTATACAACTACTATAAACTAGAGTAATCCAATATACAACTAACATGAAACTACAATAGTCCAATATACAACTAACATAAAACTACAGTAGTCCGGTATACAAATAACATAAAACTACAATAATCCAGTATACAACTAATATTAAACTAATGCAAAATACAAGAAATGTTTAACTTGTCCATTATACAACTAATATTAAAGTATTCCAATTTACTACGAATATTAAGCTAGTCTAATATACAACTAATATTAAACTAGTCCACAATACAACTGTTAGGCTAGCCCAATATACACCTAAGCATAGTAACTACATAGAAAACATAGGTGACAATACAGTTTCTCCGAAAATTTGTCCAGTCTCTTGAAATGTCGGGCAATAAAAATCTCCCAAATAAATATTGTATATTTCTGGTTGCATCAATGAAACTCTACAGATAGCAGCGTTGCCATCGTTGTCTACATTAACCCTGGACATGCTGAGACTTGCAGTTCCTCAGCAGCTGTGAAGTGCAGAATCCTGGAGTAATATATGAGACTTTCCCATAGCCTTGTACATTGTGCTCCCTCTTGTCTGCTGCTCTCACAGCTGCAGGGATTCTCACATCTGATGGAGGAGATGTCCCTAATACTTTGCTTTATGATATTCACCTGCCACACATATGACACATTCAGCTCTGCTGCACCAGTTTACCTATACATCCTTATCAACGGCTTATGGACTACAGTCCTATAGATAGAACATGTATATCAATGCCTCATAGAAGTAGTCAATGTGGAAACTCTACATATCATGGTGGGTCTTCAATGTATATCTCATATATCAATTAAAATATGCCATATATTCCATGGCGATACAGAAAATACCTACCTGAGCCGGTATGTAGCATTTCCATACAGGCTGCTGGTTCTTGTAATATTGCTGTTGGCCCAAAAGGCAATTATCTATCACATCTTCTTATAGCTTTACATGTGGAAAATAAAGAGCTGGATGGTTACCTTGTGCTTGGTAGAGGGATATTCCCTTGTCATCCTCCTCATCCTCCTCTTCTCTGGGCTGGAGGAGCTCTGGACTGGAGGTCCTCTGGATGAAGGCTCTGTGAGGCTTGGTGTCTGCTCTCCTGGAGTTGAGCTTGAGTATGCTGTCTATGGTGAAGCTGAAGGACACTGGTCTGCAGGCATCTTGGCTCTTACTCATGGTCGCTGGGCTGTAGAGTACAGGGGGAGCTGGGGATGATGATCATACATGCAGCAGCCCCCAGCACAAGCAGCATTGCTCACAGATAGGACAAGGGACAGGAGCAGCAGTAAATGAAGGCAGCTCCCAGGCTGGGAGCTCCTATTGCATGACACACATGGAGGAGGTGGAGCATGCACTGCACCCCCTGCCTGCTCCAGCACTGCTGCTCCACTGCACACTTCAGTCAGCAAGGTTTATTTGGGGTGAGAATCTACTGAGGACAGTGAGCCCTATGTGACCAAAGCAGAAGCCATGGTGGTCATCATAAAGCTTCACAGTAACCCTGAGCTGCACTGATCAGTGCAATCTATTACCTTCTACCAGTGACACTGGGTGCAAAGATCAGTACAGCACAGAAGGGACTGAGGAGAGGCTGTTCTACCATGCAGAAAAGACCTAAGGAAACCTCACACCCATCTCTACCATGTCTGGGATAGATACACAGACAGATAATAGGCAGATGGATAGATAGATAGATACAGATAGATAGACACAGATAGATAGATAGATAATAGACATAGATAGATAATAGGCAGATGGATAGATAGATAGATAGATAGATAGATACAAATAGATAGACACAGATAGATAGATAATAGACATAGATAGATAATTGATAGATAAATAGATAGTAGGAAAGCCTTGCACTAGATGTAATAGGTGAAGCCCCACAGTCATGATTGTATGTGAGATAATTATTAATGCCCTATTACCCCCTTATACTGGACAAGTGCTTGTTTTTCACCTTGGAAAAGCTATGTCACAGTACAGCGATAATAAACACAGTGATGTCACAGTACAGGGATAATAAACACAGTGATGTCACAGTACAGGGATAATGTACACAGTGATGTCACGGTACAGGGATAATGTACACAGTAATGTCACAGTACAGGGATAATAAACACAGTGATGTCACAGTACAGGGATAATGTACACAGTGATGTCACAGTACAGGGATAATAAACACAGTGATGTCACAGTACAGGGATAATAAACACAGTGATGTCACAGTACAGGGATAATGTACACAGTGATGTCACAGTACAGAGATAATAAACACAGTGATGTCACAGTACAGGGATAATAAACACAGTGATGTCACAGTACAGGGATAATGTACACAGTGATGACACAGTACAGGGATAATAAACACAGTGATGTCACAGTACAGGGATAATGTACACAGTGATGTCACAGTACAGGGATAATGTACACAGTGATGTCACAGTACAGGGATAATAAACACAGTGATGTCACAGTACAGGGATATTACACACAGTGATGTCACAGTACAGAGATAATACACACAGTGATGCCACAGTACAGAGATAATACACACAGTGATGTCACAGTACAGAGATAATACACACAGTGATGTCACAGTAGAGAGATAATACACACACTGATGTCACAGTACAGAGATAATACACAGTGATGTCACAGTACAGGGATAATACACACAGTGATGTCACAGTATAGGGATAATAAACACAGTGATGTCACAGTACAGGGATAATGTACACAGTGATGTCACAGTACAGGGATAATGTACACAGTGATGTTACAGTACAGGGATAATGTACACAGTGATGTCACAGTACAGGGATAATGTACACAGTGATGTCACAGTACAGAGATAATAAACACAGTGATGTCACAGTACAGGGATAATGTACACAGTGATGTTACAGTACAGGGATAATAAACACAGTGATGTCACAGTACAGAGATAATGTACACAGTGATGTTACAGTACAGGGATAATGTACACAGTGATGTCACAGTACAGGATAATGTACACAGTGATGTCACAGTACAGGATAATGTACACAGTGATGTCACAGTACAGAGATAATGTACACAGTGATGTCACAGTACAGGGATAATACACACAGTGATGTCACAGTATAGGGATAATAAACACAGTGATGTCACAGTACAGGGATAATGTACACAGTGATGTCACAGTACAGGGATAATGTACACAGTGATGTTACAGTACAGGGATAATGTACACAGTGATGTCACAGTACAGGGATAATGTACACAGTGATGTCACAGTACAGAGATAATAAACACAGTGATGTCACAGTACAGGGATAATGTACACAGTGATGTTACAGTACAGGGATAATAAACACAGTGATGTCACAGTACAGGGATAATGTACACAGTGATGTCACAGTACAGAGATAATAAACACAGTGATGTCACAGTACAGAGATAATGTACACAGTGATGTCACAGTACAGGGATAATACACACAGTGATGTCACAGTATAGGGATAATAAACACAGTGATGTCACAGTACAGGGATAATGTACACAGTGATGTCACAGTACAGGGATAATGTACACAGTGATGTTACAGTACAGGGATAATGTACACAGTGATGTCACAGTACAGGGATAATGTACACAGTGATGTCACAGTACAGAGATAATAAACACAGTGATGTCACAGTACAGGGATAATGTACACAGTGATGTTACAGTACAGGGATAATGTACACAGTGATGTCACAGTACAGGATAATGTACACAGTGATGTCACAGTACAGGGATAATAAACACAGTGATGTCACAGTACAGGGATAATAAACACAGTGATATCACAGTACAGGGATAATAAGCAAAGTGATGTCACATTACTGGGATAATAAACACAGTGATTAGAGATCAGCAAATTTCCACTTATGAAATTCGTTCACACTTCGTTTGGTGGTAAAAGATGAATTGAGTTATGGATTCCGTATGCAGTAGAGTTCTCCCCTATATAACAGAAACGGGACGGATACGTTTTACAGGCCATAGACTTCTATTTTGAAGGAATAAATAACGGAATGCCTCTAAAGGCATTCCGTTATGCATTCCATCATAGAATTGCGTTATGGTCTGTGGTAATGGAATCCATAACGCAATTCACCTTTTACCACCAAACGAAGTGTGAACGAATTTCATAAGAGGAAATTCGCTCATCTCTAACAGTGATGTCACAGTACAGTGATAAGGCACACAGTGATGTCACAATAAGGGAATAATGTGCACAGTGATGTCACAATAAAGGGATAATGTAGACAGTGATGTCACAGTACAGTGATAAGGCACACAGCGATGTCACAGTACAGTGATAGTGTACACAGTAATGTCACAGTACAGGGATAATGTACACAGTGATGTCACAGCACAGGGATAATGTACACAGTAATGTCACAGTACAGGGATAATGTACACAGTGATGTCACAGTACAGGGATAATGTACACAGTGATGTCACAGTACAGAGATAAGGCACACAGTGATGTCACAGCACAGGGATAATGTACACAGTGATGTCACAGCACAGGGATAATGTACACAGTGATGTCACAGCACAGGGATAATGTACACAGTGATGTCACAGTACAGAGATAAGGCACACAGTGATGTCACAGCACAGGGATAATGTACACAGTGATTTCACAGTGCAGAGATAATGCACACAGTGATGTCACACTACAGAGATAAGGCACACAGTGATGTCACACTACAGAGATAAGGCACACAGTGATGTCACAGTGCTATTCAGTAATATCATGTCACTGGAATTATACGGTGATGTACCAGGAAAGGGATTGTTTAAACTATGATAGCACATAAAAAGGTGACCATATATACTGTGACTTCACCGCATAGTAGGAGAAACATAAAGGCATCACAACACAGGAATAATGCCACAATGAAGAGATAAAGCACAGACATAGGTAACCATGGACTCCACAGTTAAACTTGAAATAGGGCTGTATAGGATTTTTTTACCACTGATCACAGTCATCACTAACTGCATCTTAAAGGGATATACCAGTTTTAGCAAGTTATCCCATATCCACAGGATAGGACAGCGCTGGCTAACCTCCGGTACTTCAGCTAAGGTGAAACTACGACTCCCATCATGCTCCATTCATTTCTAAGGAATTGTGAGAACAGCCAAGTAAGTGTATCTCTTGGGAGTCGTAGTTTTACCATAGCTGGAGGTTAGCCATCACAGGTACAGGGCATAATTATTAGATTGCTGGGAGGGCAACCCCTGGGCCCCCCACCGATCACAAGTACAGGGACCCTTTACTCCACATAGCCCGCCAAAATTAGTGGAGTGGCAGGCACACTGCTGCTCCATTCATCTGTACAGGACTGCCGGGGACAGCTCAGTACAAGCGCTCGACTCGGTTCAGCAGTCCCATAGAATTGAATGGAATGGTAGTGCACATGTCCGTCCTGCCACGCCATTGAATTTGGGAGGGTCCTGTGGGGTACAAGTTTTTGATTCTCATGATCAGTGGGGGGGTCCCAGTGGTAGGAACCTCTCGAAATCTAATAATGCTCTATCCTGTAGATAGGGGATAACTGGAATACCCCTTTAAAGGAAATGGGTCATCAGAAAATGACCTGCTGTTTTTACTCTTTTTTTATGTTTAACATTTTTAAACAATCATTAATGATGTTATTTTTAATTTTCCATGTCACTTTTTATATTTAAACTAAAAACAAATATCCTGCCGTTTTCGCACTGGCCACTATGTCTAATAATCGCCGCCACTTCTTGGTCAGTACAGATCACTTTACTGCAGTTATCTGCTTCTCTGTCGTTCTAATCCTGCCTGTAATAATATCACCCCTGTGTATAGATAAGACAGGATCCACCATTCCCAAAGTCAAAGCTTATCTGTTCTTTCCTTGTACAATGGTCACAGAGCACGTCTAGAAAACTCTCCCATAGAAGTCAGTGGGGTCCCCTCCTGTCCATTGTGTCTATGGCCCATGGGGCTGCCGTAAAGCAATTTTTTTTAATGCTTTGTAAATGCTGTTAAGAACATCTCAGGCAATATGTCTGCCCCCGTTATCACGTCCAGGAAGTAAAATAAAAAATTCTACAATCAGAAAACCAAAACAGATTAGAAAAAAATGAAGATGTGGTAACATTTTTGGTGACACATTTCCTTTGGGTCTGATTGGAAACGGGCCCTCCTAGTTATGGTGATGGTCCCTCATTACTTCTTGCTTTCATTGCAGCACAATGACGCGTCACATGAGTTCTGCAGCCAGCGAGGACGTCATCATGGGAAAGAATTATCATTATTCATTTTGTGTTGGATTTTCATAGTAAAAGAAAACCTAAAAATTAAAATTCCTGTAAGCCTCATACTCCAGCGCGTAGAACTAGATGGATGATGAGACCAACGTCTTCCAAACCGGAACCAGGTGGATGACATGAGGTCACCCTCTCGGTACATTCTGTGGGGCGCATGTTTGGCATCGTATAGAAGGGCACACGATGGCTTTGACAGTAGCTACAACACGAGCAAAACAAACCGAGATAATTCTCAGGTTCTGAAATTTCATATTGCAAAAGAATGGAGAGACGTGACATTGGCCTGGACGGCTCATGGTGATGATATCATCGAAAATCAATCGTTTGGATGAAGTAAGAACAGGAGAGGCTTTGTACATCTTGTAAGGTGATATTAGCCCTTACAGAGTATTTGGCCCTATTAAAAACTGCAAGAAACAAAATGACAGTAAACAGATATGTAAAAGAAAAGCTGTAACTGAATACATCAGGTGCAGCTGTAAAAATGCAGATCAGATTTCAGTTAAAGGGGTTATCCAGTATCTACAACAGCCCCCCCCCCCCCATGTGCCGGGCCGCTCCGTGGGAATATACTTACCCCGCTCCCCTCTCCTGATCCCCGCACCGCCGCTGCTGCTTCTCCCTGTACACGGATGAAAACATCCAGGAGTCGGGGGGGGGGAGCAGCCAATGGCAGGCGGGGAGTGGGGAGCGTCCGTTTTTTACTGAAGACTAATAGGAGACTCTTTGGAAATTAATTTTCAGCTGAGCAACTTTCGTGAATTACGGATGGTAAAAACGGACACACGGACCAACCATGGATCCTTCATGGACATCTTCACGGATGAAACACGTACGCTTTTTTTTCACGGACGTGACACTGACACGGAAATGTGAACGAGGCCTTAGGGATACTGCCAGTATAAGGACGTGGACATTTTGACAGCACATTATGCTGCCAGTAAGGTTGTTTTATGTCAAACAAAAGTCCAACTAGTAAAACATATGTTAATATTTGGAGGAAAAAATGTTCAGTTCATCAGCTAATAAATTATATATCTTTACACAAATCTGGGTGTTTTGTGCTTCGAAATAGAATTTAAGGTGGTGACAAAAATAATAAAGTGAATACATATTAAAAAAAAGTTAGGTAAAGTTTTAATTAAAGGGAACCTTTTACAACGTACATGTAGTGCATCTGCAGACAGCATGCTATAGAGCAGGAGGAGCTGAGCAAATAGATATATAGTGGATCAAGATGGCAGTCACTGATAGGACCGCCCACTGGACTCCTCAGCACAGAAAGGGCAGGAATTTGCATAAATAACTTACAAATTATACAGAATCTTTTACCTTAAAGTCATATATCAATCTTCTCAGCTTCACCAAAGGCTGTCCGGGCATGCTGGGAGTTGTAGTTTTGCAACAGCTGGAGGCACACTGGTTGGGAAACACTGCTTAATAGCATGCTGCCTAGAGATCAGACGTTCAATGTGACAGGTTCTCTTTTAAGGAACCATGTAGCCAATTACCGATATTCTGTTGGATAGGAGTCAGCAGAATTTTGATTATTCAGTACTAGGTGGAAATAATCTGGGTTCCTTCTCTATGGACGTATCTGCCTTTTCCATAAATTTCTCTTGGAAAAGTCATTGTGTTGGATGAAAGGGTTCTACCACTCGTGTCTGTATCATGGACTTGTGTGCAACAGCTGAAATAAAAAGGTATATGTGCTGGAGAGGGGTGTGCCGCCCTGGCAAGGGGAAGTGGTCAAATATAGGCCATTCTGGTGTGATGTGTCGTGAAGGCATAATGGGACGAGATAGGCATTATCTTAGAAGTTTTGGCCATAATTAAAGAGGACCTTTCATTAGTCCAGACATTATAAAGTAAGTATCAGGATACATAGGGCATAGTGCAGGGACCTAACTAGACTTACTATTTTTTCTGGGCGCTGCTCTGTTCACCCACTGTGGCCCCCGTTGTATTCCCCTGCCTGGTATGCTAATTTTAGCATCGGAGCAATGAGGAGGAGACTGAGTCTTTCTCCGTGGGCGTCTCCATCTCCCTGGCTGTAGCGCTGTCCAATTGTAGCGCAGAGCGTCACAGCCAGAAAAAAACCTCTCCTTCTTATGTGCAGAGAAGCCTTTGTACTACTACTACTACTACTGCTTCTACTACTACTACTACTACTACTATTACTTTATTACTACTACTACTTCTACTACTACTACTACTACTATACTACTACAACTTCTACTACTACTACTTTATTACTACTACTACTTATACTACTACTACTATTACTACTTCTACAATTACTTCTATTACTACTACTATACTACTATTACTACTGCTACTACTATTACTACTACTACTATACTACTACCAGTGATGGCCAGTTTGCCGTGTTCGCCCGAACACATGTGAGCTGCCATCTTAACTCACAAGTCCGGCAATGCACAGGTAAGTCCTTACCTGTGCGCGAGCCGGTCAGAAATGAAGGCCCCCGACGGCTGTTCTCGGAACTGCCTGCTCCTGGTGACTGCATTTCATTTCAGACCAGCTCGCACACAGGCACAGGTAAGGACTTACCTGTGCATTGCCGGACTTGTGAGTTAAGATGGCAGCTCACATGTGTTCGCAGGTGAACACGGCGAACTGGCCTTCACTGACTACTACAACTTCTACTACTACTATACTACTACTTCTATACTACTACAACTTCTACTACGGCTATACTACTACTACTATACTACTACTCCTACTTCTACTACTACTGCTACTGCTACTACTACTACTATACTAATACTCCTACTACTACTGCTACTACTACTACTACTATACTACTAATTTTACTACTACTAATATACTACTACTTCTACTACTGCTACTACTACTTCTACTACTACTACTACTGCTACTGCTACTACTACTACTACTACTATACTACTACTACTACTTCTACTACTACTATATTCTACTATTAGTTTTACTACTACTACTACTTAGTGATGGACGAACATCAGGCCGGGACGGTTCGCGAACGTGGGTTTGCGATCAAATGTTCGCGAACCATGCGTTCGCGGCGGGCCCCATTCATTTTAATGGCAGGTGAACCTGAAAAACCTTCAGGTCATATTTGCAGCCACCAAATACTTGGTAGAAGTGCACAAATAGTCCGACAACATGGACAGTGACATACCTAAGGGGAATCATTGGCAAAAATTCCCACAAAAAATATGTATTTTAATCAGGGGCCATTTTTATGCGTCTTAAAGGGAAACTCTCAAAAATGTGCCCTGCTGGAGGCTAAAAATTTTTTATTTTAGGCTATGGGAGTACGGGTACCAAAAATTAGGCATTCGCCTGACAGAAAAGAACTTGTAATGATGTGGCTGAAGGTACATTAGGCGGTCACTGGATAAAAATGTTACTGTAGGCCAATGGAGTAGAGACCCTAAAAAATTAGGCATTCACCTGACAGAATATCACGAGAAGGGGAATAGGGAAGGTGCAAACTGACTGCACCCACTCCTCTGTCCCTGCCTACTTGCACTTACCCGTCCTAGGCAATGGAGCGCAACTAGGCGGCGATCCCTAGCCTGCGTAAGTGTGGAGAGACAAACAGACAAACAAAGAGAGGTCGAATTAGCAAGGTCAAAACCAGGAGGAGCAAGTAAAACACAGGGAGCAAGCGGGGACAGGTCAAAGTCAAGCCGAAGAAAAATACCAGGAGATGCATAAGTACAATAGGAGCGAGCAAGAGACGAAGTCAAGTAACAAGCCGAAATACTAAAACTGAGTTAAATGCCAACGGAGTATTCACAAGCTATAGGACCTTAATCACAGGCTGCCTGTTTAAATAGGGGAGAGGAGTCATGTGACGTGGCCAGCGTCACATGACTCATCCCCCTGCAACCTGCTGAGCGCCAATTGCTCAGTTCCACGCTAAGACTTTTCGCTGAATGTACGGGAGCGGAGGACGCCGACCACGCTAAGGAGGCATGCGCGGCGGGCTCCTCTCCAGCGCCCGTAGCCCTGGAGACTAGGACGCAGGGCACGTCCATGCTCTGAAGTTATCGCAGGTCTCTGTGACAGTACCCCCCCTTCTACAAGGGGCCACAGGACCCAAAGTCGCTGTAGAGGGTTTTTCTGGATGAGCGAGATGAAATTTTCGAATCATCCTAGAAGCATGAATCTTATTCACTGGAACCCAGGACCTCTCCTCGGGTCCATAACCCTTCCAAACGACAAGGTACTGAAATGAATTACGAACTTTCCTAACATCAATGATTTTAGAAATAACAAATTAATTTTGACCATTCACCAGTACCGGGGAAGGAACAGCCTGAGACCAAACTATGGGTGGAATATATTTTTTAAGCAAAGATTTGTGAAATACATTGTGGATACGAAATGAATCTGGCAGCTTCAACCTAAAAGATACAGGATGTCAAGAATTTCATATGTTCCAACAAATCGTGGCCCAAATTTACTAGAAGACACTTTAAGGCCTCTTTCACACGACAGTATGTCCATTTCAGTGTTTTGCGGTCCGTTTTTCACGGATCCGTTGTTCCGTTTTTTGCTTCCGTTGTGGTTCCGTTTCCGTTCCGTTGTTCCGTTCCGTTTTTCCGTATGGCAAATACAGTATACAGTAATTTCATATAAAAAATTGGGCTGGACATAACATTTTCAATAGATGGTTCCGCAAAAAACGGAACGGATACTGAAGACATACGGATGCATTTCCGTATGCATTTCGTTTTTTTGCGGACCCATAGACTTTAATGGAGCCACGGAACGTGATTTGCGGCCAAATATAGGACATGTTCTATCTTTAAACGGAACGGAAAAACGGAAATACGGAAACGGAATGCACACGGAGTACATTCCGTTTTTTTTGCGGAACCATTGAAATGAATGGTTCCGTATACGGACCGTATACGGACCGCAAAAAACGGCCCGCAAAACGGAAAAAAAAAACGGTCGTGTGAAAGAGGCCTTAAGGACATGTTCTAGGAGTCTTGGATCTGGCACATACCTCACAAGCATAGACAAAAGAACTGACATCCCTAGATAACGTGGGCCACCAATAAGACCTGGACACCAGTTCCTTGGTGGCCTCAATACCAGGATGACCACATAAAACAGAATCATGGTACTCACCCAGGAGCCGGAGACGGAAATGACCAGGAGCAAATAACTTATCTGTGGGTGTCTGCTCCGGAGCTAGGTGTTGCGCTGCCTCAATATCAGAAGCAAGATCCGCGGATAAAGATGCCAGAATGATGTTAGCTGGCAAGATAGGTTCAGGAGGAGTGTCAGGGGGTTAAAACGCACAAAAGCATTGAAACAAAGCATCAGCTTTCACATTCTTACTTCCTGGCCTGAAAGTAATAGAGACGTTAAAACATGGGAAGAACAATGGCCATCTGGCCTGACGAGGATTCAGGAATTTTGCGGATTCGAGAAATAATAAATTTTTATGATCAGTAAGAACAGTGATGCAATGTTTGGCCCCCTCCAAAAAATGTCTCCACTTCTCAAATGTCCATTAAATGGCTAACAATTCACAATTGCCAATATCGCAATTCCTCTCAGTAGGAGAGAATTTTCGTGAAAAAAAAGCACAAGGTCTAAGATTAGTGAGGTTAGAGGGTCCCTGAGAAAGAATAGCCCCCACCCCATCCTCAGAAGCATTGACTTCCACCTTAAAAGGTTTCTCTTGATCTGGCTGAATCAAGACTGGGGCATTCGAATCAAGACTGGGGCATTCCCAAAAGATTTCTTGAGAGTTTCAAAGGCTTCTATGGCCTCTACAGGCCAGTTAACAAGATCAGCCCCCTTCTTGGTTAAGTCGGTTAAGGGTCTAGCAATTACTGAAAATTTTTTGATAAATTTACGATAGTAATTAGAGAACCCAAGGAAGCGCTCTAATGCTTTAAGGGAAGATGGTATTACCCAGTCTTTAATAGCCTGTACCTTACCAGGATCCATCTTAAACGAGTGTGGAGTAAGGATATAACCTAGATATAAAATTTCTTGTACTCCAAAAACACATTTTTCTAATTTTACAGATAATTGATTTTTTTCTTAGAATTTCAAGCACTTGTTTGATATGAATAACATGGAAATGCCAAGTCGGGGAAAAAATTTAAATATCATCAAGATATGCAATCATAAATTTACCGATAAATTCTCTGAATATGTCATTGGGAAGGGCTAACATACAGTAGGTATCCCCTTCTGAAGAGCAAACTTAAGATCAATAAAGTTAGAGGCCGACCCAGAATAAACAAAGGCACTACCTGACCCATTGTTTAAACCAAATGTAATATTAATAGGTACTAATAACTTCCGCTTTACCACCCCAGGGAGTACCTTATCCTTAGATCCCTCTGGTTTGGGTGATCTTCCGGAAGGAGGGACCTTGGGACCATGCCGGATCCAATAATCGCCACAATAGAAACATGTACCACGACGACGATGTTGATCTCTTCTGGTCAAACCGAGTTGCACAGATTTGTCAGTACAAAGCTCGGACTTGATCCCCACTTGATTGGTCTCTGGTTTGGACATAACCTGTGGAAAAAGCAAATGCTCCCGTTGTCTCTCCCTAATGCCTCTGTCCAGTCTCACAGCAAGAGTCATGGTTTTCTCCAAGGTCTCAGGAGAGGAATAACACGCAAGCATGTCTTTGAGAGTCTCAGATAGGCCAGATCTAAACTGACTTTTCAGAGCATGTTCATTCCAACCAGAGGGAACGCACCATTTCCGAAATTGAGTACAGTAGTCTTCTACCAGTCGGTCACCCTGCTCAAGAGATTTTAACTGACTTTTCGCAAATGATGCTCTGTTAAATTCATCATACAAAACCCAGAGGGCTTGAAGTCGGAGGGGGGGTAACAAAAATGCCCAGTCTTGGGGGTCGCCTTGTAATAAGGATATAATAATTCCCACTCTTTGTTGAGCAGAACCAGAAGGGTGAGGGCGCAAACGGAAATACAGTTTGCAGCTCTCCCTAAAGGCAAAAAAAAATAGCGATCTCCGAGAACCGATCAGGAAGCTTAACATGAGGTTTATTTATTATTTATTTTATGCACTTATCTAGCGCTACTATATTCCGCACTGCTTTACAGACATTAGCATCCAACTGTCCCCAATGGGGCTCATAATCTGAGTTCCCTATCAGTATGTCTTTGGAGTGAGGTTCCACCGGTAGTGCGGATGACGAAGAAACAGAGAGGTTTTGGACAGTTTCCTGTGCTTGAAACCTCTCCCCTAACTCCTGGACAATCTGAGCCAGGTTTTGGACATGATCCGTGAGCGTTTGCAATGGAACCATTATATGGTAGTACAGCCTGTGATTCTATCACGAGAAGGGGAATAGGGAAGGTGCAAACTGACTCCACCCACTCCTCTGTCCCTGACTACTTGCACCTACCTGACCTAGGCAACAGAGTGCAACTGGACGGCGATCCCTAGCCTGCGTAAGTGTGGAGAGACAAACAGACAAACAAAGAGAGGTCGAACTAGCAAGGTCAAAACCAGGAGGAGCAAGTAAAAAACAGGGAGCAAGCGGGAACAGGTTAAAGTCAAGCCGAAGTCAAATACCAGGAGATGCAAAAGTACAATAGGAGCAAGCAAGAGACAAAGTCGAGTAACAAGCCGAAATACCAAAACTGATTTAAATGCCAATGGAGTATTCACAAGGTATAGGATCTTTATCACAGGCAACCTGTGGGCAGCAGGCTGCCTGTTTAAATAGGGGAGAGAGGGAGTCATGGGATGTGGCCAGCATCACATGACTCATCCCCCTACAACCTGCTGAGCACCAATTGCTCAGTTCGGCGCTAAGACTTTTCGCCGAAAGTACGGGACCGGAGGACACCGACCACGTTAAGGAGGCGTGCGCGGCCGGGTCCTTTCCGCCCCCCGTTGCCCTGGAGACGAGGACGGGAGGGCACGTCCATGCTCTGAAGTTATCACAGGGCCAAGTGACACAGAAAAGGATTTTTATGCAGCTGTATATACATAAGACAAGGACCATTCTTTGCTCTGGGTGGTGGCAGATATGTGTGGGCTGGCATGAGGAAATTCAAATATATGTGGTCGTCACAGGTGTTGAATTCCTCAGAGATCCATGCCACATTCATTTTTAAAAATGTGAGGTAGTCCACACTGTCGTGAGCTAGGCGAGTGCGTTTATCGGTCACGATCCCCCCTGTTACACTGAGCGTCCTTTCGGACAGGACACTCGGCGAGGGGCAAGCCAAGAGTTCAATGGCAAATTGTGCCAGCTCTGGCCACATCTTTTTGCGTGGTAGGATTGGTACCCGCACCTGTTTCGCTGTGGGTGGAAATTCCTCTGCCAGCGCTTGCAACAGCAGAATGCAGCATCTCTTGCAGCAAGGCCTGGAAATGCTGCATTCTGCCAGCCCTCTGTGATGCTGGTAAAATCTCCACCATTTTGTGTTTGTACCGGGGGTCTAAGTAGGTTGCCACCCAGTACTGGTCCTTGCCCTATATGCTTTTTATACGGAGGTCCCTTTTCAAACACTGGAGCATGAAGGCCCCCATTTGCACTAAATTGGAAGCTGAGGGGCGCCCTGGCTCCTTATCATCGCCCAGGAGAATGTCGTCCTCGGTCTCCTCCCCCCAGGCACGGACAACACCAGGGATACCCGAAAAGTTTAAAGCCCCCCTCAAAGCCTGCTCTTCTTGCTCCTCCTCCCCCCAGCCACCATCCTCCTCTGACTCCTGCTGACTTGTCTCAGATGGAGTAGCCCCCCCTAGGAATTCATGTAGCAATGCAACTTCCTCATCTTCCAGCTCCTGCTCCTCGACAGCTTGATCAATGACACGATGCAATGCACGCTTCAGAAAGAAGGCATAAGGTACGATGTCACTGATGGCGCCCTGGCTGCGACTGATCAGTTTGGTGATCTCATCAAATGGCCGCAGAAGTCTGCATGCGTCGCACATGAGCAGCCACTTGCGCGGTTGAAAGAAACCAAGCTCCCCAGAAGCTGTCCTGCTGCAGAGTTTGTACAGGTAGTCGTTAACGGCACGTTGCTGCTGGAGCAGCCTATCAAGTATATACAAGGTGGAGTTCCAGCGCGTCGGGCTGTCAAAAATCAGAGGTCTGAGGGGCAGGTGGTGGCGCCGCTGTGGATCAGCAAGGTGAGCCGTGGCCGTGTAAGATCTTCTAAAATGGCCAGAGATTTTCCTGGCCTGCCGCAAGACGTTCCTGACCCCAGGGTATTTGGCAACGAATCGCTGCAGACTCAGATCAGGATGTGTGCCATGCACGGCACGTGTGTCATTTTGCCCTGTTTCAGTGCGCTCAGCAGATTGGCACCGTTGTCGCACACCACTTTACCAACTGTCAAATTGATCGGCCTGTGACCACAGAGCTGAAAGCAGTGCAGGACCGGTGTGGCACCTGGCTTCCAGGCACAACAGCCGCAGCAAAGCACAGCAACGTCTCACCTGGCAAGTCAAATTGGTTCTGGGGAGCTTGGGGGGTGCAGCGGAAGAGGCGGTAGCAGTGGAAAAGGAGGAGCCAGCCGAGGAGGAGACGGAGGATGGAGTAGGAGGAGGAGAAGAAGAGATAGGCCTGCATGCAATTAGTGGCGGTAACACCAAATCTACACGGGAGCTTGGGGTTACATGCTTGATGGCCGTTAGAAGGTTCACTCAGTGGGCAGTAAAAGTTATGTACCTTCCCTGCCCGTGTTTGCTAGACCACGTGTCTGTGGTCTGATGTATATTGGCACCGACATTGTGTGCCAGAGATATATTCACTTGCCGCTGAATGTGGCCATATAGCTCTGGGATGCCCTTCTGGGAGAAATGTTTTGTTCCGGGGACCTTCCATTGCGATGTGCCAATGGCCACAAATTTTCTAAAGGCCTCAGAGTCCACCAGGTTATATGGCAGTAGTTGGTAGGCTAGCAGTTACGACAAGCCGGCGGTCAGCCATTGGGCAAGAGGGTTATCTGGCGTCATCAACTTTTTATGCTCGAACATTTGGGCCACGGAAGCCTGCCTTCTGCCAGATGAATGCGACGACGGCACGGTGGAAGGTGGAGTGGAGGAAAAAGGGAGGAGAGAGGAGAAGGAGAAGAGACAGGACGTGGAGCGCCGGGAGTGTGGCTTTATGGGTTCTGACGGTGTTGCTCCCACTGGGCTCGGTGATAGGAGGCCAGGTGCCTTCTTAAGGCGGTCGTCCCTAGGTGAGTGTTGGGCTTACCGCGACTTATGAGTTGACAGCACAGGCTACAAATGGCAACACTATTGTCAGCATCTGACACGTTAAAAAAAGTCAACACTACGGAGCCATGTCCCGGCGTCTTGGGAGCACTAGAAGTGAACGTGCATTGTGGATGGCTCACTCCAGATACATTTGCAGTCTGCTTTTTGCCTCCTGTGCCCTGCGAGTTCTGCCTTCTCCTCCCTCTTTGCTGCTCTGTCTCTCCAGCTGAACTCCCCTCCTCTTGTGGGCACCCACGTGACGTCCATCGACACGTCATCATCGTCACCTTCACCACCACTGACATTTGAGATCTCGGAGTAGGCAGCAACCTCCCTCCCTGGGCTGATCTGGGTACTGTCGTCAGACCGCTGGGTGGCAGCGTTGCTACCTCCTCTTTCTCATCCGATGTCAAGAATGGCTGCGCATCGGTAAGGTCTGGGAATGGATGGGAAAATAATTCCTCTGACTCGAGTAGAGGTGCTATGGTGGTGGTGTCTTTGGGGGTGCGCACAGCAGAGTGAGGAGGGTGCAGAAGCGGAAGGCTGAATGAGCCACTCAACCAACTCTGGTGCGTCCTTTGAAGTAATCGCACGCGCCTTCTCCAACTTCCCACTTAGGCTCCGACCTGGTGCACCTGCCCAACCCCTACCACCCCTGTGGAATGGCCTGCCTCTTCCTCTACCTGTAATTTTCAAAATTACCCTCTGCCTATGTCCCTAGAAAAGAGCAGTTTTTGTGGAAGCAGGTATATCGCAGGGCTCAATCTATATTTGGTGGAAACAGGTATATCAATCCCCTTAATCAGTATTTTGTGGAAGCAGGAATATCAAAGGCCTTAATCAATACTTGGTGGAAACAGGTATATCAAACCCCTTAATTAGTATTTTGTGGAAGCAAGTATATCGCAGGCCTCAATCAATATTTGGTAGAAACAGGTATATCAAACCCAGTAATCAGTATTTTGTGGAAGCAGGTATCTCGCAGGCCTCAATCAATATTTGGTGGAAGCAGGTATATCAATCCCCTTAATCACTATTTTGTGGAAGCAGGTATCTCGTATGGCCTCAATCAATATTTGGTGGAAACAGGTATATCAAACCCCTTAATCAGTATATTGTGGAAGCAGGTATATCGCAGGCCTCAATCAATATTTGGTGGAAACAGGTATATTGAACCCCTCAATCAGTATTTTGTGGAAGCAGGTATATTGCAGCCCTCAATCAGTATTTTGTGGAAGCAGGTATATCAAACCCCTTAATCAGTATTTTGTGAAGCAGGTATCTCACAGGCCTCAATCAATATTTGGTGGAAGCAGGTATATCAATCCCCTTAATCAGTATTTTGTGGAAGCAGGTATATTGCAGGCTTCAATCAATATTTGGTGGAAACAGGGATATCAAACACCTTAATCAGTATTTTGTGGAAGTAGGTATATCGCAGGCCTCAATCAATATTTTGTGGAAGCAGGTATATCAAACCCCTTAATCAGTATTTTGTGGATGCAAGTATATTGCAGGCCTCAATCAATATTTGGTGGAAACAGATATATCGAACCCCTTAATCAGTATTTTGTGGAAGCAGGTATATCGCAGCCCTCAATTTGTATTTTGTGGAAGCAGGTATATCAAACCCCTTGATCAGGATTTTGTGGAAGCAGGTATATCGCAGCCATCAATTAGTATTTTGTGGAAGCAGGTATATTAAACCCCTTGATCAGGATTTTGTGGAAGCAGGTATCTCGCTGACCTCAATCAATATTTGGTGGAAGCAGGTATATCAATCCCCTTAATCAGTATTTTGTGGATGCAGGTATATTGCAGACCTCAATCAGTATTTTGTGGAAGCAGGTATATCAAACCCCTTAATCAGTATTTTATGGAAGCAGGTATATCGCAGGCCTCAATCAATATTTTGTCAGGTATATCGAACCCCTTAATCAGTATTTTGTGGAAGCAGTTATATCGCAGCCCTCAATCAGTATTTTGTGGAAGTAGGTATATAAAAAAGTTGCTATTTAGAATTAGTGACTTTTAAAAATACCTTTATTAGTGATAGTGTGGGTATAGGTATGTATATACCAACAGAGTGTACTACAATTTCAAAAGGGATTATATATAAATTTCTTTTGACAGGGGAGTAGTGACCCCTACTAGTGATACAATACTGTCAATAGACTTAGACGGTTCGAGGATCATATCAAAAATGAATAATAAGACAGGGTCTGAGGAAAGGGCAGGGCAGACACAATGCTTACCCTAAAAAGCCCTAAAAACTGCTCAGCCCAGGGTGACCCCCTGATGGTGGGGGTTCCCTGTCCCTGTACCTAAGACTGTCAAATCCCTAGATTGACCCTAGCCAGGGACAATTATATGGTATACGAAAACAGTAATGGAGATATATCAGGAATGGAAGGTGGTTCAAATATATGGGGTCACCACCTGCCCTTTTCCGAAAATCAAAAATACATGTTAAACAAACAATATAAGAGTGGAGGGGGGTCCAGATCAAATGTACAATACGCACGTTTTGAAAAATGCACATCTTATTACACACACCTCAGGTGATTGATTTTTGGAAAAGGGCAGGTGGTGACCCCATATATTTGAACCACCTTCCATTCCCGATATATCTCCATTACTGTTTTCGTATACCATATAATTTTCCCTGGCTAGGGTCAATCTAGGGATTTGACAGTCTTAGGTTCGGGGACAGGGAACCCCCACCATCAGGGGGTCACCCTGGGCTGAGCAGTTTTTAGGGCTTTTTAGGGTAAGCATTGTGTCTGCCCTGCCCTTTCCTCAGACCCTGTCTTATTATTCATTTTTTATATGATCCTCGAACCGTCTAAGTCTATTGACAGTATTGTATCACTAGTAGGGGTCACTACTCCCCTGTCAAAAGAAATTTATATATAATCCCTTTTGAAATTGTAGTACACTCTGTTGGTATATACATACCTATACCCACACTATCACTAATAAAGGTATTTTTAAAAGTCACTAATTCTAAATAGCAACTTATATAAAACCTACGTGATAATAAAATCCAACAAAAATCTAATTACTAGGCAATTTATTAGGTATATAAAAAACCCTTAATCACACCACCCTGTTTTTTTTAGGGCAACAGGTATATCGCAGCCGTCAATCAGTATTTTGTGGAAGCAGTCATATCACACCCCTCAATTCATTTTTTTGGGGGCAACAGGTATATTACTGTGTTGCAAATAGTTGTTCCAATAGGGCTTGTCCCTCTATATAGCTGCAGTATCGCAGCAGAACTACACAGAACTGCTGCACAATACATATGTACTATAATATACTTTCTATGTTAGAAAATATATTATAAGTATATCACACCCCTCAGTATATCACACCTATCGATAGCACACCTATACCAGTCCTTAAAAGGACTTTTGTGGCCCTATTAGCTAGGGTTTGGTGTCCCTAACAGCCTGTCCCTGCTCCACACAGCAACCTCTTCCTACACTGGCAAAACACAGAATGTAAAATGGCTGCCAGATCGGGTTCTGTTATAGGGTGGGGGTGTGTCCATGTGCTGAAATGTCTCAATTCGCTGTCCTGTCCCACTTGATGGATGTGTCATGGGTCAAAGTTTGGCAAAGAATATGGCCATATGTTCGCATGTTTGGCGAATCGTGAATGCGCAAAGTTCGCGGCGAAACGACCGCCGGGTGAACCGCAAGGCCATCTCTACTACTACTACTGCTACTGCTACTACTACTATACGACTACTACTACTATTACTACTACTACTTTTACATCCTTTCTGGAACTAAGCAATGGAGAAGAATGACTTCTGCCTGCAGTCTATTTAGGTCCTTTTACCTAAATAATTCTCAATAATTGGAAATGAGCATTTATAGGAGCATTCATTTGGCCGATTGTTAGCCAAATGATCTAAAATGAGTTTGGCGGTTTTCTCATGACCCACAAGATGTAGCATAAGTCCTCGTCCACATTTGCGTTTTTCACTGACGCATGTTATCCGCATTTTCCACGAACAGCACATGTACCAATTACATAGTAACATAGTACATAAGGCCGAAAAAATACATTTGTCTATCCAGTTCGGCCTGTTATCCTGCAAGTTGATCCAGAGGAAGGCAAAAAACAAACAAACTGTGAGGTAGAAGCCAATTTTCCCCACTTTAGGGGAATAAAAAATTCCTTCCCGACTCCAATCAGGCAATCAGAATAACTCCCTGGATCAGCGACCCCTCTCTAGTAGCTATAGCCTGTAATATTATTAAGCTCCAGAAATACATCCAGGCCCCTCTTGAATTCCTTTATTGTACTTACCACCACCACCTCCTCAGGCAGAGAGTTCCATAGTCTCACTGCTCTTACCGTAAAGAATCCTCTTCTATGTTTGTGTACAAACCTTCTTTCCTCCAGACGCAGAGGATGTCCCCTCGTCACAGTCCTAGGGATAAACAGATGATTGGATAGATCTCTGTACTGACCCCTGATATATTTATACATAGTAATTAGATCTCCCCTCAGTCGTCTTTTTTCTAAAGTGAATAACCCTAATTTTGATAATCTTTCAGGGTACTGTAGTTGCTCCATTCCAGTTATTACTTTAGTTGCCCTCCTCTGAACCCTCTCCAGCTCTGCTATGTCTGCCTTGTTCACAGGTGCCCAGAACTGTACACAGTACTCCATGTGTGGTCTGACTAGTGATTTGTAAAGTGGTAGGACTATGTTCTCATCCCGGGCCTCTATGCCCCTTTTGATACAACCCAATATCTTATTGGCCTTGGCAGCAGCTGCCTGACACTGGCTTTTGCAGCTTAGTTTTTGCTGTTTATTAAAATTCCTAGATCCTTTTCCATGTCAGTGTTACCCAGTGTTTTACCATTTAGTATATACGGGTGACTTGCATTATTCCTTCCCATGTGCATAACTTTACATTTGTCAGTGTTAAACCTCATCTGCCACTTATCTGCCCAAGCCCCCAGTCTATCCAGATCCCTCTGTAGTAGTATACTGTCCTCATCAGTGTTAATTACTTTACACAGTTTAGTGTCATTGCTTTAAATATGTCTGTTCACATTTCAGTATTTTCTTTACTGACCATGGGCACTATTTTGATCCGTGATGCAGACCAAGCACGTGCATAGAAGTCTATGGGTCTGTGAAAACCACAGACATGCCACGGATGGCATCCATGGTGCGTCCGTTTTTCACTGAAGACTGATAGGAGATGAGCAATGTCAGTGAATTATGGATGACACACAGATGGTAAAAAAGGACACACAGACAGACCAACAACAGTTCCTTCAAGGACAGCTTCACAGATAAAACACGTACGGTTTTTTCCACGGATGTGACAATGACACGGAAATGTAGACAAGGCCTACGTTTTATGTAAATACATACATGCACACAGGTACACAAGTCACACACACATATATATACTGTATGTAATATACTGTATTATATGTCACTGGTGTCCATTATGTAATGATCTGCTACTCCATGAATTTTGGTTTTCTTTGCTCTTATGATGGAACAGAATACACAGATATGACAGCACAGATCTGAACCCAGACTAACACTCTATTGAGTTCTATGGAAATAAGGGAGTGTCTTAAGCCCATGTTTCAATATCTCTGAGCCAAGAAGGCCCCTGCTTAGTACCTTAAAGGGTTTCTGTCACCATGATTAACCCTATTAAACTAGCTGACATTAGCGATGTGCTAATGACAGCTAAACCTAACTAGTCTATTCCTACGTGTATCTATGCCCCTGTTACTCCAGAAATATAACTTGTATAACATACTAATTAGCCTCTAGGTGCAGGGGGGGGGGGGGGCGTTGCCCCTGCTCCTAGGGGGTCTGTTCTCCTACCTCTGGCCACGCCCCCCTGTTACACTTGATTGACAGGGCCAGGCAGCGGTCACCTCCAACTACCGGCCCCGTGCAGCCGGCGAGTGCCCTTCACTCCATTTATCAGCAAACGACCTTCTAATAAATGACCTCCCGCCAATCTGATATTGATAACCTGTCCTGAGGATAGGTCCTCATTATCTAAGTAATGGAAAGCCCCTTTAAGTGTAATTGGTTTATGTTTCCTTCATAGCAACTAGGAATATTGAAAAATAATTCATATATAACTGAATTCACCTCTAGTTGTCGGATCACCACGTCCTGCAATCCATCTAAGGCCAGTGGTAGACATAGGTAGGTAGCAGGTAGGTTGCGTGTGGCAGCCTTCAGGCTTTTCTCACCTTGGATCGACCCTTTTTTCCAGGTCAACGCATGTCAATCGGCACAACCGTATCAGACTTTAAAGTGACTTTATGACACCCTACATCTTATCTTCTTGCCCTAGCTTGCATTAGATGATAAAATAAAATGTTAATGCACCTCCAAAGCCAGCAACCTGTTCACCTATGGGGGGCATTTTAACACGTCGGTGGCAGTGGGTCCCCCTTGGGTGCAGTTAAAAAAAAAAAGTTGAGGTTTTAAAAAAATTAAAATTACGGAGACTGGTTGCTATTTTTAGAATGACTTAAATAGATTCTACCAGATTAAATGTATATGGTTGTCCCCTTCCAGAAACAGCACCACTCATGTTTATGGCTTGTGTTAGGTATTGCCGCTCAGTTCCATTGAAGTCAATGGGGCGCAGCTGCAAAACTGCATGCAACCACCTGTGTACAGGTGTGGCGCTGTTTGAGTTAGGCCTCTTGCACATGAACGTTGTGTGCCCATGGCCGCATACGGCGGGTCTGCAATACACGGGCACCGGCCCCTGTTTACTCTGCATCACGGATGCGGACCCATTCACTTCAATGGGTCCGAAATCACTGAGATGCGGAACGGAAGCACGGATCGGAAACCCACTGATGCACTACGGAGTGCTTCTGTGATGTTTCTGTCCGTGCCTAAAAAAAATAGAACTAAATAGAATAAAAATAAAAAAATAGAACACTGCAAATTGCTGTCCCCAATGCACGGAAAGGATGCACAACGTTCGTGTGCAAGAGGCCTAATAAGAAAAAAAAATTATTTATTTTTTCTAATTCTGTACAACCCCTTTAATGACAGCATAGTCACAGAACAATCATGACGGGTGAAAAGAAGTCCTGATGACAGAAAAGGGGTGGGAGTCAAATGGATGTGATGTCATAAAGGCTCCCTATGGCCATAGGACAATGACAAGCAGTTCTAAGGCCTCTTTCACACTTGCGTTGTCCGGATCCGGCGTGCACTCCACTTGCCGGAATTACACGCCGGATCCGGAAAAACGCAAGTGTACTGAAAGCATTTGAAGACGGATCCGTTTTCAAATGCGTTCAGTGTTACTATGGCAGCCAGGACGCTATTAAAGTCCTGGGTGCCATAGTAGTAGCGGGGAGCGGGGGAGCAGTATGCTTACAGTCCGCGCGGCTCCCGGGGCGCTCCAGAGTGACGTCAGAGCGCCCCATGCGCATGGATGACGTGCCATGCGATCACGTCATCCATGCGTGTTGGGCGCCCTGACGTCACTCTGAAGCGCCCCGGGAGCCGCACGGATGGTAAGTATGCTGCTCCCCCGCTCCCCGCTACATTTTACCATGGCTGCCAGGACTTTAGCGTCCCAGCAGCCATGGTAACCACTCTAAAAAAGCTAAACGTCGGATTCGGCAATGCGCCGAAACAACGTTTAGCTTAAGGCCGGATCAATGCCTTTCAATGGGCATTAATTCCGGATCCGGCCTTGCGGCAAGTGTTCAGGATTTTTGGCCGGAGCAAAAAGCGCAGCATGCTGCGGTATTTTCTCCGGCCAAAAAACGTTCCGTTCCGGAACTGAAGACATCCTGATGCATCCTGAACGGATTTCACTCCATTCAGAATGCATTAGGATAAAACTGATCAGGATTCTTCCGGCATAGAGCCCCGACGACGGAACTCTATGCCGGAACAAAAGACTGCAAGTGTGAAAGAGCCCTAAGAGAAATATACCAGCGCTGGAGGTGGAGGAGGCCTCTGAGACTATTTCAATAGACCTAATCTAAATCAATATCACCATCAGCAGTTATTATGCCCTCCCCATGTCTCCACTGGGCATCCTGGTCAATTGTCATTCACAAGTTCAGACTGCTCAGTGTCATGATTACAGAGTTGGCATCAATGATGAGTAAAACTGTTACATGTCCAATAAATATTCCAAAAAAACTGAAATCTTTATCTATGTCATAGATACAATTATTGCTTTGATGAAATGATATTAGGAAAGATAATGGTGCCTGGTGGGTCTCTCCCATGCTCCGCAGCCTATGGGTTCACCTTCCAAGGCTGGTCCAGGTGTAGCTTCCTCCCAGAAGTGGCACAGAGGCTTCATAAATATAGTTGTCTTTGGCCCAATATTGACCAGTACCCCTTATTTAGAAAAATTTGATAATAAAGGCTCATGCACACGACCGTATGTATTCTGAGGTCCGCAAAAAAAATAAAAATGGATGACATCCGTGTGACGTCCGAGTGCCACTGTAACAATGCCTGTCCTTGTCCGCAAAACAAACAAGAATAGGACATGTTCTATTTTTTGTGGAACGCACTTGCAGACATACGGAAAGGGAATGCACATAGAGTCATTTGAAGTGAATGGTTCCAAAAAAACGGAAAGGACACGGGAAAGAAAATGCGGTTGTGTGCATGAGGCAAATAAAATAGCAATAATAGCAGACTTATAATAAAACTAAGAGTATAAAAAAATATAATTACATTTTTGGGGTCAAGATTTTTTTGTAGGAGAAGAAGAGTCTACAGCAATCTCAGTGAGACCATGAGGATAGGGGGGGCTATAGGTTCTACAGAAGCATCAAGGGCATGTAGTCCTCCTCCTTGGAGCAAGGATCAATGAGAGCAAGAACTGAGCTCCAGCTCTGGACTGGATTTCCCATTGAAGCAGAGAATGTGGCTGCTCCAGGTTGTATAATAATCCGGGATAAAACTCTTGGTCACAGTGCAGGTTTCTGAGTTTGGTGACCTGACACAACCCCACCAACCCCTGTGACAACCCCTCCACCACAGGGCACTGGAGCGCACACTGCATGGCACATACATGGAGCTACATTGTTACCAGCTGACCATGAAACAGCACAAGAGCTGGCAGGATTTCCTCTGTGATACAATGTATCATCCCTGGAGCTTCATGTAACATCCTAGAGAAATAAATAGACAACCAACCAACTATAGCAACTTAATTACAAGCTGCAAAACAAAATGTAAGCAAATAGCAGCACATCCTAGGACCAGGAGATGAGGAGGTGACCAAAGCCAGAAGCCTCTCCTCCAGAGCAAATACAGCTCTTCATCTTCACCCCTTCAGTGTAAAGTTGATTTATTAGTGCTTGTTAACCTGAGGCCAGACACATTATTTTACTATTACTTATTATTATTATTATTATTATTATTATTATTATTATTATTGCATTTCAATATATCTGAACACATAAAAATTTGAATTCTGTACAAGTATCATCCACACCTGGTTGAAATCGTAATTTTTCTGTATACAATCCTATTAAACTTACTTAAAAAATGCCCCTAAATACATTATTTCACTAATAAAGATATTGTTTCATATTTCCTAATGCTTTACAAAAAAAAAGCAGCAGTTATTCTTAAATAAAATGGATATCTGTCTAATTTCAGTTACTTTTCTTACTTTAATTGATTTTACTCCACATACAAGAGGGTAAGTTTAATTGTGAAGTTATATACAGAATCAGCCATGCTTGCTCCTGCGCAAAGCAGCCAATTTCATTTTGTTTCAACAGTACCAAACTAGACTTGTCCCATTTATTTTAGGTTTAGGAAAAGTTTTTTTTTCTTAATGTCATATACTATTATAAATAATGAACATATCACCCTGATAATCGGACCGGGCATTTTATATTATAGCAGTGCTCATTTGGTTTTGATTCTTATTTTTATTCCATCCTATGGGGAACAGAAGAGTATGCAGAATATATTTGTCATTGTAATATGCAGAATATGTTACACTATTTTCCCAGTATTTGGGAGCTAGCAAACTTGGGGGCTACATAGATCCTCAATATAATAAATCTGATATTTCAGAGTTGCATAGATTGGGTTTCACTTAATTTTAAAGGCAATATCATTTATTTCTAAAAAGGTGAAACAAAATCACCATTAATTGCTTTTAAAAATGGCCATTAATTTATCAGTTTAAAATAAAAAAAAGTCACCCTTAATTTCTTCATTAAGACAAATATTAACCCCCCCCCCCAAAAAAATTATAATAATAATAATATTAAAAAATAGCGAATTCTTTAAAAATGGCCATTAATTTATCAGTTTAAAATAAAAGTCACCATTAATTTCTTCATTAAGACAAATATTCACCCCCCAAAAAAATATAATATTAAAAAATAGCGAATTCTTTAAAAATGGCCATTAATTTCTCAGTTTAAAATAAAAAAAGTCACCCTTAATTTCTTCATTAAGACAAATATTAACCCCCCCCCAAAAGAAAATAATAATAATAATAATATTAAAAAATAGCGAATTCTTTAAAAATGGCCATTCATTTATCAGTTTAAAATAAAAGTCACCATTAATTTCTTCATTAAGACAAATATTCACCCCCAAAAAAAAAATATAATATAAAAAAATAGCGAATTCTCTAAAAATGGCCATTAATTTCTCAGTTTAAAATAAAAAGTCACCATGGAATTCATCTTTAAGATAAATATTCACCCCATCTCCCCACAAAAAAACCCCAAAAAAACAAAAAAAAACGTATAATAATAAAAATATAGCAAATTCTTCAAAAATAGTCATTCATTTCTCGGTTTAAAATAAAAAAGACACCATTAATTTCTTCATTAAGATATTCACCCCCTCCTCCAAAAAAAATATATAATGATAAAAAATAGCAAATTCTTCAAAAATGGCCATTAATTTATCATCTTAAAATAAAAATTCACCATGGAATTCTTCATTAAGATTAATTTTTACCCCCTCCCCCCCCCCAAAAAAAAGTATAATAATAAAAAATATAGTAAATTCTTTAAAAATGGTCATTCATTTCTCAGTTTAAAATAAAAAGTCCTCATAAAATTCTTCATTAAGATAAATACTCACGCCCACCCCACCCAAAAAAATAGCAATTTTTTTTTAAAGGCCATTAATTTGTTAATTGAGCATAACATTTCTAAACTAAATTTTCACCAATAACAAAAAATAATAATAAAATAAAACTAAACCACCAGTAATTTCTGATATACCATCAAGCAAATACAAGAATCAAACAGGGAGAAATTCTTTGGAAGTACAAAAAGAAAAGTTTAATGCTGCCCTTGTTGTCAGTGAAGCCCCAGGTTAACGTTATTGCACCTTCTCAATGCCAATGCATACAATCAAGTCATATGTAAGGAGCAGATATGCAGTTAATACAAAATAGGATGAAAAGTCCAATAGTCTTTAGAAGATCTCAAATCAGACAAGTCCAGTCATCTGAGATCTTATAAAGGGCACTGAGTTAGGGAAAGTGGCAAGGGGGTAGTTGACAGCACTGGAGAAGCCTACCATTGGTGGGGAGATATGTGGTAGGCTGAAGCCCAAGCTGCTGGCAGGAGAGTTCTCATGGTACAATATAGGAACCCTTACTATCCTTTGGGTTGTGTGGGACATGTTTGCAGCCTCCAGGTCTGCAGCAAGCTGTCTTTTCCATTTATTCCTGCGGTTCTGGAACCAGATTTTGACCTGGGTCTCTGTAAGGTGGAGGGAGGCTGCCAGACCTGCTCTCTCAGAGCTGCTCAGATACCTCTTCACATCAAAGGTGGACTCCAGCTGGAAGACCTGACTCCTGCTGAAGACAGTGCGGGTTTTCTTCTTTCTGGAGGATTTTTGGTCTAAGTCCTGCTCCAGTTTCTCCTCTTCTTTACACTGGAAGCCCTCATCTCTTTTGTCTTCTGGTCCATGACTGTGCTGTTTTCTGTAGGTCCTACATTGCCTCTCCGAACCTTCTGAGATCTCCGGAGAATCTCTGTCACTAGCTGAAAGGAAAGGGGGAGAAAGGGCATGAGAAATATGTTGGAAAGAGGAGTTTATTGTATTTTATTGTACAGTAATTAACACACACATAAAATGTACATCACATATGTATAATACACCCAGCATGGGAAGGGTTAACTGCGGCCTATGGCTCTGGGGGATAAAAGGGACTTCATGACTGGAGCCAAAGAAAGTGGTTAATAGAAGACCTGATAGAGGATAAATAGATAGATAATAGACAGAAAGATAATAGATAGATAGATAGATAGATATGAGGTAAATAGAAATATAGATAGATATATAGATAGATAATTGATAGATGGATGATTGATATAGATAGAAGATAGATAGATAGATAGATAGATAGATAGACAGATATGAGATAGATAAGAGATATATAAATATGAGGTAGAGATCGATAGATAGATAGATAGACAGATATGAGATAGATAAGAGATATATAAATATGAGGTAGAGATAGATAGATAGATAGATAATAGATAGATAGATAGTCCTTTATTGCCTTTTCAACTTTCTGTTCACAGATTTTTCCCATCACATGTGTCTCCAGTAATGAGGTTTGCAGCTCCACTATATATATCCAGCAGCTCGGGATATAACATATAAGGATTTCAGGGTCACATATCTGTGGGATTAGGTGATTTCTGATTCCTTTCTCAGCCCTGCTATATGTATATCTTAACTGTACAGATCGCAGAGCTATCCCTTTAAATATCTTTACAATTCATCATCATTACCTCTACATTTTTGTACAGCTTCATCCTTCCCCTCATCCTCATCATCATCCCTGAGCAGACAGACATATTTCTCCAGAGACATGCAGTTTATAACAGCAGCATCAACCCTAATACCAGGGCCTGTATCACATGAATGAGCTAATATGGCAGCTTTCCCTGAGGCCACCCAGACAACCCGTAATCCCCGGGTTACACCTCAGTCCCCTCATTCTCTGCTCAAACTCTGACAAACTTGAAAGTGTGTAGTGAGGACTGGGAGTGATGGCCTCTAATTGGGGCTGTGAAAGGTTCTGCATAAAGGGCAATGGCCTCCCGGAAACAGTGACAGTGATTTGTACTGTACTGATATATATATGGTCATTGTATACTCTCATCCTCATACTGTGTCAGCATTACTACCAGGATATAAACCGTATCTACATTTCTATAACTATATATATATATTACTAGTATTATTATAAACATACTATATGTTGTTTACAGATTACTAGTATTTCTATTATTACTACTGCCTCTATGTGAACATTATATACATTATTATTTATATTATTATACTACTATAGGAATATTGTATGCTTCCTATTAATAACAGTATTACTAAGACTACCATTATCCGTACTACAACAGCACCAGATGCAATCATCATCATCAGTAGTAGTAGTAGTAGTAGTAGTAGTATTACTGCTACTGTATTGTATGCTTGAGTATTCCTATAATTCACTACTACTTCTATTATTACTGCTTTAAAAATGTACACATTACTATTCTCTATATACTATTATTACTACATGAACATTATACTTATCTCTATATCCTATATTACTACTACATGAAGATTGTATACATAATTATTTTATTATATTATTATATTATTCTCTATATTATTATTATTATTATTATTATTACTACATGGACATTGTACACATTACTATTTAATATATACTATCATTACTACATGGATATTGTACACATTACTATTCTCTATATACTATTACTACATGGTCATTGTATACAATTACTATTCTCTATATACTATTACTGCATGGACATTGCACACATTACTATTTACTATATACTATTACTACATTATCATTGTATGCATTACTATTCTCTATATACTATTATTACTACATGATCATTGTATACAATTACTACTCTCTATATACTATTAGTACTACATGATCATTGTATACAATTACTATTCTCTATATACTATTAGTACTACATGATCATTGTATACAATTACTATTCTCTATATACTATTATTACTACATGAACATTGTAGGTATTATAATTCCTAAAATTGAAGTTACTATTACAACTAGTTCCTGAATATTGTATTATTATTATTATCCCCAGAATTAGTACTACATGCTGATTGTACCATTTCTAGACTTATTCTTCCTCCTATAAGAGCACTGTTTGCCCAGTAAATCGCTACTATTATTTCTCCTTTGCATCATTATTATTACATGACTACATCACCCAATATTCATGTACAACATGGCTTCTGGAAGTTCATTATTTCCTTCTAGAAGGAGGTCAGGAAACCTTCCTGGTGCCTGGCTCTCTCCCTGTGATAAATAGTGGGGGGCACTTACTTTCCGGACTGGTGCACCCTATGTAGGTGGCCTGGGCCCTCCTGTACCACTCCATGGGGTTGTCTCTCAGAGGGTGGCTGCCCTGGGAGCCGAAGTGATAAGGGGAGAGCTGGCAGCACACTGCCGTGAAATGGCTTCCTGCCGACCGCACCGCCGGCTCTTCTTCTGGGCTTGAGGTCTTCTTCTTCTTGTCTTCTTTAACATCGGTGCCAAGCAGGTTCTCGATGAAGAAGGAGGACACCCTGGCTGGGGTCGAGCTCTGGTTCTCCGTGGAGTCATCAGGCATCTTGGCTGAGGTCTCCAGTGATCGTGTCGAAGGGAGGAGAGGGTGGCAATGCCCAATGGTGGTGGGTAAAGCTGGGCGAGATGCTCTACAGGAGAAGATCAGGGAGGCTGAAGGCAATCATTTCACATTGCTGCCTGCAAGGAGAAGGGAAGAAGCCTCCTGCCAGTCCTGACCCCAGCTCAGACACATAGGGGAAGGCAACACAAGAAAATAATAGCCCCTGCCGCAACAGAATCGCTTCTCTGCTGAATTCTCCGATTGGTTGAGCTTGAGGAACAAATTGGATTATTGAAGGGAAATAAGGAGAATGACTCCCGATGAGATGAGTCCTCTGCCTCAGTGCTGAGTGCCCGGGGGCCCCCAAGTGCCTGTCAGTCAGGAGCCTTATTTAGGTCAATTAGGGAAGCAAATCAAACTGCAGCAGAGAGAGAAGCAAATGCTGGATTCCCAGGAGTGCAGAGAGGAGGGAGATAAAGGCTGGGGAGGGGAGGGCTGGAGCTCAAGGGGGTGAGGTTAAGAGACCAAAATACAGGGAGAGGGAGAGGAGGACTGGGGGGGGGGGGGGGTCATAGAAAGTGACTGCAGACAGGAGAGGTGGCAGCAGGTGAATGGAGACAGCGGGGATGTAGCAGTGCCGAGGAGCTGGAGTGTGGAGACCTCTAGAAATACCTCTCCAGTCTGGTCCTGCTCGGGGTCTGGAAAGAGTTAAACGCAACACGATAGTTGTTAGCCCTTTAAGGAAGGAGTCTCAAAAACTGGAGCAAATGCCACAGGCAAGTGACCCTGGCAGTGCCACCCTGCCCCCTCCTCGCCATGCTCTCTAGGAAACTGGCCGCCTGCCTCCTATGTCCATCACCTCTGATTTCACAGGATTTTATCTACAAAGATCATGTTATGTGGACTGGTAGTCAGACAGCTACAAGGAGATAGAGAGAGAGTTAGAGAGAGAGATAGATAGATAGATAGATATGAGATGGATAATAGATATTAGATAGATAGATAATAGACAGATAGATAATAGATATGAGATAGATAGATAGATAATAGATAGATAGAGGGATATATATATAGATATTAGATAGATAGATGTGAAAAATAGATGATAGATACATAAATGATAGATTAGATAATAGATATAGAAATTTATAGATAGTTAGAAGAAAGATACATATACATGGTAGACAATAGATGCTGTAGATAATTCTGAGTTAGATATAGATAGCTAAATGATAAACAGATGATAGATACAGAAATATAGATACTTACAGATAGATATATAGATGATTGATAGATTGATCGATAAATTGATAGATATATGTTGCTAGATAGTTGGATGGATAGATAGATGATAAATATATAATAAATACATACAGATAGATGATAATGTATAGATACAGACAGATATATAGGTGACAGATAGATAGATGTTGCCAGATGGATAAGAATCGATAACAGATAAATAGATGATATAGATAGATAATTAGGATCATTTATAGATACAGATCTATAGGTGATATATGTAGGCAGATTGCTCACACATTGTGGTTATTGTCATTTATTGCCCCCTATTCAGTCATACGGAGCAGGTCTAGAAGGTATATATTATACAGTGTCCCGGGTGCAGACTGGTGCTCCTCTCAGCCAGTGCATTCACTTTCCTGCTCCCGGGCTCCCCTCAGCCTCAGTCATACGGAGCACTTCTAGAAGGTATATATTATACAGTGTCCCGGGTGCAGACTGGTGCTCCTCTCAGCCTCTCAGTCAGTGCATTCACTTTCCTGCTCCCGGGCTCCTCTCAGCCTCAGTCATTCGGAGCAAATCTAGAAGGTATATATTATACAGTGTCCCGGGTGCAGACTGGTGCTCCTCTCAGCCTCTCAGTCAGTGCCCTCACTTTCCTGCTCCCGGGCTCCTCTCAGCCTCAGTCATTCGGAGCACTAGAAGGTATATATTATACAGTGTCCCGGGTGCAGACTGGTGCGCCTCTCAGTCAGTGCCGTCACTTTCCTGCTCCCGGGCTCCTCTCAGCCTCAGTCATTCGGAGCACATCTAGAAGGTATATATTATACAGTGTCCCGGGTGCAGACTGGTGCTCCTCTCAGCCTCTCAGTCAGTGCCGTCACTTTCCTGCTCCCGGGCTCCTCTCAGCCTCAGTCATTCGGAGCACTAGAAGGTATATATTATACAGTGTCCCGGGTGCAGACTGGTGCGCCTCTCAGTCAGTGCCGTCACTTTCCTGCTCCCGGGCTCCTCTCAGCCTCAGTCATTCGGAGCACATCTAGAAGGTATATATTATACAGTGTCCCGGGTGCAGACTGGTGCTCCTCTCAGCCTCTCAGTCAGTGCCGTTACTTTCCTGCTCCCGGGCTCCTCTCAGTCATTCAGAGCACTAGAAGGTATATATTATACAGTGTCCCGGGTGCAGACTGGTGCTCCTCTCAGCCTCTCAGTCAGTGCCGTCACTTTCCTGCTCCCGGGCTCCTCTCAGCCTCAGTCATTCGGAGCACATCTAGAAGGTATATATTATACAGTGTCCCGGGTGCAGACTGGTGCTCCTCTCAGCCTCTCAGTCAGTGCCGTCACTTTCCTGCTCTCGGGCTCCTCTCAGCCTCTCAGGTGTCAGATCTCCAGTCTAGCAGAAAACCCATGGCTTTTGACATGAAGTGCTGCACACTCCAGCGGTTCCCCCACTCTCAGTGTCAGTGCGTTTTTCCTCCCTGCGCTGCAGTGTAAGCTGGGGCTTATGAGGAGCTGCTCCTGCTGGCTGGGCATTAATCTTTCATTCTCTGGGATGGGGGGGAGCAGATTTAAAGGAGACAAGTCGGAGCTGAAGAGCAGAGCCTTGGAGCATGTAAGTAGCCAGGCTTCCAGCCTCCCCCCTCTTTATGCATGATGGGCTTGCTGATGAGGACGAGGAGCCCTGCAGAGGGCACAGCCACCCAATATCTATTATTAATCGGGCTCGGGGCAGGGGAGGTGGCAGCACTGTCCTCCTGCTGACATCTCCCTCCCTAACACTTCGGGCTCAGCTCCTACAAGGCTGTTCTGAAACCTGTATTTCTCTTAACGATCTTCAAGTGAGAAACTGCTACTTATAAGGCTGAGCAGGGTAAGAAGAGGGTGGTAGGGGCAGCAGGGGCAATGCCAGGTGCACAGGGGGCTGCCGAAATACTGGCTGTGTGCCTTGTGTTCTGCTGGGTACAATGCGTAATAGTTATATGCCAATACATGTAAGGTAATAATAATAATAAAAAATCTAGATCTAATAATACTATTAATAATAGCAACTATTGCCTCTCTCTCTCTCTCTCTCTCTCTCTCTCTCTCTCTATATATATATAAATATTTTACTTTTTACTGTCTATTATCTATCTAGCTGTCTGTTTATCCATTCATAGAAAGCATAGTATATATGATATAATACAGTTGTACAATCTGATCTTGTACATTGGCAGATATGAGATACCTAGATGATAGATAGATAGATAGATATGAGATTGATAGATATATGAGATAGGAGATAAATAGTAGATAGATATAAGATAGATTTATAGATATTAGATATATAGATAAATAGATATGAGATGAGATATATATATATATATATATATATATATATATATATACTGTAGATAGATTTATAGATATTAGATAGATAGATTAGATATATATGAGGGATAGGAGATAGATATTAGATAGATAGATGTAGAAGATGCATGATCTCAGGGTAATTCCTGCAGAGACATCTTAGAAGATAAGATCAGGTGTCAGGAGATTCCTGTCTCTCTGTCTCCAGTGCGCAGGGGACATCAGTATAAAACCTGCTTCTACCTTCCCCTTCTCCTCACCCCCAAAATGGGGACACATTTGTCTGCAATGTCCAGAGCCCTTTTCCTGGTTGAGGAGCAGCGATGTATGAGCCCCTATATGCTCCTGTAATATAGCAGACAGGGGCCCTACAACAATCACCCACTATACTCAGGGGGCTATAATACTGCAATATAGCTGCACAATTAGTAATGAGTCTCCATAGGGAAGAATTATCTCATCATCAGTGAGTTCAGGGGATGAGGAATAATAATGTCCCACATTGAGGCAGATCAGTGGAGTCCAGGAGATGGATGAGCTCTGGGCTGGACCCATACATGTTGTGATCCATCACTCCCTGGCCTGTGCTGGTAAATGCCAGGAGGGCTCTGGGGTAATGGCTTACAGGTGCACTGGAGATGATGATGAATTTTCTATCATTCCCTCATGAACATCTGAAAAGACTAAAGGACAGAGGGCTGGAGAAATGCACATATGATTCTCCATGTGAACTCTGTCTTCAGAGCTGATGAGAAGCAGCTTTCATCCATGGAGAGTGTAGGGTAACTGTAAGTGTACTGTATGGCAGGCTAGCAACTCCTATCATCCACATCTTGTAGGACATGATGAGAACTGCAGTATTTCCAGGTAGAGGTTCTGCTACAAAATTATTCTGAGGAAGGCCCCATCCAGGGGAGGACTGGGAACATAAAGTGGCCCTGGAAAAAAACTAAAAGTGTCCCCATGTTCTAGGCGGGCTCAAATTGACAGATCGCGAAGCAGCACAGGAGGTAGGCAGGGCCAACAATACCGTAGTTTAGAACAATATACTCAGGGGTCAAGTCCTGGGAAAAAAAGTGTGGGAACTCACCCAAATACCTCCGCGTCACGTCACGGCGCGCGGCGTACGCAAAGGGCAGGGGAGGTTGGGAGGAGGCGCAAGAAAGTACCGTATTTTTCGCCCTATAAGATGCACCTATGTCACATTTCTCCCCCTCCATTTGATTGCTCTAACACCTACAGAAAAAATAATAATTTAAAAAACCTGATGTTTCTCCAGATGATCTTATGCTAAAAGTAGTGGTAATAGAGTCTCAAAGGTCTATAGAAGCAGGTACACTATTTTTACAAACCTTTGAGACTCTATTAACACTACTATCAACATCAGGTCATTTAGAGAAACAGCATATTTTTTAAATTATGTTTTTCCTTTAGGTGTTATAATATAACTTTGATATCATTTGATTGCTGTAACACCTAAAGGAAATCCCAGGACAAACTTTTCTGAAAGGCATTCTAAATGATCTCGTAGCTATGTGTCAGCTGCGAATGCTCTGCCCTAAGTGACTGAACATACTCGCAGCGTATCTGGCCGACAGAAGGAGATGATGTCAGTAGGGGGCGGGGCGCAGGCGGCGGCAGGGAGCTACTGCTTGGGATTCGGACTCCTGCCGGCGCCCCCAGGCAGAGTGCGCTCTACGCGGTGGCCTACTCTGCTTATGGGTGGCGCCGGCCCTGAGAACGGGAACAGCGTTCCTGCTGTGAAAAAAGTGCAGGAACGCCGTTCCCACCCGTTCCCCCTCGACTCGACCCCTGACCCTGTACCATTCATAGCCCTTTAGACAGTCTGTGCCACCTATTATTCTCCATGTGCCACTGCTGGGCACCCTGTGCCAGTCAGAATCTATGGCCCCTAGTCAAGCAGCAGGTGTGCCCTGACCCCTGTACACAAGTGTGTGCCACCCTGCTGCCAGTCACTGTCCTGCAGCCTCTGACACCTCATTATTCATGTCCATTTTCTGCCCCTCATGATTTATGTCCATTTCTTGCCCCCCCCCCCATCATTTCACATTTCTGCCCCTCATGATTCATGTCCATTTCTTGCCCCCCCATGTGCTAATATCATAGTGCCATCCTCTCCCCCTGTCCCCTAATGTGCCAGTATCAAGTGCCTCTCTCCTACCCCCTTTTATGTGCCAGTATCATGGCGCCAATAGCCCCCCTCCCCCGTGGCAGTAAAGTAACAGTCCGGTATTTAAAAAAAAAAAACACTTTTAGAAAAGTTTGTCCTGGGATTCGAACTCATGACCTCTACACATCAGAGGCAAGGCATTTACCCTCATAGCCAAGGAAGCTGTCTAGTTAGCTGCTTAAAAAAAAAAAAATAAGACTTCTACTGATACCTAGTGTACTGATACCTAGTGTACAACCATACATATGACAGCTGCCCCAACACACCCAGCTCTGCTACATCCATACACAGTAGGCAGCTGTCATGTGTATGGTTGTACACTAGGTATCAGTATACTAGGTATCAGTAGAAGTCTTATATTTTTTTTTTAATTTTTTTAATTTTTTTTTAAATTTTTTTTTTAAGCAACTACCCAGACAGCTTTCATGGCTGTGAGGGTAAATGCCTTGCCTCTGATGTGTAGAGGTCGTGAGTTCGAATCCCAGGACAAACTTTTCTGAAAGGCATTCTAAATGATCTCGTAGCTATGTGTCAGCTGCGAATGCTCTGCCTGAAGTGACTGAACATACTTGCAGTGTATCTGGCCGACAGAAGGAGATGATGTCAGTAGGGGGCGTGGCGCAGGCGGCAGCAGGGAGCTACTGCCTACTCTGCTTATGGGTGAGAGAATGGGAACGGCGTTCCCCCTCGACTCGACCCCTGAATATACTGCCCCAGCAGAACCAAATACCACAGTGCAGCACAAAATACCGCCCCAGCAGAGCCAAATATCACAGTGCAGCACAAAACTGCCACGGTGGGGAGTGGGGAAAACCCTCCACCGTACAATTTCAGATATAAAGGGGAAGCACCTATTATTCTCTTAAAGCACCTATTATTCTCTTAAAAAAATTACGTTACTTTACTGGCAGGGAGCAGGTCCTAAAGCGTCCCTAATCCTCACCCTAACGCTGGGTTCACACCTGAGCGTTTTACAGCGCGTTCCTACGCGCTGTAAAACGCACAACAGGCAAGAACCAATGATTCCCTATGGGAAGGGTTCACACCTGGGCGTTTTACAGCGCGTACGATCGCGCTGTAAAACGCCCGACGCTCAAAGTACAGGAGCTTTTTTTGGCGCGTTTGGGCCATAGACTCTTTGGACAACACTGCTGTCAATCACCCAAACGCGCGTCAAACGCGCGTTCACTATTAAAAAAAACGCGCATAAAACGCGCGACAAAAACGCGCATAGAAACGCGCGTTTGAGAAACGCCTAGGTGTGAACCCAGCGTAACTCCTCACCCTAACTCCTCACCGTATGAGTGGACCTGGATGGAAGGACGGCTCATACCAGGATACCTTTGGCCCTGAGTCACCCTGATAATCCCTCACATAGGAGCAGGGGAGAGACGACCTGTTCTTCCCAGACACGGATGAACAGAAGTCTCTAATGGCCTAGCAGCAGGGAAAGGGAAAGAACATATGCAGCAAGAGGATCGGCAGGTAAGAACAAGACAACTCAGTTACCTGCTGAAGCCGGGAAACCAGCCCCCTTTCGGAGGTACAACACACACAGGGAAAATGTCTTGCATACATGCAGGAACAAACACCAACAACAGACATGTAACAACAAACAAGACGTACAACAAACCCTGAAAATAAACCCACACCAAACATACAAGTGAGGTTGGGTACATAGAGGATAAGGGAGAGACAAAGGAATGACATTGCAGATGACGTTGATGTCCTACAAGGTGGTCCTCAAGGACTGGGCAGATAGAAAACCCTGGACTGGAGCAGAGCTCCAGCACCAACAACAGCTGAAGTACAACTGCCTCCAGCCAGGAAGCCACAAGAGATAAAACCCAAGTGACCACACCCAGTCAGGGAGTTAACCCTTACAGCACCAGACAGGGAAAGGCTACAACTTAAAGGGGAAGTGCACACACAAGCCACCACTTGTCACATTGCCACCAGCAACCGCAAGCATGGCACAAGTGTCACGGCGCAAACAGTAAAGGCCGTAACAAAAACACTGCCCCAACAAAACCAAATACCACAGTGCAGCACAATATACCGTCCCAACAAAACCAAATACCACAGTGCAGCACAATATACCGCCCCAGCAGAACCAAATACCACAGTGCAGCACACTATACTGCCGCAGCAGAACTAGATACCACAGTGCAGAACACTATACTGCCGCAGCAGAACTAGATACCACAGTGCAGAACTAGATACCACAGTGCAGAACACTATACTGCCGCAGCAGAACTAGATACCACAGTGCAGAACACTATACCGCCCCGGCAGAATCAGAAACCACAGTGCAGCACAAAATACTGCCGCCCAGACCCCGGTATGATACCATGGCAATACAGTTGAATTGAGGAGGGCTCCCGCAGGTGCCGGCCAAGTGCATAAGTGCCTGATGCTACTTTCACATCTCCGTTTTTGCTGTCCGTTTTTGAGATTCGGCAGGGGATCTCAAAACCACAGCAAAATGCTTCCTTTCTAATACGACAACCGGCTGCATTTAGAATGGGACCGGTTGCATTCTATTGAAAACAAAGAAACCGGATCCAGCACTTAAACCATTGTAAGTCAAGGGGCCATTGACTTCCATGGTTTTTGGTTCTGGATCCGGCTTCTTCAGTGTCCCATGCCTCACACAAAAATACTGCTTGCAGTGATTTTGTGTCCGGCACGGGGAAGCAACAAACCGGAATGAAATACATTATGGTGGGCACTCCGTTCCAGTTTGTTCAGTTTTGTCCCCATTGAAAATGAACTGAAGCGTTGTGCTGCCTGTGCCGGATCTCAAAACCGGACAGCACAACGTAGATGTGAAAGTAGCCTAAATAAAGCTGAGAACATCAGATCTTTTTGTACCTGGTTGGCGGCCAAGGGAGTGCTTGGGTGGCCCCATGGGCATCGGCTCTTAGGGAAATTTCCCTGTAGGGTCTATGGCCAGTCCATCCATGACCCTATCTGACCACTCATGAGGTCTTCTGGACCTTCCATTATGCCACAGTCTCTGCAAAAACAGCTCTGGTGTCCATATATTGCAATGGATGCAGCAGTAAGAGGTCACTTTTTCTGGTAGCACTAGCTTCTCACTGGATCAGCAGTGGGTGGTGGCCATTGCCTAGGGTTGGTCTCCAATATATGAAGGGTAGTCCTCTTCTTTTGATGGAACCTATTCCGTTCAGACTCCATACTGTATGGGAATATTGCTTCTAGCAGCCAGACAGAAGAACACGTGTGAACCAGGCCTTTATGTATGTCCAGATAAGAGAGATGTGCAATGCTGACAGCTTATTCACTTGGGGTCTACATGTGGCATTGGGGGAGGTTATTTTTTTGGTAGTGTCTGGATTAAAATCTGTTTCAAGCGAACCAGAAGCATCCACTGCCTGCTGTGTACTCATAACTCCTGCTAGAACTATCTAATGGAAATGTGAGGACATGCTCTGTAATGGGCGCATTGAGTTCATACGGCAGACGTTGTGAATGGAAGGAGTAAGGAGCAAGTATTAAAGTATTATTAGGGTATGGCAAGGCCGTCAGGTTTCTGCATATTCAGGAGTAGGATCATGAATGGAGAGAAAAGTATAATGAGACATGGGACTTCTCCTCTTTTTCGAATTTGCTCCTGGCCGTGTAGCTGTAGCCGTATAGTTTATAATATCATCATTGCCGTTGTGTTACACAACTCACTGCTGGGTTTAAGGAGCATCTGTCAGCAGTTTTGTCCCTATGACACTTGATGACCTGGAGGGATAAATTTATATAAGTGAACAACCCCTTTAATTATGGGGCAACCCCTTCAACAATGATGGCAATGATGAATGTCAAGAGAAAATAATTGAATCTGATCATTTACACCGAGAAATTATCATTAGCGATGGGATCGGAATAGATAAGACTGCCCAAAATAATACCATGTAAACCCAGGTCACATAAAATTCGATTGACTTGTGACCAGTGGAATTCTGTTCTGCAGCGGCATGAAGTGTTTAAGAAAACTGCATTTTTTTTTGTTTGTTTTTTGTTAATTTTTGCTACAACTGTTGTCATTTTTTTACACAGCGATGGTTAAAAAACATTTCTGAATAACCCAACACATTGGAAGGGTTGTCCCAGCAAAAAGCTGCAATAGACAAAAAGTGAAATACTTTTAACTTTGATCTACAGCGCCATCTACTGGACAAAACCTTTATTTAGAAGAACACAGAAAGTTCCTCAAATGTTAGGCTACATGCACACGACCGTATGTGTTTTGCGGTCCGTATGGCATCCGTTTTTTTGCGGATTTATTGTAATAATGCCTATCCTTGTCCGCAAACTAGAAAAAAATAGGACATGCGCTATTTTTTTTTGCTGCGGGGCAACGGAACGGACATACTGATGCGGACAGCACACGATGTGCTGTCCGCATTTTTTGCGGACCCATTGAAATGAATGGGTCCGCATCCTATCCGCAAAATAAACAGACCTGACACGGAAACAAAACACGGTCGTGTGCATGAGGCCGTAATATGAAAAATGAATCTACAGATAAAGCATATTATTTAACCCCTTAATAACTGAGCCAATGTTTGTTTTTGTGTTTTTTTTTACTTTTCACCTTTCCACAACTTTTTCCATTTCCATTTATTTATTTATTTTTATAGCAGGGCAAGTTGCAATTTTTAAAGGGAATGTGTCATCTAATTTTTTTTTCTTTTTAGGATGAGATAATTGTGTCCATTTTTTTTATATTTTAAGATATTTAGATTTTTTTTAGATATTTTTATATCTTTATATTATTATTATATATTATATCTATCTACAGTCTATAGACTTTTTTTTTGCCATAAGGCATCTCTGTGTGTGTGTCTTGCAGTGACACACTACACAGATGCCTTTAGATATGGAAGCCCTCAGAAGGACAATTTTCTATCTTTAAAACTTAGCTGCTATTTTTTATTTTATTTTTGAACACAATGCTTCTGTAAAGTAAAGCCATAAAAGTGACACTTTTCCATTAATGGCACCATTTAATTGACCACATTGGAAAATTGGAAAAAAAATACTTTGTGGGATGAAATAACAAAAAAATGCCAAATTCCGCCAAAGTTTTTTGGGTTTTGATATTACGGCATTAGCTGTGCCCTAAACATGACATGTCCATATTCTGCGGGTCAGCACAATTGTGGTGATAGTAAATTTGTATAGTTTTTTTAGTATGTTATAAAAAAATAAAAAAAATTGAAAAACATAAAAATTTTTTTTTATTATTTTCTTGTTTTTTGTAGGGTGAACAGTTTTTATTGGTACCATTTGGGGCATTTACGACTTTTCGATAATCTTTTATTCAATTCTTTGAGGGGATAAGGCACCATGCCGAATTTTTTTTAAATATTTTAATAGTTTGGACATTTTTGGATGTTTTCATTTTATTATCTATCTATTTCTTTATTTGTCTCATATCTATTTATGTATCCTATATATAAATTAATATATACAGTATATATATATATAGTTATATATATTTAGGAAAAGGGGGGATATAAATTTTTAAGATTTTTTTTACTTTTAAAAAAAAACTTTTTTTAACTGTACCTTTTAGTCCCCTTAGAGGACTTGAACATGTGACCTTCTGATTGCTTGCAGCAACAGAGCAAAGCCCCCTCTCTATGTCTAAGGCCTCCTGCACACGTGCGCCCTGTGGTCGTGCTGCGGTCCGCAAATTGCGGTCAGCAATGCACGAACACCGTCTATGGGGCAGCGGCAGCGGATCGCGAACCCATTTACTATTATGGGTCCCCGATCCGGCCGTTCCGCAAAAAGATAGGACATGTTCTATCTTTTTGCGGAACAGAACTACGGGACGAAACCCCACGGATGCACTCCGCAGTGCTCCCGTCAGGTTCCGTTCCGTGTTTCCATCCCGCACCATTCCGCATCTCCGGATTTGCGGACCCATTGAAGCGAATCCGTGATGCGGAATGCCCGCGGAACGGCACCCGTGTGCAAATGCCGTCCGCAATACGGCAACGCGGCGCACGCGTTCGTGTGCAGGAGGCCTAAACCTACAGATGCAGTGGTCGCTATTGACAGTGACATCTGTGAAGCTAAATGACCAGAATCGGCGTCATCTCCGAACCTGGACGCCTGCTTTGTTTTATGGTCACCATTTATGGAGCGAACACAGCTGGTGAGCTCGATCCCTACATCCCCCGGACACTCATGCCAGCATCATGCATTAAAAAGGTTAATTTTGATAAATTATTTATTTTTTATAGTAAAATGTCCCGATTTGCAGCACGCTTGCAGATTGTTCTCTGGGTTGGCCATGCAGAGGATAGAATCTGCAGTGATCAGGTACATGATCTACAGGTCACTCAGCTTTCACAGATTCCTGCAGGTGGAATCCGCCAGTGATACGTCCATGTAAACAGGCAGATAAAGGAATGCACCAGCGCTGGTAAAATGACTGTAAGTGCTCTATAAAATGTAAGAATTCCCATAACTGCTGTGGAAATGCTTCCAAATGCTCTCCGGGAGGTTCCATTATTGTCTGCAAAATTAAGATTTCCCTTCATTGTCCGCAATACAATTGTCTCAGATCCTTTAAATCGATCCAGATGGGTTTGTACGACTCCTGCTGCACAGGGGGGCCTAGAGGGACCCATGGGAAGCGGTCGCAGGCCAAGACGCAGATCCAGAAACTCTTGGGTTTCCTTCTGCGCCTAGTGTCTGAGGGCGTCCAAAAGCCCCTGTGCCACAGAGACCAGTGCTATAAATGACACAGGGAAGGTGGAGGCCTGTATAGATTTCTATAGGCTAGGCCGCCCTGAGAGTTTGGCACAATGTGGCAGGGCAGGTAGAATACGTCACAGTATAGCAGCCCTCTCCAGTCTGCCATGTTACTCCACAGGTCCTGTCTGCTCTCCGGTTTAATGGCATTAATGAGCTCTGTATGGTACCATTCCCCTGTTATTCCTCCAGGAAATGAATCAATTGAGTGTACTCTATACGGTCCAATCAGTGCCAGACTGTGTTAGGGACATGCCATTTTTGACTAGTGCAATGTTGTCAATTTAGTTTAATACATTTCTAGGAGGAATAACATTGGAACCGTACACCAACTTAGGAATAAACGCCCCAGAATTGTTATTTGATAGGAAATATAAGTATTTACTAAAACAGACATGTCAGCGGAGGCAAGAGATCCTTTTTAATTTCTTAGGCTACCTTCACACTAGCGTTTATGTTTTCAGGTATTGAGTTCCGTCCTAGGAGCTCAATACCGGAAAAAAACTGATCAGTTTTATCCTAAGGCATTCTGAATGGAGAGCACTCCGTTCAGGATGCATCAGTTCAGTCCCTCTTACGTTTTTTGGACGGAGAAAATACCGCAGCCTGCTGCAGTTTTCTCTCCGGCCAAAAATACTGATCACTTGCTGGAATGCATTCATTTACATTAAAGTGTATTAGTGCTGGATCCGGCATTAAGTGTTCTGGTAAAACGGATCCGGCTTTCCGGTCTGCGCATGCGCAAACCTTTAAAAATGCAAAAAAAATTTATACCGGATCCGTTTTTCCGGATGACACCTGAGAGACGGATACTGTATTTCAATGCATTTTTAAGACGGATCTGCATCCCAATCCGTCTGACAAATGCCATCAGTTTGCGTCTGGATTTCGGGATCCGGCCGGAATCCTCTGCCGCAAGTGTGAAAATACCGTTAGTCTCCGTGTTTCAGCCGCAGGGACAGAGTCCCCTCCACTGGGCACAGGCATGCTTAATTATACTTAAAGGGGTCGTCTCATCTGAGACATAGGTGACATTTCGCTAGGATATGTCTCCAACATCAGATAGGTCCAGGTCCCAGAGTGAGCAGTGTTCGACAGTGCTCCATACATTTCCATGGGGCTGCTGAAAATGGACGAGCCTGGGACACATCTATAGGATTTTTTTAAAAGGGTCAGACTGCATTATAAATGCTGCAGTAAGTCCCCCCTCACAGTACTTTTTTTTTGGGGGGGATTTTCCATTTATTCTGGTTCTGTTGGCATGCCCCCGTTCTCCCAGTCCACTGCAGTTTCCAGTAATGAGAGACTACGGTTCCCAGACTGCTTTGTGCTGTCAGTCCAGCCAACATCAAGGGCCCCCGGTACAACTCCCTGGTGATACACAAGGCAATGCATAAAGCAAGCGGAGCGAGTTTATACCGCACATGTTCAGAGGTAATCCGTACGCTTTGTATGTGGCAGTCCGTACAACGTAGGGATCACAGCAATGCATGTACAGGACGTCAGCAAATCCATTGGGAGCAATCTAGACGGGATCCACGACGCTTCGACTGCGTGATTACATTGCAAAGTGGCTTATATTAACAGATTGTGCAGCATCACTTTAGCCCCAAAAATATCCCGTCCCCTCTACTGACAGCTCTGGTTTAGTAACTGCTTGTATTCCCCATGTAATACCAATTCTGGAGCATCTGTTCTTATGACTGTACATTGTGCCATTTCTATATTATTCCTGTTAGGCCTCATGCACACGACCGTTGTGTGCATCCGTGTCCGTTGTGGCGTTTTCCGTGATTTTCTGCGGACCCATTGACTTTCAATGGGTCCGTTGAAAACTCGGAAAATGCACTGTTGTTCATCCGTGTTTCCTGTCCGTCAAAAAAAATATGACCTGTCCTATTTTTTTGACGGACAACGGTTCACGGACCCATTCAAGTCAATGGGTCCGTGAAAAAACACGGAGGCACACAAGATTGACATCTGCGTCCGTTTTTTTTCCTATCATTTTCAAGGCAAACGTGACTTAGATTTTTTTTTTCACTTTTCTGGTCTGGTGATCCTCCAAAAATCAAGGAAGACACACGGAAGAAAAAACGGACACGGATCACGGAACAACGGAACCCCGTTTTGCGGACCGTGAAAATATACTGTCGTGTGCATGAGGCCTCAGAAGTAGGAAAAACTAGCGCAGAGGTGTTACCAGTTGGGGGGTGTCCCTGCACAGTCGGACACTATCCAATCAGTGCTGTGACATACCTCCAACTGGTAACACGCAGGTGGACCTTTATTATAAACGGCTAGTAAGTCATTTGTAACTTCTTGCAGGAATAATAGAGAAATAGCACAAAATATAGTTATAAGATGGACCTTTATTGCAAACTGCTAGTAATTCATAACTTCTAGCAGGAATAATAGAGGAATGGCACAACATAGAGTTAAAAGATGGACCTTCATTGCAAACTGCTAGTAATTCATAACTTCTAGCAGGAATAACTCATAGATTGTAAGCTCTTGCGAGCAGGGCCCTCCCTCCCTCCCAGTGTTCCAGCTGTATATTAGCCAGTTACGTTGTGATGTCTTTTGTTTTGTACATGAACCTTCTGAATTGTAAAGCGTTGCGGAATATGGTGGCGCTATAGAAATAAAGATTATTATTAATAATAGAGGAATGGCGCAACATAGAGTTATAAGATGGACCTTCATTGCAAACTGCTAGTAAGTAATTCATAACTTCTAGCAGGAATAATAGAGGAATGGCACATCATAGAGACATAAGAGTGGATGCTCCAGAATCCAGAAGGGGGATGCAATTAGACGTATCAGGAGAGGTGGTCGCTCTGCTTCAAGAACCCTTATCTATTACGTGGAGAGTAGTGTTGAGCGCGAATATTCGAATCGCAAATTTTAATCGCGAATATCGCCACTGTGAGAATATAGTGCTATATATTCGTATTCACGAATATTCTAATCGCAAATTTATCGCGCATATCGGCACTTAGCAACATCCCTAGCAACCAATAGGAAAGTTGCCCATAGGAGTAGTGTTGACCGCGAATTTTCCGATTTTTCGCAATCAAGAAAATAATGACGAGATCACGAATTCTCGAATTCGCAAATATATGATGAATATTCGCCCAAATAATCGCGAAATATCGCTAATTCGTATATTGCCCCTGCCGCTCATCACTGGTGGAGAGCCCGTATTGCTTCATTCCTATGTTCTCTGTATATTACAGTGCATTGCTCGGTTCCCAGCGGATCGCTTACTTTCCGATGACAGTGTCCCAAGCGGAGAGCCCCTTTAGTGACATAAATTAAGCCGACACTCAAGAAAAAAAAACCGTAGCATTCTGGTTAAAGTCGCAGTGCGGCGCGCACATGATGAATTTGGATTGCAGGTCTGTACGGCATCAGGTTTCAGCATGGACGGGCAGCGTAGGTTATGAAGACATATCTGATGTTACATAAACACATACATACATGAGATATGTGGAAATCTGTGTCACGCGGGTTAACCCGAAACAGCCAGCTACCAAGAGCTCGGCTCCCGGCCCTTTCACGTCAGTGTGGAAATGATTAGGATCTGACAGCTCTCGGGGTCTTTAACTTATTTATGATACAAATCATTCGTGTCATGTTCAGTTTGGACCCAGAGACACCTTTTTGAACCTTCCTGAACTTGTCTGAAGTTATGGCAAAGAAAGAATGATTAGGATATTAATAAGATCCATTACCAAATTTTTTAGAAGGGCGTTCCAATTTATTCCTTGCACGGTAGCGGACGTCGGCGCAACCACCAGCGATGGGATTTGGTCATTGGGAGAGATGTGTGACTGGTCCCTTTCCCTTGATGTGTTCTCAGACCATTTTACACTTCGGGATTTGAAGGCAGGGGTGAAAATGAGAACCAGGCGCAGAATCCTGGCCGGCGTAAGATAGCTGCGGGGCGGACTCCTGTTCCCACAAGACCCGCCGCTTGGGCCCTGGGCACAGTCTTGTTCTGTAGTACGCTGGGGTTCACAGAGAGGCAGGACATCTGAGACGGAGGCGGCCTGTGCTTTCTGTAAAGCAAACACAAAATGACAGTGATGGCCTTCATCTGGGCGAAAGCTGCAAACGAGAAGCATCACAATTACCAACCCTACTTATATCGTTAGAGGGAATCTGTCACCGGTGGATGTGACACATGGCCAGGCATTCTAGGACCCTACCGTTCTTAGCGATAGCGCCCTTTTTGATCAGCAGAAAATTATGTTTGTTTGATATGCTAATTAGCCCTGCAAGTTGGGGTGGGGGGTGATTAAAGGAGTTGTCTGGGCATTTTAATATTGATGACTTGTCCTCAGGATGGGTCATAAATATCAGATCGGTGGGAGTCCAACACCCGGCACCCCCGCCGATCAGCTGTATGGGGAGAGGGTGCGCAGTGTGCCACCTACCTTCTCTCTTTCTGTTTACCATTGCAGTCTATGGTCCTTGCCATAGGCAGAGACAGCGGACAATAAGAGCGAAGGGAGACGGCACGTGCGCAGTGCGCACGCCGTCTCCGCATACAGCTGATCGGCGGGGGTGCCGGGTGTCAGACCTCCGCAGATTTGATATTGAAGACCTATCCAGAAGACCCATCCATATTAACCCCTTAACTGCCAGCGCCGTACATGTACGGCGCAACCAGACGCGACCTAACGCCCAGCGCCATACATGTGCGCCACGCTGACCGGGCAGTCACTAATAGCCGGACCCCTGCTGTATGCACCGGCATCGGTGAAATCACAGTTGCCGGTGCATTAGCCCCTGCACGGCCGCAGTCAGCGATGACCGCGGCAGGTGCAGACTTCAGAAGTGTGCAGGGTGTCCATCGGGTCCCCGCGCTGCGGTGACGGGCACCCGATGGCAGGGAAGGCAGCCCGATGCCTTCCTTAGGCATCGTGGCTGCCTTCCGGGAGAGCCTGTGAGATCTAGCCCCCTGGATCTCACAGGCAGGAAGCTGTAAGTGTATTACACTGTGTAATACACTTACAGCCAATGCATTAAAATACAGAAGTATTGTCATGCATTGTAAAGGGGATCAGACCCCCAAAAGTTGAAGTCCCAGAGTGGGAAAAATAATAAAGTGAAAAAAAGTTACAAAAATAAAGTTTTACAAAAAAAATTAACGTTTCAAGCAAAAAAAAAAGCTTCCTTTTCCTAAAATAAAGTAAAAAAAATTGTAAAAATAGGGAAAAAAAATAAAAGTAGACATATTAGGAATCCCTTTGTCCTTATCGACTGGCTCTATAAAAATATCACATGACCTAACCCCTCAGTTGAACACCGTCAAAAAATAAAACTGTGCTAAAAAAATTTTTTTTATCACCTTACATCACTAAAAGTGCAACACCAAGCGATCAAAAAGGCGTATGCCCCCCAAAATAGTACCAATCTAACCGTCACCTCATCCCGCAAAATATGAGTTGCTATATAAGACAATCGCCAAAAAAAAAAAAAAAAAATATGGCTCTCAGACTATGGAAACACTAAAACATGATTTTTTTTGTTTAAAAAATGCTTTTATTGTGTTAAATGTAAAAAAAAAAAAAAAAAGAGACATATTAGGTATCGCTGCATCCATATTAACCTGCTCTATAAAACTACTACATGACTTAACCCCTCAGGTGAACACCATAAAAAAATTAAATAAAAACGGTGTAAAAAAAGCAATTTTTTGTCACCTTACATCAAAAAAGTGTAATAGCAAGCAATCAAAAAGTTATATGCACCCCAAAATAGTGCCAATCAAACCGTCATCTCATACCACAAAAATGGTACCCTACCTAAGACAATCGCCCAAAAACTGAAAAAAATTATGGCTCTCATACTATGGAGACACTAAAACATGATTTTTTATTGTTTAAAAAATGATATCATTGTGTAAAACTTACATAAATAAAAAAAGTATACATATTAGGTATTGTCACGTCCGTAACGATCTTCTCTATAAAAAATATCACATGATCTAACCCCTCAGATGAACACCATAAAAAAATAAAAACAAAAATGGTGTAAAAAAAAAGCCATTTTTTTGTCACCTTACATCACAAAAAGTGTAATAGCAAGTGATCAAAAAGTCATATGCATCCCAAAATAGAGCCAATAAAACCGTCATCTCATGCTGCAAAAATGATATCCTACTAGACAATTGCCCAAAAACACTAAAACATGATTTTATTTGTTTCAAAAAAAGATATCATTGTGTAAAACTTACATAAATAAGTAAATAAAAGTATACATATTAGGTATCGCTGCATCCGTAACGACCTGCTCTATAAAAATATCACATGACTTAACCCCTCAGGTGAAAACCGTAAAAAAATAAAAAGGTGTCAAAAAAGCCATTTTTTGTCATCTTATATCACAAAAAGTGTAATACCAAGCAATCAAAAAGTCATACGCACCCTAAAATAGTACCAATCAAACTGTCATCTCATACCAAAAAAAATGAGCCCCTACATAAGACAAAAAAAAAATATGGCTTTCAGAATATGGAGACACTAAAAATATTTTTTTTTCAAAAATGCCTTATTATGTGAAACTGAAATAAACAACCAAAACAGTAGTCATATTCGGTATTGTCGCGTCCGTAACAACCAGCTCTATAAAATTACCACATGATCTAACCTGTCAGATGAGCATTGTAAATAAAAAATTTAAATGGTGCCAAAACAACTATTTTTAGTTACCATGCCTCACAAAAAGTGTAATATAGAGCAACCAAAAATCATACACTCACCTAAAGAATTATTAGGAACACCATACTAATACGGTGTTGGACCCCTTTTGCCTTCAGAACTACCTTAATTCTACGTGGCATTGATTCAACAAGGTGCTGATAGCATTCTTTAGAAATGTTGGCCCATATTGATAGGATAGCATCTTGCAGTTGATGGAGATTTGAGGGATGCACATCCAGGGCACGAAGCTCCCGTTCCACCACATCCCAAAGATGCTCTATTGGGTTGAGATCTGGTGATTGTGGGGGCCATTCTAGTACAGTGAACTCATTGTCATGTTCAAGAAACCAATTTGAAATGATTCCAGCTTTGTGACATGGTGCATTATCCTGCTGGAAGTAGCCATCAGAGGATGGGTACATGGTGGTCATGAAGGGATAGACATGGTCAGAAACAATGCTGAGGTAGCCCGTGGCATTTAAACGATGGCCAATTGGCACTAAGGGGCCTAAAGTGTGCCCAGAAAACATCCCCCACACCATTACACCACCACCACCAGCCTGCACAGTGGTAACAAGGCATGATGGATACATGTTCTCATTCTGTTTACGCCAAATTCGGACTCTACCATTTGAATGTCTCAACAGAAATTGAGACTCATCCGACCAGGCAACATTTTTCCAGTCTTCAACAGTCCAATTTTGGTGAGCTTGTGCAAATTGTAGCCGCTTTTTCCTATTTGTAGTGGAGATGAGTGGTACCCGGTGGGGTCTTCTGCTGTTGTAGCCCATCCGCCTCAAGGTTGTGCTTGTTGTGGCTTCACAAATGCTTTGCTGCATACCTCAGTTGTAACGAGTGGTTATTTCAGTCAACGTTGCTCTTCTATCAGCTTGAATCAGTCGGCCCATTCTCCTCTGACCTCTAGCATCGACAAGGCATTTTTGCCCACAGGACTGCCGCATACTGGATGTTTTTCCCTTTTCACACCATTCTTTGTAAACCCTAGAAATGGTTGTGCGTGAAAATCCCAGTAACTGAGCAGATTGTGAAATACTCAGACCGGCCCGTCTGGCACCAACAACCATGCCACGCTCAAAATTGCTTAAATCACCTTTCTTTCCCATTCTGACCTTCAGTTTGGAGTTCAGGAGATTGTCTTGACCAGGACCACAACACTCCATGCATTGAAGCAACTGCCATGTGATTTTGTTGACTAGATAATCGCATTAATGAGAAATAGAACAGGTGTTCCTAATAATTCTTTAGGTGAGTGTATGTACCCTAAAATAGTACCAACAAAACTGCCACCTTATCCCGTAGTTTCCAAAATGGGGTCGTTTTTTGGAGTTTCTACTCTAGGGGTGGATCAGGGGGTCTTCAAATGTGACATGGCAGCTTAAAAATAATCCCAGTGGAATCTGCCTTCCGAAAATCATATGGCGTTTCTTTCCTTCTGCGCCCTGCCGTGTACCCGTACAGTAGTTTACGACCACATATGGGGTGTTTCTTTAAACTGCAGAATCAGGGCAATAAATATTGAGTTTTGTTTGGCAGTTAACCTTTGTTCGTTAGTGGAAAAAAAATATTAAAATGGAAAAGTTCTGAAATTTCATCTCCATTTTGCATTAATTCTTGTGGAACACCTAAAGGGTTAGCAAAGTTTGTAAATTCAGTTTTGAATACCTTGAGGGGTGTAGTTTCTAAAATGCGGTCATTTTTGGGTGGTTTCTATTATGTAAGCCTCACAAAGTGACTTCAGACCTGAACTGATCCTTAAAAAGTGGGTTTTGGAAATTTTCAGAAAAATTTCAAGATTTGCTTCTAAGAATTCTAAGCCATGTAACATCCCCCAAAAATAAAATGGCATTTACAAAATGATCCAAACATGAAGTAGACATATGGGGAATGTAAAGTAATAACTATTTTTGAAGTTATTACTATCCATTATAAAAGTAGAGAAATTGAAATTTGGTATTTTTTTATAAATAAAAATGAATTTTTTTGACTCAGTTTTACCACTGTCATGAAGTACAATATGTGAAGAGAAAACAATCTCAGAATGGCTTGGATAAGTAAAAGCATTTTAAAGTTATTACCACATAAAGTGACACATGTCAGATTTGCTAAAAATGGCCTGGGCAGAAAGGTGAAAAATGGCTTGGTCCTGGAAGGGTTAAAAAGCCCGGAGAACCCCTTTAATGGTTGCAGGAGCTTAAGGCCAATTCTTACCAGTGCACATACCTGCCTCTTCTACTCAGGTTCCCAGTGCCCCTTGCTCCTTCATCCATGGGAACAGTCCTCCTCTGTGACCTCATTTGCTTGCGGAGAGGCCACCGCGGCCATCTTGCTTGAAGAAAATATTCGAGTCGAAGTAATTCGAAACTAATTGAATTTCTTCGTGAACTTCAGCGAAGCAGCCAAATCAAATTTTTGATAACTTCACTCATAGGCAATATTTGAATTCGCAATATTTTGCGAATTTTTGGCCGAATATTCACCATAAATTAGCAAATTCGAGAATTCGTGATCTCCAGTCATTATTTACTTGATTACGAAAATCAGCAATGTAATATATTCGCGATAAAAATTAGCGATTAGAATATTCGTGATTAACACTAAGGGGTAGGCAACTTTCCTATTGGTTGCTAGGGATGTTGCTAAGTGACGATATTCGCGATAAATTCGCGATTAACACTATTCGCAAATATGAATATATAGCACTATATTCTAAATATTTGCAAATTCTCGAAGTGGCGATATTTGTGATTAGAATATTCGCACTCAACACTGGTGATAACCCATGCAATACTTATTTTGTCATCTAGTAGAGTAAATGATGAACGTTTACAAATTTTTACAAATTTAAAGCTACCAGGCACGCAAAACTTATGCATAAAAGAAGTACAATTTATCCGCTAGGATATGCCCCCATAGTCTGATTGGTGCGGGTCCCATCTCCTACAATGAGAACCGAGCGGGGAAATGCATGCACAGCCGGCCTCCTTTCATTTCTATGGGGCTGCCGAAAATAGCTGAGCTTGGGGGCAGCGCTTGGTGGTGCTGCTATGGGAGCAGCGCTTGGTCGGGCTTGGTGGTGGATGGACCCCGGGAAATCGGGGTCCTCCAGCCACAGCTCTCCCCGCTCCGTTCTCGTTGTAGGTGCGGGTCCCTATCAGACAATGGGGGCATATCCTAGCCATATGCCCCCATTGTATATGATGGGAATACCCCTTTAAGGGGTTAACGTTGGTCCCGCACACAGTCCTTGGTGCAGTTCTTAGGAATTGTCCTGGCTGTATTTTACAGAAAAATGCAAAAAACATTAAAAAGGAAAAGTAAATCACAAAGGAGATTACAGATAAAAGGACGGGGGTCAGTCCCAATATAGTAAATTGTTGGTGCAGGGCTGGTTCCCCATGACCTTTTGATAAGATTACGGATACACTGGCTTTTTATGTTTATTACTAGTCGGTCTCAGCTGTCGTGCTAAATCTGGGCTTTTTTTAGGGGTTGTGGGGGGAGGAAAGTTCAATTTGTTTGCGTTTTAAAAGCTAATGAGCCAGATCAGAGGAGGAATCAGTACCAGACAGGAATGGAGCAGTTGTGGGACTGCAGAGGCTACACATCAGAAATCACTTAGGAACAGATTAAGAGCTTACAGGAAAAAAACACAAGAGCTTCTAATGATAGGGAACAAACTAGGTAAGGGGTTTGCTGAGGTCTGGACCTGCTGTAAATACAGTCTAAAGCCCTTCATACACATTAGAGAGAATGTATAATCCCCCACCTTCCACCATGGTCCTGTGATAGTCTAAAATTCTGGACAGGCGACTGGCAGATAATGCACAGATAATACATGTATAAGAGAGCAACGTAAAGCATCAATAGAATTAAAGCTGAAAAAAATAAAAAAACTACCAGAGAAACAGCAAGGGCAGCCTTTTTGGTGTAGTCAAAATGTTAAACAGGACCTGACACCTCTCCTGGCAGGACCTGACACCCCTCCTGGCAGGACCTGACACCCCTCCTGACAGGACCTGACACCTCTCCTGACAGGACCTGACACCTCTCCTGACAGGACCTGACACCCCTCCTGACAGGACCTGACACCCCTCCTGACAGGACCTGACACCTCTCCTGACAGGACCTGACACCTCTCCTGACAGGACCTGACATCTCTCCTGACAGGATTGCCTTAGTAACTACTTGCATCCTCCCCATGTAATAACAATTCTGAAGCATTTTTTCTTCTGACTCTATGCTCCTCTTTTATTTCTACTAGAAGTTTATAAATAAAGGTACAACTGGGTGTTACCAGTAGGGGGCTGTCCCTGCACAGTCTGAAACTGGCAGCACTGATTGGGCATACTGTTCTGATATGCCAGTTTGTACCTGTACTTGCACACAGTGCTATACCAGTTAAATGGACTGAGGCAGCGGGACATCACACAAGGATTCTGCTCTGGAGGTACTGCTTCTCATTGAAGAGATCCATATTAGAGGTCGTACAGGCAGTGCTTCATGGGAAAATATGCAAATTAGCCTTTCCGTAGAAGGAAGAAAACTGTCTCTTTACTGCCACCTATAGGCAGCTGCCTTGTAAATTGTTGTCAAACCCATAAAAGAGCCTTGAAACATGACTGGGGATAGGTGGCAATAGAGAGACAGTTTTCTTCTTTCTAAGGCCACATGCACATGACCATGCCCATTTTGTGGTCTGTGTGCAGACCCATTGACTTCTATGTTATGCCTGCACTAGGCATACCACAGTATATCAGTGTTCCTTTATCTTACATTTTGTATGGTGGTTCATGGATCCCGGGCTTGAGTCTGATCAGAAACAGGTGCCCACCTTGGTTTTGGCCAACCTTCCAGGTATGAAATATCCAAATACTGATTTTGTCCTGCTAAGGACAACCATGGGTTCTCATGCATTTTTCAGTCCATTTCGTATAGCCCTTATAGAGAGAATGGGCTAGAAATATTGTCACAAATAGCAAAAAAAAAATTGGTCAGTTTTCCTTATGAATTTTTTTTGCTTCTTTTGCCATTTAGATATTTTTATACCTTTTTGACATTTGTAGAAAATCATAAAATCTACCTAATCTATTATAAGACATGCTTAGATGATGTAAGGAAGAAACATGTGTCTAAAGCATCTAGGACAGTGATGGCTAACCTCCGGCACTCCAGCTGTGGTGACACTACAATTCCCAGCATGCTCCTTTTTATTTCTATGGAGTTCTGAGAACAGCCAAGCAAGTGTACATCTTGGGAGTCCTAGTTTTACCACAGCTGGAGTGCTGAAGGTTAGCCATCACAGGTTTAGGGACTGTAAGCAAAAGTAAACCTGTCTTGACAATTAGTAGGTTCTTCTTGAAATTGGCAAAATCCACCAAGATCAATCACATTTCCATGGCCTTCAGAATGTCTATAGGACAAGCAGGCCTTACTCATCTACCACCAATGGTAGACTGTCCAAATATATTAATGTGATTTTGCCTAGACCTTGCCCTAATCTGGGGCCTTTTTGCCCCGTTTGGTGTAGCTAGTTTTTGAAAAATCCAAGGAGGGTATATTAATAGAAAGGGGATTGGTGTGACATTCTGTTGAAAATTAAAGCCAGTGAATCCGCCCCAACATGTTCTTCTGATCATGGGAACATACATGTAAATGTAGCTGGTGTCTGTAACATGCTCCTTCAGCCCACAGCTAACTAAAGGTTATGGCCAGGCCAAAGTGAATGTCCACTATTTAACACCATGTTATCTCCTGGTATTTTATATGGCCTCCTATGGAAGTCGAGTAACTTGTTCCATTCCTGGTATTGATGCCAATCCTTGGCACAGCAGACACACCGGCCATTTAATAAGCAGCTCATGAAATTCGAGACAGATCCCGCTAAGGCCAATGGCTTGTTATCCAATTAACTAGGAGACATTCATCTTCATTTGTCATCTCAGGGAAATTGTTACATCATTGCTCGTTCCTTTTATCTGCTGAAAATTGTTTAGTGAAGTGTCCAAGCAGGAACAGACCATGATGAATCGGTGCTCAGCTTTCGTCTTCAATTGTCCAGAAATGGTGGCATTGACCCCTTATATTGGGTAGTGCCAGTGGGAGAAGACTTCTTCTTGCATATACAGAATATTGTCTAGCTGCATTTAACGAGATGGTTACCTGAAAACCGATGTTCTTATAGTTCACCACATCTGATAATCTATTACCTATCTATCTTCTATCTGTCTATCTATCTATCTATCTATCTATCTATCTATATCTATCTATCTATATGTCACATATCTATCATTATCTATCTAGCAATCATTATCTATCTATTGTCTATCTATCTCATATCTATCTTCTATCTATCTATCTATCTATCTATCTATCTCATATCTATCTTCTATCTATCTATCATTATCTATCTATATATAACATATCTACCATTATCTATCTATTATCTATTTATCTATCTATATCTATCTATCTATCTATCAATCATTATCTATCTATTGTCTATCTATCTATCTATCTATCTATCTATCAATTATCTATCTTCTATCTGTCTATGTATCTATGTATCTATCTATATCTATCTATCTATCTATCTATCTATCTATCTATCTATTGTCTATCTATCTATCTATCTATCTATCTATATCTATCTATATCTATCTATGTATCTATCTATCTATCTCATATATATCTTCCATCTATCTATCTATCTATCTATCTATCTATCTATCTATCTATCTCTTCTATCTATCTATCTATCTATCTATCTATCTATAGCTATCTATCAATTATCTATCTATCTATCTATCTATCTATCTATCTGTCTATCTATTAATCTAATCTGCCCTATATCTATTATCTATCTATTTATCTATCTATCTATCTAATATCTATCCCTCCTATGTATCTATCTCCTATCTATTAATTGATCTATCTATTAATCTATTTATCAATAATATATTTATCAATTCATCTATCCGTCTATATATCTATCTATAAATTCATCTATAAATCTGATCTGCCCTATATCTACTATCTATCTATCTGTCTATCTATCTATCTATCTATCTATCTATCTATCTATCTATCTCATATCTCTCATATCTATCTATCTATCTATCTATCTATCTATCTATCTATTATCTTTCTGTCTATTATCTCCTATCTATCTATCTATCTATCTATCTATCTATCTATCTATCTATCTATTATCTTTCTGTCTATTATCTCCTATCTATCTATCTATCTATCTATCTATCTATCTATTATATTTCAGATAGAAGCAACAATGAAGCACTCTGGATAACATGATAAAAAATAGGATCCTATGTTTTCCATGTTATCTGCAGTGCTGCCTCGTTGCTTCTATCTTATACATTGTAGATCTTCATTCTGAGATTTTTGAGGATTTTGTTGCACCCGGACCTTCAATTGAGATCTGCTATTTGTACCTTTTCATTATCTATCTATTTATCTATCATATATTTATAAATTTATTATTATATGTATCTATTATCTATCTATCTATCTTATATCTATCTATTAATCTATGTATCTATCATATATTTATCAATTTAATATTATATCTATCTCTCATAACTATCTATCTATCCATCTATCTATCTCATATCTATCTATCTATCTATCTATCTCATATCTATCTATCCATCTATTATCTATCTATCTCTCTATCTATCTCTATTGTAATATCTTTTTGTAACCTGGAAAGCATGAAGTAAGGCATTTTCACACTGCCTGTTTTGTCAGGACCGAATGCCAGCGTCCTGCAGCCCTCACAGTCGTGGTCTTGGCAGGAGAAGTCATCCCATGGTCCCACATTAAACATGCATTGTTTATAAGGAGGACTTTTGGGTAATATTAACCACATGTGCTGGAAATGATGTTTTAATAGACAGTTTTTAGTTTTGAAAACAAGTCTCTGAAACATATTGCATTTAAAAAGAACAATCTGCCACGCAGACGCAAGGGCAATACTTCTCCGTCAGAAGCAGTTAGCGCCATGGCGCTCTGTACATGGGCCGAGTGTAATGGAGCGTGTGCCGGGCCGGCGTGCAGCACATCTACACAATCAATCCTGGTGTCACACTTTTCTTCAGCAACAATATGTCACCATTACAGTACCTGGAACGTATTCCTGAGGAATGCAGGGGCACCAGAAGCCCGTCCTCCATGTTTGATCTCCTTATGTGAAACATACCATGGCCGGGAGGAGAAAGGGCCATCATTTTGGAGGTGACAGGAATATTTATTACATACCCCCGTCCCACCATTTAATACGTGGTCCGTGTGTCTTAATGTTCATCTCAAAGGAAGATACACCATTCAAAAGGTCTTTTAGGTAGAATGATGGTCAAATCTCATCCCTTTAAAGCATATCGGACCGCTATCCGGACATGTCTGGTTTAATATGTTTCCCATAAAATACCGATTCTTAATTTTCAAAAAATTCCTGGTATTCCTCCTATTAAATGGATGAGTAAATTGAAAACTGGGAGTTTAAATTCCACTTGTCATTGCACTTGAAGGTCCCATCCACACGACCGTGTGCATTATATAGCCCGCAAATCGTGTATTCCCAAAATATGGATGCAGTCTGTGTGCCGTGCACATTTTTTTGCAAACCTATTGACTTCAATGGGTCCGTGCTCCAAATTTTGCGGACATATTTTGTCTTTTTGCAGAATAGACATAAGGATGATCCGTGTGCTTTCCACATCCGTATGTCCATTCCAAAAAATGGATAGAGCATGTCCTATACTTCACTGGAAAATGCAGGCAACAGACCTATTAAAGTGGATGCAACACGGACAGTATCCGTATTTTACGGATCCGCAATTTTCAAACCGCAAAATACATAAGGTCCTGTGCATAAGGCCTAATGGTAAGGCTCACTGGCCACTTTATTTACACATTTCCAAGAGAAATAACAAAGGAACGTAACAATGCAAACTTCTATGCTTTAGAATTGCTAGTTAATGGGAAATACAAGGCAGACATGTCAGCAGAGACCCCAGGGCCCTCTCTTTTATGATGTGTATTAGTGTTGAGCGAACTGGTGTTCGACTCGAATAACGCGTGTGCTCGAGCGCGATGCTTGAGTCAGTGTATTTAAATCTAATTTAGCCTCTATTTCTGAAAAGTTTCCGCCGGGATTTGAACTCACAACCTTCTACATTAGAGGCAAGGAGTCAGAGCAGGGACTCCTAAGCCGCGGACTCACACTGGGGGATTCCCTCACTGTACACCGATCTTCTGCATAGACCTCTTCAGAGCAGGGGGTGCCTGGTTTAATGCTCGGTTTCTCCCATTGACTTCCATTGTGCTCAGGTGCTCTGTCGAGCACACGAGCATCCCAAAGTATTCTACTCGAGCACCCGAGCACTTTGGTGCTGTATCAACACTAAGGTGTATACATAGCCGGGTTGCTGCTGTCCTCTCTCGAATGATCCTCTTCCTCTCCAGAAGCTTAGCACCTAAAGGGGCAGCAGATTATGGACAGGGAAAGGATATGTGTACTAATAGGGTTTGTTTATAAGTAATGATGCCACATTATAAACCAGTGTGTGACTCTTTTGACTACTAAGTGATGCCTGGAGGCTGGAGGACTTTGTCATAGGCATAAAGTGCAAGTTTTTAAAACAATGGCATCCACTGAACCACAGTACCATGAGCATGTCAGTGACAACTTCCCTTAAAGGGGTTCTCCCATGAAAATACCAGGTTATGAAATAGAAGTGGTCCAGCAAGTCTGGATTCATTAAATGGGTTCTCTGAGACTGGGAACCCACGTTTAGATGACAAGGCAGGGTGAAAATGTCACCTGTTACCGTTGTTCCCTTATCCCCTGATTGTAGCCGCCTCTAAACCAAAAGTGTGAGATGCCAGCTAGTCGGTGCGGTCAGGGGTTATGTGAGCAGCAATAGCACAATACTTTTTATTTTATCATTAGCATCCTGCCTGGCCACCTGAAAAGGTTCTGCTATGATCATTGGGGGAAGCGTACCATGCATGAGCTGTGACCCTTCATTCACTTCTATGGAAATTTCCAAAAACAGCTGAGCGCCCATTAACAGGACTGGGAAATTAAAGTAGCCCTTAAATTATTTTTTTTTCAATTCCCATGTCAAAGGGAGGTCCAAATTGACAGGAGGCAAGGCCAACAAAAGAAGGCAAGGTCAACTCATGTAGGTGGGATCAGCAATACAATGGCGCAGCACACAATACCACCCCAGCAGTACCACATACCACAGTGCAGCACACAATACCACCCCAGCAGTACCACATACCACAGTGCAGCACACAATACCACCTCAGCAGTACCACATACCACAGTGCAGCACACAATACCACCCCAGCAGAACCAACTACCACAGTGCAGCACATAATACCACCCCAGCAGAACCAAATACCACAGTGCAGCACACAATACCACCCCAGCAGTACCAGATACCACAGTGCAGCCCACAATACCACCCCAGCAGTACCAGATACCACAGTGCAGCCCACAATACCACCTCAGCAGTACTAGATACCACAGTGCAGCACACAATACCACCCCAGCAGTACCAAATACCAGAATGCAGCACACAATGCCACCTCAGCAGTACCAGATACCACAGTGCAGCACACAATACCACCTCAGCAGTACCAGATACCACAGTGCAGCACACAATACCACCCCAGCAGAACCAAATACCACAGTGCAGCACACAATACCACCCCAGCAGAACCAGATACCACAGTGCAGAACACAATACCACCTCAGCAGTACCACATACCACACTGCAGCCCACAATACCACCTCAGCAGTACCAGATACCACAGTGCAGCACACAATACCACCCCAGCACAACCAAATACCACAATGCAGCACACAATACCACCCCAGCAGAACCAGATACCACAGTGCAGCACACAATACCACCCCAGCAGTACCAAATACCAGAATGCAGCACACAATACCACCTCAGCAGTACCAAATACCACAGTGCAGCACACAATACCACCCCAGCACAACCAAATACCACAATGCAGCACACAATACCACCCCAGCAGAACCAGATACCACAGTGCAGCACACAATACTACCCCAGCAGAACCAAATACCACAGTGTAGCACACAATACTGCCCCAGCAGAACCAGATACCACAGTGTAGCACACAATACTACCCCAGCAGAACCAAATATCACAGAGCAGCCCACAATACCACAGTGCAGCACACAATACCACCTCAGCAGTACCAGATACCACAGTGCAGCACACAATACCACCCCAGCAGAACCAAATACCACAGTGCAGCACACAATACCACCCCAGCAGAACCAGATACCACAGTGCAGAACACAATACCAGCTCAGCAGTACCACATACCACACTGCAGCACACAATACCACCTCAGCAGTACCAGATACCACAGTGCAGCACACAATACCACCCCAGCAGTACCAAATACCAGAATGCAGCACACAATACCACCTCAGCAGTACCAAATACCACAGTGCAGCACACAATACCACCCCAGCACAACCAAATACCACAATGCAGCACAGAATACCACCCCAGCAGAACCAGATACCACAGTGCAGCACACAATACCACCTCAGCAATACCAGATACCACAGTGCAGCACACAATACTACCCCAGCAGAGCCAAATACCACAGTGCAGCACACAATACTACCCCAGCAGAGCCAAATACCACAGTGTAGCACACAATACTGCCCCAGCAGAACCAGATACCACAGTGTAGCATACAATACTACCCCAGCAGAACCAAATATCACAGAGCAGCCCACAATACCACAGTGCAGCACACAATACCGCCCTAGCAGAACCAGATACCACAGTGCAGCACACAATACCACCTCAGCAATACCAGATACCACAGTGCAGTACACAATACTACCCCAGCAGAACCAAATACCACAGTGTAGCACACAATACTGCCCCAGCAGAACCAAATATCACAGAGCAGCCCACAATACCACAGTGCAGCACACAATACCGCCCTAGCATAACCAAATACCACAGTGCAGCACAAAATACCGCCCTAGCAGCAGCTTATTTGTGGTGGGGTAGGAAGTCTCTGAGGACATTGTGGTTTCTGGACGGATGCATAAGTACTGTACCTGACTTTGGGCTCATGCACATGACCATGTTTTTTATCTGCATCCAATCCACAATTTGTGCTGGTCGGATGCGGACCCATTCACTTCAGTGGGGCCGGAAAAATATGGACAGCACACTTATGTCCATTCCACATTCCCGCAAATAAATAGAATATGTCCTATTCTCATCTGTTTTATGGACAAGGAAAGGACAGTTCCACAGAGTGTAGGACATTTTGTTCTGCAAAATGTGGAATGCACAGGGCTGGTATCTGTGTTTTGCGGATGTTCATGAGCCTTTTCCCAGCATTCATTAACGCTCGGAGCGTCAGGTGGGTCCGCACCACGGAGTGCACACGGCCGCTGCCCGTATATAGCGGACCACTATTTATGGTCCAAGATATGGGCACTGAGCCATTACGCTCGTTAGCATGAGCCCGTAAGTGGCATTTATAATTACTTGATATAGTAAAAATAATCATAATCGTCCAAATTTTTTGCATTATCCCTGTTATCCTATACGTGAGCGCCGGCATGTGTGTGTGCGAGGCTCTCGGCTAATGTACGATACCAGGAACTGAGCTGTGGACACTGGGAGCAGAAAGGACAACTTCATTCATCTAAAGTGCAGATCCTGCAACAAGTAGATCTGCTGAAAACATGATGTGAGCCTGCAGTACAGACTGCCCGACGCCAAGTCCAGGATGGCCTATTGAACAAAGGCTAATTACCCCCCCCCCCCCCCCCCCCCGATCCTAATGTCCTGCATACAGTCTGCAGAAAATACACATCTCACCTCAGCAGATAATGCAGCATTTATCAGAGGGAGCTCCAGGCTGCTGTAGAGGCTGCTGGAAACTTCTCATGCAGGGGCAGGAAATGGTTAATCCCTCTTTCTATCATACTTGTGATATTTGTAATATTACAATTTGTATATGAAGTTTACTTTCTTTCACCAAAGGTACATATCAGGGCTCATGCACACGCGAGTGTTGGATGTTTTGCGGTTCGCAAATTGCGGATCTGGAAAACACAGATACCGGCGTGTGCATTCTGCAGTTTGCGGAACAGAACAGCTGGCCCCTAATAGAACAGTGCTGACCTGGTCCGTAATGCGGACAATAATAGGACATGTTCTATTTTTTTCAGAACGGACATGCTGCTCCGTTGAAGTGAATGGTTCCGCATACGGGCTCCAAAAAAAAACTGGCATGAACACGAAAAAAGAAAAATACGTTTGTGTGCAAGAGCCCTAACAATAAGACTATAAGTGTATTTATTTGACCTGTGAGAGCTGCTGTCAGCACTGAGGGGGTTACTGAAGCCAGCAAAGCAGATGCCATTGACCTGCCCCATTATAGAGCCACATCATGTCCCCAGAGAGGCCGCCAGAGGTCTGAGGACATTACTGGGATTGTAGTGGGATCCAGTGCATAGAACACATCTATCTATTATCTATCTATCTATCTATCTATCTATCTATCTATCTATCTATCTATCTATTATCTATTATGTATCTACCTATTATCTATCTATCTATCTATCTATCTATCTATCTATTATCTATTATCTATTATGTATCTACCTATTATCTATCTATCTATCTATCTATCTATCTATCTCATATCTATCCATCTATCTATCTATCTATCTATCTATCTATCTATCTATTATCTATCTATTATGTACCTATTATCTGTCTATCTATCTATCTATCTATCTATTATGTATCTATTATCTATCTATCTATCTATCTATTATCTATCTATCTATCTATCTATTATGTATCTATTATCTATCTATCTATTATCTATCTATCTATCTATCTATCTATCTATCTATCTATCTATTATGTATCTATTATGTATCTATTATCTATCTATCTATCTATCTATCTATCTATCTATCTATCTATCTATCTATCATCTATTTATGTCTATTATCTACCTACCTATCTCCTATCTATTATTTATCTATTAACTATCTATCTATCTATCTATCTATCTATCTCATACATATCTATCTTCTATCTAATTATATATCTTTCTATTTCTTAAAATTGTATCTTTTATCTCATTTTTTTTAGGAGTAATAAACATATTTGAAATGCATATTTGCAACAATACTACTACTACTACTAATAATATATTATCTATCTCTCTATTATGTATTTTTTTAGGAATAATAAAAATCAACTTCAATTTTTTTTAATAGCATTGATAATAATAATAATTATTGTTAATATTCATATACTTAAATGACATTAATGTAAAATGTATACTTATTTCTACTGTTTATGGTGATTAACAGAACAGTTTTTAATACAAATAATATTAACAACAATGATAACTAATAATAAAGAGAAGAATAATGATAATAACTATTAGTATTTTATGTTTCCACCCTGATACCGATCTACATCATTAACCCATGAAGCACAGGTGCAGATGAGTGTGCCTGTATGTAATGTGTGAGGGACCCTTCCCTTCAGGGATGTTCTAGAAGACCCCCATCTCCATCGGAGTCTTGTCTCATCTCCTGATCAATGCTGGGGGGTGTTGTGCTGTCAGAGGGAGCAGATACAGGCAGCTCCAGACTTGGGAATTATGGTAAAAAAAGAAAAGTTTTGTCGATATCATCTGCTCTTCTGCCTAATTTATACTTCTGGAAAGTCAGCGTCAATAGTTCATAGAAATGTCTAATATCTGGTCATGAAAAGACTGCGATTTATTCCCAGAACTGAGGAGGAAACAATAGAGAGACTTCGATTAACTGCAGATATGTCTGACCAAGTACTGACAGCGAGTACCAACCCGTCCTGTGCGATAGTACTTTATTATTACTACTATAAATGTATCTAGATCTACTCTGTTCTATCTATCTAATATCTATCTGTCTAATATCTATCTCTCTATCAATTATCTATCTAATATCTATCTATCTATCATATTAAAATAGGACTCAATACAACAGCAATATTACTACTATTATTATTATTGTAAATTATTTATCATGTAAATCTAATAATATTAATGCACAATACATATTTCACAGCTACTATAAAAATATTCTGATTCTCATTTACTCCTTTAATAGCAAGTTCTCTATATTTATTTGTATCTATTCGAATGTATTTGTTTTATCTCTGACATTTTTTGTTCTATTTTAATAACACATGCACACGTGATATTTATTTTTGTTATACTGATTATTATTTTATTTTTTTTGGGGGGGGGGTAGTTCTATTTCATTTTTAATGTGTTTTTTTTATATTGCATTTACATAATACATATACATTTTTGAATAACAATAATTATAATAGGTACAATTAATAACAACAGTGATATTTGCATACTTCTGCTTTTATTAGTAATACTTTACTACTACTGTACTAATAATAGTATAAAATAATAATTAGTAGTAGTAATAACTTCTATCATACTACTCCTTAAAATAGCAATAATCATGTACTTGTACTTCTACTAATATTAATATTTTTTTCTAATATTTTTCTACATGTAATAAAATTTTAAATGACCTAGCGCTACTAATAATAATTAGGTACTACTACTATTACTACAAAATGCATAACATAATAATAATAATAATAATAATAATAATAATAAATAATATATTAATATTAAGCTATTTTATTTGCTAGACACATGGATGTCAGTATCCAGGGCAGTGGGTGCTGGGTGTCACTGGGATGCTCACATCTTCTCTATGGTTTTGCTTACAATCACATGACTCCTTACAGGAATTCTCCATGTAGCTCCTTCTCCCCTCACCCTCATAACTGCAGTCAAAACCCACCTAGTCCTTGGTGACCAGACCTAGGAATGCAGAAGACTTCAGGCACTTAGAGCTCTGGTCTAGATCAGGCTGGTTCTGGGGAGACAGTAATGGGATGGAAGGGAGTCCCCTCATCTTAAAGGCTGCTTCACTTACGTTTTTGCTAGTGAGTTTTTCATCTGAGTGACCACTTGACAAGATGCAAGCAGACAACATTAAGAACGGTGACTTCATTCAGCCTATATGGAATGCACAACCCCAGTGATGGCCACAGACCATCTGCAGGCTCCACCACCACGGTCCCCCCTCACTCTATGCACAATACATGGGGTATATAGATTTATTAAGGGGTATACTATATTTATTGTTATTAATAACATTGAGCAAATCAAAGTTAACAAAGTGGACTTCTATCCGAATTTCAGGAAAAATTTGATTCAGCGCAAAGGCGAGGAATTTCCTTACGCTTTATGGTAACTAATAATTTTTTCCCAAAATGGCACTAAAAACAAAATACATACTTTATCCATTTGACCAAGGCCGTTGCAGCCATCTTGATGGAAGAAAACGCGCCAAAAAGTCTCTCGCGCACTGACAGGCGACATCACCACATCATCACGCTAGCCAGGGGCGGTGATGTCATCAGTGATGACATCACCATATCGGCTCAGGGTGATGATGTCATCACTTCAGTGCGCGCAAGACTTTTCTTCAGTCAAGATGGCTGCGATGGCCTCTCCGTGATCAATTGGATGAGGTGAGTATGTACTTTTTTTTTTTTTTTTAAACCTGATTATTCTCTGAAAGGCACTCAATGGCTCAGATGCAGCGATCAGCATTGAACGCGGCATCTGAAGGATACAACGTATAACAAATCAAATTTCTTGTTGAAGTTCAACGAAGAAACCTTAGAGAATTTTTGAAAACTTTGCTCATCATTACTTATTATATATTTATTTTCATCTTTTTACTAATACGTGTGTATATATTTTATATTTATATGTATATATGTTCATTCTAGAATTGTTTTTTATTTTTTATTTAGTGAATTATTAATTTGCTAATTTCACTACTGTTTAAACTCCAGGATTCCATTTTTATTTTCTACCTTTCATTTTTTCCTAAAATTTCACCCAGCAGAGGGAAAAAGAGTATCCTATTGCCTTCCGTCAAGCCGGTATATGTTCATAAACTGCAAAAAATTGTGTTGTAAGCTATGCTATTCCACCCAACAGTCTACAGAAAGAAAAAAAAGAAAAATAATAATAATAATAATAAAAAATATATATATATATATACATATATATATATATATATATATAAACTCCTCATGGTATACATTTTTATGGGTGCCTAGGGATGATTATAGGTTGCAGCTTTCCGTTGGGGGTTATACATCAGGAGCTTTTACCAGCATATATGTCAAATAAAGGCTGAAAACATGATGTGAACTGAGCCTAATTTATATATTTTGTGCTTTATTATGAGCATTTTCTTCATTCACTTATATTTTTATTATAGATTTAGATTTCATGTTTTCACTCTTTTACTTTATGTGGTTATTTTAAACTTTTTTTAAATGTGGTTTATCATTTATGTTTTTATTTATTCATTTTATACCACTGATGTTTCTTGCACATATACCTTAGGGCTCATGCACACGAAAGTATTTTCTTTCTGAGTCCTTTACGTTTTTTTTTTTTGCGAACCGTATGCGGAATCATTTATTTTAATGGGGCCACAAAAAAAAAAAAACAGAAGTTACTCCGTGTGCATTCCGTTTCCTCATTTCCGTATTTCCGTTCTGTGAAAAAATAGAACATGTCTTATTATTGTCTGCATTATGGACAGGACTGTTCTATTAGGGGCAAAATACGGAATGCACACGGACGTCATCTAAAATTAGTGCATGAGCCTTTATATTGTCATGACATATGCATTCGAATTCATTAGAACTTCCTAACATTAAAGCCTTGCTACCTCTAAGGTGTGCTGCCCGTTGCCGTATTGGGAACCACATCCGCAATACACGGGCGCCGTTCCGTGGGCATTCTACATTCACTTCAATGGGTCTGCAAATCCGGAGATGCGGAATAGTGCGGTACGGAAGCAGGAAAGGAAACCCACGGAAGCACCCCATCGGCGTTTCGTCCCGTGCTTCCTTTCCGCAGAAAAATAGAACATGTCCTATCTTTTTGCAGAACAGGCAGATCGCGGACCTATTAAAGTGAATGGGTCCGCGATCCGCTGCGGCTGCCCCACGGTCGGGGTTCGTGCACGGCCACGCTCGTGTGCAGGAGGCCTAAGGCTATGGCCACACAGTCAGGTTTCCTGATGCTGTTTTGGAAGCCAAAACCAGGACTGAATTTTAAAAAATTATACTTTCTCCCCTTTTATGATCCACTCCTGATTTCGGCTTCCGAAATGGCGTGATGAAAACCTGACCGTGTGCCCTTATAGTTCTACAGAAACAGAACAAAAGTTTTGCTAAAGTTACAGGCGAGTCCACTTCGGTAGCCACCGCACTATTGGGGACATGAGGCTTGCCCCAGGGTCACCGCACACACATACAAGGTGGCAGGACCACTTTAGTTGCACTTATTGTAAATAGCTTATGGTCCATTCTTTATTTCTGACCAGGGCGGTGCGTGCATTTGTGATCTCCAGGCTCCACAGGGCAGAGATGCAGTGTTCACAGTTAGAAGCTTAGAAGGTCCGTTTGTTTAACCTTTGTTAACGGCAGCTTGACCCTGTCACAAAGCACTAATCAGCGGGAAACAATGCACTAGTGAGGAATTAGGACTTGAGGGAAGAGCCGGTGGAATGAGACTGCAGAGTCCAACTGAAGGGCAGGGAGGTGGAATGCAGGCTTCAGAGGAACTGCCCTATATTCACAGGACGGCACTCATTTATCTGGAAATTTGGATAAATGCCAGTAAAGGTTTTTTTTTTATTCGGAATTCAAGTTTTTTATTTTCTTCAAATAACCTATTAAAGCTATCTGAGTTAGGGCTCATGCAGACAAACGTATTTTCTTTCCGTATCCGTTCCGTTTTTTTGGTGATCCATATGCGGGTCCTCAAAAAAACTGGAGCTACTCCGTGTGCATTCCGTTTCCGTATGTCGGTATTTCCGTTCCGCAAAAAAAGATAGAACATTTCCTATTAGGCCTCTTGCATACGACAATCGCTAGTCCGCAAAAAAAAAAAAACACGGATGACATCCGTGTGCATTCCATAACAGCTGGCCCTACTAGAACATTCCTATCCTTGTCCGTGATGCGGACAATAATAAGACGTGTACTATTTTTTTGCGGAACGGAAATACGGACATACGGAAACGGAATGCACACGGAGTAACTTCCGTTTTTTTTTTGCCGACCCATTGAAGTGAATGGTTCTGCATATGTTCTGCACAAAAAACGGAACGGACATGGAAAGAAAATACGTTCGTGTGCAGGAGGCACTATTGTCCGCATTATGGATAAGGATACTGTTCTATGAAGGGCCGGCTGTTCCGTTCCGCAAAATACGGAATGCACACGGATGTCATCCGTATTTTTTGCGGATCCGTTTTTTTTGCAGACCGCAAAATACATACGGTCGTGTGCATGAGCCCTTAAAGGGGTTCTCTGGGGTAAAGATATTGATAACTAGGGATGAGCGAGATTGTGTTTCAAGTTTGGGGGGCAAACTTTGGGTTCGGGTTATCTAAGAATTCCGTTATGGATTCCGCTAACTTATGGTCCATGGTAGCGGAATCGATAACAGAATTATTAGATAACCCGAACCTTGTACGCCGAACTTGAAACACAAGTTCGCTCATCCCTATTGATAACCTATCGTCCGGACAGGTCACCAGTAGAAATTTACCAAAAAATCTGCTTCATGACAAATTACTTCGTCACGAAGAGCATTTCTTTGTAATTAGTGAGTGCAATGACAGGGAGCGGCGATTGCACCGCTCCCCGTCATTGTACCCCTTAGATGCCGCGTTCATACATGATCGCGGCATCTGATGTTAAGCACAGAGTGTAAAATTTAAAAAAAACAAATAATAATACTTACCTGATCAATTTGCTCGTGATGGGATGGGATGGCCACCGCCATCTTGCTTGTAGGTCTGGCGCGAAAACTTGCGTGGCCCGAGATGATGTCATAAGTAAGTCGCCGTGCACAGGATTACGGCCAAGATCTTCAAGCAAGATGGTGGCAGCTGGCCCGTCATGAGCAAATGGATCAGGTAAGTATGATATTTTTTTGTTTTTTACACTATTTCAGGTTAAGTCGAAGAATGAGGAAATTCGGCTTTGCGGCAAATCAAATTAGTCCTTCAGTCCGGATCAAAGTCTGCTTCATGGACTTCGATTCGCTCATCACTAGTCATAAGTATTGGATTGTTGGGGCCCAACACCTGATCAACTGTTTGAAAACTACACAGAGGATGGACCCTTCTGCCTCCACTCTGTATAGTTTCCAGTGCCACATCTGCCACAGTTGATGGGGGGAGAGGCGGGTGTCGGATAGGATAGGTCAGGGTTGGACAAACTATGGTTCTCCAGCTGTTGTAAAACTACAAATCCCATCATGCCCTGCTGTAGGCTGATAGCTGTAGGCAGACTGGGCATACTGGGATTTGTAGTTTTACAACCCCATACCGGATTCCCTCACTGGAGCAAAGAGTGACAACCAAGAGAGAATTTCACTTTCGTGCACCAGTAATGTACATGCATTAGGCAATCTGGCCCCTGATTTCCATGTTCTCCATGTAATGCTTTATTTTCCCTGTGGAGGCGCTGTAGGGAAATTAAATACATTTTCAGCTTCTGCAGCAGATTATAGCAGCTTGCTAGGAGTTCCAGTGCCGAGATTGCTTATTTTGGAGGATTTCACAAAGCAGACAACCCCTATAACCATGGATGCCTAGATTTCCTGCCTTGTTATACCTCTAGGTTGGTGATTATTCAGCGTGAACAGGAGCTTTTGTCAACTGCCAGCATAGAAATGGTTGCTCAGCGTGTAATCTATGGTTTGTCCTCTTCTGGAGGGACGTAGTGAATGGGAAGACATTCAGTGGATGTGTCCTGTCATCCAGAGCAGCCCATCCTACTGAAGATAGATATACATAGCTATTCAGTCCTGACAGCATATCTCAGATGGCTGCCAAATTCTCATTGGGCCCTTGCTCTCAGTAGAACAATGAATGAGGTTAACTGGTGGACTTTTAGGCCTCTGCGCCAATCTCTAATCACTGCAATCTCCATAGTCAGTCAATTGGATATTTGACATAAGAAGTCATTTATTTAAGCTTTGAAGACCAAACACTTTGCTTTGTTTCTGCAGCCAGGACATCATCTTCTTGGCTTCATTGAAGGGCATCTGTCAGCAGTTTTGTACCTATGACACTGGCTGACCTGTTACATGTGCACTTGGCAGCTGAAGGCATCTGCATTGGTCCCATGTTCATATGTGCCTGCATTGCTGAGATAAATAATGTTTTAATATAGGCAAATGAGCCTCTAGGAACAATGGGGGCGTTGTCGTTACACCTAGAAGCTCATATGCGGGCACATATGAACATGGGACCAACACAGATGCCTTCCACTGCCAAGTGCACATGGAACAGGTCAGCACAGATACAAATCTGACTGCTGTATAACTTTATAATTTAAAGGGGTATTCCCATCTGGGACATTGATGGCATATCAATAGAATATGCCATCAATGTCAGATAAGTGCAGGTCCCACCTCTAGGACCCACTCCTATCTCCAGAACGGAACCTTCAAAGTGAACAGCAACCTCTGTTCACTGCTATGGGAGTTCTGAAAATAGCCGAGCACTGGCTCAGTGAATGGAGAGGTGGTCTTGCTTGCTCGGTGCGCTCTTTATTCACCGTTATGGGGCTTTCAAAAATAGCCATTTGCGTTTGCTCAGCAATTTTCAGAACTCTCATAGCGATGAATGGAGAGCATGCCGCACATGCATGGTGTTCTTTCCTTCACTTCGAAGGTCCCATTCAATTGATGGTAGTAGGTGCCAGAGGTGGGACCCGCAACTAACTGACATTGATGGCATATTCTAGTGATATGCCACCAATATCCCAGATGGACCAACCCCTTTAAGTCCATCTACTAAGCCAGGATTTCATTGCTCCAATCTTAGATTGTCTTGATTACAAATATCCTTTCATTTGGTGTATACAGCTCCTATGCACAGCTAAGTGTTTCCGTGGTGACAGACTACAAACAAACCCTGTGCAGTCTGATTCCTCAGTCATGTACTAATCCTTAACATCTGATACCTGCTTCTTTAATCTACCATAGCAGAGAGAGGGATGGGACTACCTAGCTATCTAGCTATCCATCCTCAATCATGGAGACACAGAGGTCTACATGGGACCTATGCACTAAATACTAGGATATTTGAATGAATACTATGAATACTATTTTTTAGAGTTAAATTAAAAAATACCCTTTGAGTCTGATTTTAGACTGTGCATGAGGTGGTCTGATTAATAATGAATTAAAGGGTTTTCCAGGAGTAAAATATTGATGACCTACACTCAGGATAGGTCATCAATATTAGATCATGGGGTCCAACTCCCGACACCCCACTGATGAGCTGTTTAGAAGATGCCACGACGCTATGGTGAGTGCTGCAGTCATGTTCATTGGTCACAATGCCTTTGTGAAGCCCAGTGAATGGTCCTGGGTTATAGTACCAAGCACAGCCACTTTACAATGGACAGCGATGTGCTTGGTAAGCTTTGAAGAGGCCACATCCGAATCAAACTGCTGATCAGCAAGGGTGCTAGGAGACAAACCCCAGATGATCCGATATTGATGACCTACAGTAGGGTAGCTCATCAATACTGTTCTCCCAGAAAACCCTTTCATTTAGTTTTATTACGAATAGGCAAATTCGCTTTCAATAATTACCAACAATTGAGAGCTTGCATCAAAGCAGACTATAACTGAACAGACTACCACTTGGAAAGTTTCATCAACCCACGTCACTTAGAGTAAAATATCAATGACTACCAAAGTGGACATATGAAACCTAATGCCAGTCTGGAGGTGTAAAGCTCGTTCTGTTGAGGGCAAATGGCAGCCCAGACTTCCAAGCCACTAAACATCTAAATATTTACCTAATATCGACTAGGACAAAGTCAATTGTTTAATTCACTGATAATAGGAAAAATTCCCAAACTCTAACATTCTAGCAGCCCTTGAGGACTGAGCTATGTGCTCCGAGCTGGAAAGAAATGCGCCAAAGGTGTAAAGGTTAAAGTAACAGAAAGGGAGAAAATGTGTTTTTGTCTTTGTAACTTTAACCTCTCGATATGTTTAGGGGGTTTATATTTCATCTGAATGGTTAGACAATGAGTTGGCCCTTTAAGACGTGAACTGAATGCAGTTTGGAGATTTGACTTTGACTACAGCCGACTGTACAGTGACGTGAATGAAGGTTTGGCATAATACATAAATTTTACGTGAAAAGAAGATATAAATCCTCTTCTCTTTCCACAAAAAAAGAGATAATCATTTTACTATTCCAGTAATAGTTTAGGTAGGGTTAGCAGATGGAACAGTTTAGAGCACATTAGGTAAAGTAAGAAACATTCTATACAAATTTCACGTAAGGTAATAGAAAACACATTTTTTTTACGACTGCAGATTTGTTAACATACTTATTTTCCCATAAATGATGTTCAGCAGTGGCATACCTCCAATGGACACACATCACTTGACTGCTATGGGATACTGGTGCCAAGAGTCTGCCCACAGTGTCCATGGAGTGTCCATGGTACATTTTATTCTATCCGCATCCTCGGGGGCGGAGAAAGTCTGGCACAGTCATTTCCCGCTGCACAGTGCCCGACCCCAGAGGAGCAGGACAGCACAATGCTGGAACAGTCATGGAAACTACTATTGAATAAAGGCCCAGTACAAGTTGGTAGCAGGTACAGTACGACCATTTGTGGGGACACAGCGGGAATATTTTGGGCCACAGTGTTAGGCACATTCACATGACCGTATGAATGGGTCCGCATCCGTTCCGCAATTTTGAAGAACGGGTGCAGACCCATTCATTTCAAAGGGGTTGCAAAAGATACGGACAGCACACAGTGTGCTGTCCGCATCCATAGTTTCGTTCCACGGCCCTGCAAAAAATATAGAGCAAGTCCTATTCTTGTCCGAAGAAGGTAGCGGCAGTTAAGGCTTCTTTCACACATGTGGCAGAGGAATCCTGCAGGCTCTTCCAGCAGAGAACAGCCCGCCAGAGTTCTCCAGATCTGGCATAGGCGGATAGCGCCACATGTCTGCTATACCCCAAAGACTTTATTGAGATCTGACGGGAATCAGGCAGCTTCCCCAGCATTTATCTGGACCAATATTGCTGCACACAAAAGTTTTTGTCTAGTCGAATCCCGGCATAAATCCGAGGAGCAGCCGGAACTTTCCTGGTTTCCATTATAGTCAATGGGCTCCATGAGTGAATGGTAGTATCCTGCTGGGCTTGATCTGGAGAACTCTGCTGGAATAGCCTGCTGGATAGCTGAAGGAAGCCTTGAGGGTCTGGGCCACCTGCAGAAAATAGATTAAACAACAACCACAACTAAGCCCTTGACTATGTTTTTTGGGGAGCAAATCACAAATTTTCAATGAACTCCTGTGGTTTCTATGTACACTCCAGATGACCCTATGTTCATCCCTGATATATTGTAAGAGTAGCTATACAGGGGCTGCTAGGTCCCCTAGTATGACTATGATAAGAACTCCCCCCATCCTTAAAACCACTTGAACTCATCATGGCCCTTTGGCTATTAGATGGCTGGCTAATTGAGTAACAAGTAATTAGTAGTGAAGCTTGATGTGAAGATGATGGATTCCAACAAGAAGCCAAAAACCCTGTCCCATCAAAACTAAAACCTTGGGTTCCTGTCTTGAAGGTTTACACATTTGCATTCATTATTGTCAGACAAACATTTAAATGCAGGTCGACTTTTTTCTATGACATTTTTCAGTTGCACAACTTGCCCATGTACATGCACACCAGATTTAATTAGTATCACCTGACTGGGGCCAAGATCTCCAAAAATAGCCATGCTGAAACCCAATGTGTCTGACCTTCAATGGTAGAGGAATGGGGTCTATCTAATGCAATGGGAAGACCTAACTCATATCCACTTGTGCTATGAGACTCCCATAATTGAATGGGGAGAGTTGAGATCCCCTACGGTCATGTTGCATCAGTACCAGAGATTAGCAGACCTCCACTCTCCCAATAGATTGGTGTTCCTGATACAGGACCCCTACATTATAGCTTTTTGATGATCCTAGCCAGTCAAGAAGAGGTAGAGAAGTGCCTGGCTTGGCTGTCTCTATAATTCCCATAGACATCAGTGGAGAGGACATGCATGGCTGTGATAGATAATCAGATAGGGCTTAGGTATCAGAGGTGGGATGGGGACCTCCACCAATCTTAACTAGGCCCATAAAATAGAATTCATTGGAAAATTTGCTTATAATAACATTTCTTATGATGAAATTCCCTGACATTGTATTGTACTGCCCCATACACGTGAATGTATTTACAGAACCTCCTGCAGACATAAGGTGGGAGTATGGTCAAGTATGTGGTGTTGGAGATTATACCGTCTGCTGTCACATGAAGTGGCACTATATCACACCCCAGTAATCTGCAATGTGCGTGTGACTGGAGCCCTTAATAAGAGTCCTATTATAGTCCACATGCGCACAGCGAGGAGGACACATGGGGACATGTAAGGACACCGCTAGGTAATGCAACAACAGGCCATTGTACCAGCCGTATGCTACTCCAGCCAAGACTTCATTAAGTAAAGGGGAGAACCGGAGGGGCGAGAATTTTAGGGGTTTACATCATGAATTAGCCAAACAGTATTTTGAATTACAGGTTTGGAATTTACTAATTTACAGTGTGATAAAGAGATATAGAAACAATGAATCCAAGGCCAATCTATAGGGTAATATCTGCTGAGTGACATGTATGCAGCAAGTAAATATTACATCTATCTATCTACCTCTCTGTGTGTGTCTGTCTATCTATCTATCTATCTATCTATCTATTCATCTATATGTCATCTATTTCTATTATCTATTATATCTATCTATCTATTTACAGAATCTATCTATCTATCTATCTATCTATCTATCTATCTATCTATCTATTATCTATCTATCTATCTATCTATCTATCTATTTGTATCTATCTATCTATCTATCTATCTATCTATCTATCTATCTATCTATCTATCTATCTATCTATAGTTCTGTTATTTTGAGAAAAGCTGAGTAACATCTATATGACTTAGGCCTCCTGCACACAACCGTATGGCTTTTTCAGTGTTTTGCAGTCAGTTTTATACGGATCCGTTGTTCCGTTTTTTGTTTCCGCTGTGTTTGAGTTTCCGTTACGTTTTTCCGTATGGTACATACAGTATACAGTAATTACATAGAAGAAATTGGTCTGGGCATAACATTTTGAATAGATGGTTCCGCAAAAAAACAGAACGGATACGGAAGACATACGGAGTACATTTCGTATGTGTTCCGTTTTATTTTGCGGACCCATTGACTCGAATGGAGCCATGGAACGTGATTTGCGGGCAATAATAGGACATGTTCTATCTTTCAAACGGAATGGAAATACGGAAACGGAATGCATACGGAGTATATTCCTTTTTTTTTTTTTGCGGAACCATTGAAATGAATGGTTCCGTATACGGACCGTATACGGACCACAAAAAACAGCCCGTAAACGGGAAAAAAACGTTCGTGAGCAGGAGGTCTTAGCATGTATTTCATGCAGTGGTTTCATTTTTTATTTTAATTTTTTTCCTATGGCTTTGCTTTGATTAGATTTTTTTTTTTTGCTTTCCGTGTAGCTCTGGTAACGATTTAGAAGAATTTTTATGTCTATGAAATAGATATAAACTGCTGGTTGTACAGTCAATGTACTCCTGGTTTTACTCAACTGTTAAACAGGTCAATGTTTGTGGTTTGGATTCATAGAGAAGACACAACTGGATACTGTTATTTGCATTTGAAGCTTCATAGTTAAAAGGGATGATTGCAATTACAGGAACAGCTTAAATTAAAATCAATAGCAGCCATTATCAGAGTCAGTTAAAAGGTTTTCAGAACAGAACAATCTATTTTTTCCTATTCCTGAAAAATCCCTAATTGTGAATAATATGTTTTATTGAGATTCTCTAGAAGGAACAGATGTCTGAATAATGCGAAATATTTTAGGCATTCATAATTATTACAGCAAATTGACGATTTCTAAAGAAAGAACCTAAGCAAAAAGACAATCCAATTGTAAAAAGTGTCATTATCCTACAGAAATGCTTTAAAATTGTAATTTAAACTAAAATCTCTGATACGTAGCAAAGCAAATAAATAAAATAATATGAATGAGAAAGAAAAAGTAAAGAGAAAGAAAGAACGAAAGAAAGAACGAAAAAAAAGTAAAGAAAAAAAAACCCAGAACAGTAAATAGATATTCACACACAACAGATTTATTGCAGACATTCATATAGATGACTGTTTCTCCAGCATGTGGATTTTTTTATTTTTTTTAACAAATCCTATTCAGATCTGTGGAACCTCTGCAAAAAATTTCCACAAAATAATCTGCCTCATGTGACCATACGGTGAGTATATAAACTGTGCGGAATCTTTATACTAAACTATTAGATTACGTGCTTCTATTTTTTTATACATTTATTTTTATTTTATACATTTATGCATTTGTTTTCTGCACTGCAGTTTTACACCAGATCTAAATTCCTTATTGAATGCTTTAAATCGTATGGACATTTATCATTTGTTGTTGATTTTGTGTCATTTTTAAGTCCGTCTTTGCTTTGTGTCTACACCAAACTTATGAAATAGCACCTTACTAATATATTTGGTGTGAGGGCAATGTGGTTAAAGTACACCAGGGAGATGCCTGACATGGGTTGTTACTTTTTTTGCAACTTTTGGCAAAACTCAGTCATATTTTAGGTCTAATCTCACTTTTGTCCCTTGAACATACACCTCTTTGTAAAGTGTTGTAAATTTCGACCAAATGTCACAGAAAACACTGCAAACGACATGATGTACAACATTTTTAAGCCACACAACTGACGTATGTGATTTGATAAAAAGTCCCACTAAATGTTTGAAAGTGCAGGCAAACAAAATAAAATTAAGGCTCTAAAAGTGAAAAGTATATAAAAAATATGAGGATAAAGTTATAATCCATGAATAAATAAATAAAAAATAAAAACAATAAGTAAATTATTGTAGATAAATAAATATTACACAAAAGAATTTAAGAGAAATTGACAAAATCTCATAAAGCAAATTGATGAATTATATTCAACAAATAAAATAAAATAAAATGAATTCATTATTTACAAAATGTTTTATACGGAATTGAAAAAAACTATGTAAATAAATGTAATAAAATAATTGAAATAGTTAAAAATAAATAGGAGCAAAATAAATCGATAAAAATGCTCTACAAATTAAATAGACATGTAAAATAATAATAAAATAAAAATAATAAAAAAAACTACAAATGAACTAGAAAATAAGTCTATATAAAACTATGTTTCAATGCCAAAGTAATAAACCCATTAACTGAATGCACATGATGTAAAATAGAATTAAAAACGTATAAAAATAAATAAAAATAATTAAGTGCAGAATTAAAATAAAAATGTATTAATAAATCTTAAAAAAATGTACCTACGCTTGCTCCTCAATAATGGATATCCAGGCTGAGTTATTGGTGTGTATATCCTTTCTCACATTGTATTTGTTTGTGTATCAGCTCATATAAATGGAAATAAATTGCAATAAATGATCAATTTGTATCTATGATGGCATATTGTCCTTCAAGGCCTGGAAGCGGTAATGTCTCTGTGCATTCATTAGGCTGGTGGTGGTGCAGCACTTGGATACTCTGATTGGTGTATGTGACTGGAGCGGGTATAATGTGATTAGTGATCTATGGTTGGGGAGAAACAAGAGAAATTAACTAAAAGCGACATAAAAAGTGTAAGAGTCTTGCTTTAATGCCTGCTTGGAGGATTGATGCCCTCCTTAGAGCTTGTGTTATCCCCCCTTGTCACGCAATGTTTACAGGGTAAAGAGTTGCATTCTCGCTCTGTACACAGGTTGTCTGAGGTCATCCACAAGGTCAGGGCTACAGAATGAAGGATGGAATATTTTTGTGTCTTTTAATTATTTTTTATTAAATACATTTTCCCAGAGAAATGCAGAGAACTGTGTTTCCCTTCACAATTTTTTTTTTTTTAAGTTTAGAACACAATATTTTCAGGGCAGGTTGGGACACTTTTTGGAATCATTTAAAAAGATGCATATTTTAAAATGTTCAAAATCATCATAACCCTTGTAGCATCAATTCAATTGCTGTACTTTTAAAAAAAATAGGAAATTAAAATATTTTCAACTCCCTTGCATACCGTGGACGAGGATTGAGAGCCTAAAAATGAGATATTAGTGAATGTTTTAGGGCTGATTATCCGTGACTATTAGTGTTCAGCGGATTGAAGTCCGTAAAAATTTGACTCGCCGCAAAGCCGAATTTCCTCGTGCTTTGTGGTAGAGAATCGATTTTACCTGAAATAGTTAAAAAAAATAAAATAAAATCATACTTACCTCCTTAATTTGCTCGCGATGGGCGGGCCGCTGCCATCTTGCTTGAAGATCTTGTACAAAATCTGTGCATGGTGACCTATGATGTCACCACGCTGGCCGATGTGATGACGTCATTACAGGCTGCGAGAGATTTCGCACCAGATCTTTAATCTAGATGGCGGCGGCCGGCCTATCGCAAGCAAATGGATGTGGAAAGTCTGATTTTTTTAATTCTTTTTTATTTTACACTGTATTATTGCTGTCAGAAGCCTTGATCAGCTATAAACGCAGCATACGGGGTAAAATGAAGGAGAGCAGCGCAATCGCCGCTTCCTTTCATTGCACCCACTACTTACAAAGTTATGCGCTTCATCGCAAAGTAATTAGTCACAAAGCAAATCTTATAGTAAAATTCGGCGAAGCAGCCAAATTGAATTTTGGAATACTTCGCTCATCTCTAGTGACTATTATTGGGTGGATTTAATAATTCTATCTAAAATGTAGACTTAGACCAGGAATGCTCCAAATTTTTCACAGTTGCTGAGGCTGAAGGATAAATTTGGTGCATGGCTAAACATTTTTGTCTGCTTTTATACCACCCATTGGTTGGCTTATTTTGTGAAAGAATTTATGGTAAAATGTTGCATCTCAACACCCTCCCTTTCTACTAAGCCATACATTCTCAGATAAGCCATACCCCATCGACGAGCGAGGCATAGTTGATTATTCTTTTTGGCTCGATTACTTCTTACCTTTCTCTAAAACAAGATGCAACATTTTGCACAATAAGCGTACGGCTACACTGTCAGGTCTCTAAATGCCGTTTTGGAAGCTGAAATCAGGGTGGGATCATAAAAGGAGAGATAGGACTTCTCCTCTTTTTATTTTTATTCACTCCTGGTTTAGGCTTCCAACATTGCAACAGAAGTGATGCAACTCAGCTCGTAGCAAGCTCTGCCTCTGATGCCACCAGATATAAGTTAGCTCTCCTAAAAGTCAATGTTCAACCCTTTAAACAGACCTTGAGACATGACTTGGATATTAAATAAGCCACCGTCTCATCTGAAGACAGCTGTTTCGAGATGATTGTTCCTCATCAGTACAGAGCAAAGACGCATGGTGGCATCAGAGGCAGAGCTTGCTAAGAGCTCCATTGCCTACCTTCCTCCCAGAACTCTAGCGGACCATGTATGGTCTATAAGTCTCCTCATGCCGATTAAGGCACTCTCAATAAGGAGATATAGTACCCCCAAAAAAACTGCAACAGAAAACCTGACTGTGTGGCCATACCCTTAAGGCCTCTCTCACACATCAGTAAATCATGGATGTATGCTCTTGGTGGTCTCCACAGACAGCACACGCCTCCACACTTCAGTGGTTTTCCACAGATTGTGGGTATGCGGTGATGCCACAGAAGCATGCCCTATTTTGTTCGTGATTATCGATCCCTCACCAAAACCAAGGACGCAACATGGATGTTTGGTTTGGGGTTTTCACAGATTGCTGTTAGAATATGCATGTGAAACAAATTTTCAGCCTAGCAGGGTCTGTGGAATACAGGTGACACACGGAGAGCAAAAACCAGACACGTGGACTAAACACCATTCATGGATGAACCGCTGACCATCAGACGTGTGAAAGAGGCCTAAGCCAGAGCTCTGTGTCCACCACAATAGTGAAAGTGCACCAGTGTTAACAGCTACAGAAAGATTCAGTTTAGTGTCCTCCATCATCAGCCACGTCAGGCCATGGAGACTCTGACTGTATTGTTCTTAAATTACCAAAAAGTCCAGAATTTCAAAAAGCAAACATATATGTGATTGGTATGTGGAGCTGTATTGGCAAATTCATATCTTTGTACTTTTTCTTTTCACTGTGCGAAAACATTAGATTTTGGACCATCGTACAATAATTTTTTATTTTTTTTGCTCTATTTTGGCTACTTTGTTGCAGACCCACAGACAGAAATATTAATTTCAATATATGGATTCTATTAAAAAGTTTCCGTATGGTTACAATCTGGAAATAATTAACCCCTTCCACATCAGAAAGAATTTTTGGGTGTTTTCATTTTGATTTTGGCAGTACTATACCATCAAAAATTAAACATAAAATACTGTCCTTTTGTAGCAGTCAGCACCACCTCTGATATAGATAAGTAATCCACTGTTAGTTCGCTGCTGTTGTTAGGAGAGGTTATCTACAAGGTAATCTTTATTTTCATAGTAGGTGTAGAATTAGGATAACAGTGACAGCTCTATTATTGTCTTGCTAGGCTTAGATAGAGAGACCCACAGAAGAGTATTGTACCTATTAGGGTAATGTCTGATGCTCTATTTGAGTCACTCATTACCTTTCCTCTCTAGCTGCAGTAAATTATCTAAAAGTCACGCAAAGCTGTCTGCTACAAGTCCTAACAAGGAGGAAGTTAAAGAGCCAGGACAGGAAGTAAAATACTTCCAAAAATGATATCTAGAATACGAACCACCCTAAAAAATACATGGAATTAATATATATAGGGGACTTTATCAACCTTTATGCGGCCGAAAACTCAGTAAAAAAGTTGCAAACTATGGGTATTTTTAAACGTCATTTTCATAAACATTTTGGGGAAAATTATGTTTTTATGCTGCCCTCAGCACTTTCCAAAAAGGTGTAGACTTTTTTGCAATTTATTTCAGTTTTCTGCTCTGCTCTTATCTCCAGAACAGGGAGCCCCCGAAGTGAAGGGATGGCAGCTGTGTATATGTGGCCATCCTCTATCCACCACTATGGGAGTTTCAAAAAAAGCTGAGGGACTCCTCAAATGCAGCCACCTCACCATAGCAGTGAAAAGAGAGGGTGAGGGGTATGCCTGGTGTGCTCTCCTTCACTCCGGGGGCCCCATTCTGGAGATAGGAGTGGGTCCCAGAGGTGGGACCTGCACTGATCTGACATTTGCATTTCCATGCGATATGCCTCATATTGAGATGGGAATCACTTTAAGGATCCCATTAAAAAGACTCATTCAGAGCCATTTTTTCTTTCCATCTTTCCTGATTCCTACTACATTTGTGTATTTTAATGTCTGTAGCTGTATTACCCCTTTCTTCTTTAAAGGTTACATTTTCTAGGTGGCATTTCGAGGTCTGTATCACTGTGTATTTTACTTATGTTGTTGAAAAATAATTCCATTAACGATACATTTATTTTTATTTATTTGCCTTGGTTTCTATGCCTTAATATTATTATTATTATTATTATTATTAGTAGTAGTATAGCTATATACCTATCTAGGCTAATGTTATGTGATGTAAATACTTTTAGAAGTTTTATAGCAGTAATCCCAGTAACCAGAAAAGTACAGAAGCCTTCATCAGGCAGGTCACATAGAGTTTCCCGACTAACATGGTACCATGCTATTTTTGCTATACATAAGGCTTCATGCACGCGGTCGTGTTTGTATTTCGGTCTGCAAATATCAGATCTTCAAAATGCGAATACCTTCCGTATGCATTTAGTATTTTTCTCACTCCCATCAATAAAAAGGGCTACTCTCATCTGCAATACGGATACGGACCAGAATAGGACATCTTCTATAATTTGTGGAAAGGCCAAATGGATCTGCAAAAAAATTGTGGATGTGTGCATGGCCCCATAGAAATGAATGGGTCAGTGTGCTATCCACAAAACATGTGAAACAGGTGAATAATACAGTAATGTGCATGAAGCCTTAGGCCAGTGGTGGCGAACCTATGGTACGCGTTCAAGAGGGGGCTCTCAGAGCCTTCTCTGTGGGCACACGCACCCTGGAAAAAGTCTAAGCGTACCAATACGCCTTAGACTTTTCCTGACATTCATCAGCGCAGTAAGTGCTGTGAAGGGCACAGGCAGCGCGGCGATGCTGCTGCTGCTGCCTGAAGTAACCAATAACAAAGCTCCTTACAGAAAGGAGCTTTGTTATTGGTCACTTTGAGTGGGCTGCCAGAGCATTCGGAGCACCGCTTTCAAGATGTGGAGGGGGAGGCTCCTGCAGTGACGCGCAATCTTCATCCAGATGCACTCGACAGTGTAACCAGCCTTGCTGGGCAGTGAGGTCCCTGATGTTACAGTGGTTGTGTCACGGCTGAGGATGGGGAAAATCCTCAGCCGTGCGGTGCCAGAAGATGTCCGGTCGCTACTCGGCCAGGGCAACAGAATTAGGGAGCAGGTCACCTCCTAATGCGTCCCTAACACTGACCCTGTCTCCTGTCCCTATGAGCTGACCCTGATGGTAGGAGGGCTCATACTCTGGAACCTAATAGTCCCTACAAGCCCTCAGGATGGCCCTGAACTAAGGAGCAGGGTAAGACGACTTGTTCCTCCTCGGCACGGAGGAACAGGAGTCTCACTGGCCAAGCATCATGGATTAGGGAAACATAAACAGATCTATGGATATGACAGGTGAACCCAACATGCCTGGAGTACCCCTCCAGACAACTGATCTGGACTGAGACTTTATAGCCCATGTAGCCACACCCAACAGTCAGACACACCCAGTGACTCACACACACACTGGGAAGGGAGTTAACCCTTCCAGCACCAGGGAAGGGAAACACAAACTTAAAGGAAAAGTGTCCAACTGTGGCTGTTGCCGCAGGCAACGACATGGGTGGCAACCATGTCCTGGGAGTCAGCCTGAAGGCCGGGACAGTGCCACCACATGTACACCATACAACCAAACGTTGCCACGGGCAGCCACAGTGAAGGAAAGATGTCAGTGCACACCACACATAAAACGGAGTGCACACAGACATACAACAGTGCATACATACACGCAAACAACTCCAAGGAAACCGCACACATACCTGTTGTCCGCGGCAACCGCACTAGAGACAAACAACATTATGCCTCCAGCTGCGGTTGACACAACAACCCAAACCGCGGGGAAATGTATGCGGCTCCCAAGGAGTCACGGCCATAAACATGGTCGTGACAGGTTGGCTGTGGGCTTTAGCGGGGGTTTCAGCTCTGAGACCCCTGTTGATCTCTATAATGAGCAGTCACTCACTGCTGAGCACTGTAGTGATGACAGTCTCAATATAAAGTCTATGGGACGTCTTAACCATCGAGGAGAAGCATTTCTCTGGTGAGAGCTTCAGACTGTTTGTTATAAAGATCAGCAGGGTCTCAGAGCATATGCGTATCAACAGTATCAAAAAAGTGTACTAAATGTCTAATGTTGGACAGGGGGTTCTGAGCCTCGGGGGAGAGGGGGGTTCTGCTAATTGATGAGACATGTTATGTCCATTAATGAAACAGTAAAGAAACTTCCTAACTTCTTTGAACGATGCATGTAGCCTGCAACCAGCAAATACACTGCTATCTAGATGCCGTCCTTCTATTCCCTAGAACCACATAATTGTCAAATCAAGAGTTATTTAGTGGGATAATTGGGTCCATAAATCTCTGCTGATTAATTTCATAATATTTATTCCAAGTCTTGCAAAGACAAATATTAAAATTCTCACTGCCTACAGCAACCACTAGAGGGAGTTTAAGAGCTTACTGCATACTGTAAGCTCCTAACCTCATATATATATATATGGGATATAGACCTGTGTATTAGAAAAATGGAGCTCCGAATGTCAGATATATATCACAAAATTAATTAACACAAAATTCTGGATCTTAAAATGGTGTTGTGCTAATTTTTTGAGCCCCTGGAGGGGTTCTGAGCCTGTGGGGGATAGGGGGGGGGGGGGGGGAGGTTCTGGATTGAATGCAGACAGACTATTATAACTAAATCATAAAGTACATGGAAGATATACGAAATAGGATTGGACTGTAGTATTCAGGTTAAATTGCCATGATAAATAAGTGGGTTTTGGGTTAAAGTTTCACTTGGTCTCTAAAGGGTTCACCATCACTGCCTTAGGCTGTTAGGTACTGTAATTTAATAGGTTGTGTCTATTTACAGCATTGGATCTTCACTAAAGGCTTTTTTACAGGGATTAAACTTCCTTACGAATGTTCGGTCCCAATAATTGACCTGTGTAAATCTACTGTTGATGAACAAGTAAATGCTTTGGACGATCTGTGTCTTGTATATACGGTATTTTGTGTAAATGTGGAGGCTTCTCATCGGCTGCCTGCACGTACATTTTCAGGGCAACTCAATGAAACGACACTGAGCCCTTGTTGAGTGGTACAATGGCTGCACAGTTTGCTATTAACTAGATGTCAAGGGATCCCTTCAACGAAAGTGGAGCTCGAACAGACAGTATGGACAAAGAAACACTGCAATAAGTAGATGACGTAACCTACTAGCTGGATGATCAATCAATCAGATCTAATTGGGGACTGAGAGACCGCCCACTGGACTCCTAAACATTAAAAGAGCAGGGATTTAAATCAAGGGGATCTAGTAAGCAGGAACAGGTCTATGATACACAGACTAATGGCACTGATGCAGCGGGCAGGAGGGCTGATGCTGTAGAGCCAATGGTCCAGCTGAATCATAGATGCAGCAGGGACGATGACTGGCTGAGTTGGGGGTGTAGCAGAGTCAAGGCAGTTGCATGGTTGGTAGGGTAAAACGTATCTCTATGGAAGTCAGAGCTCTGCTTACTCATAAACACCCCTCAAACTATATAGATAAACATTTGGCTACCTGCAGTCACCACTAGAGGGAGCTCAGGAGCTTTTTTCATTCTGTATTAATATTGAGTTCAATGTATAAAAGTATGCAGTAAGCTCCCTCTGGTGGTGGCTGCAGGTATCCAGGCATTTATCACTTCAGCTCTGTGTCTGTGCAGGGGATTTTGAGCTTTGTATCAGGGAAATAGAACTCTGACCACTATTAAGATATATTAGTAAAATAATAAGCACAGAGCATTGAATCTTAAAAAGAAATGAGTGTTAAAAAGTGGAAAATCACTTTAAATATGTCAAAGAACTATTTGCAGCCACTGGTCTCATATGTCCTAAGTGCGGCTCCTCTGTGCAATGTGGTTTTTCTTAACGCCACCACTGGAGGAGCGAGAATGCCGTTTGATCCCACTGGCTCCTATCTCTACACTATGGGATCTCTGCAGGCTCTTATAGACTTCAAACATCTCTGGCTAGTGTGAACTGTAAGAAATGCTGACATGATTAATTGATTCATAACAGATGGATTCTCAAAGCAGATCCTTAAGATGTGTTTAAAAAGCTATAACATACATCTGGATTAAGTGAATTAGCCCTCAAATATATAATCTCCATAACTAAAGATCACTTATAGTTCAGTGAGGAAAGGAAAACAAAAAGACAAATGATACAAAATGCAGCCTTTTCTCGAGTTATGCTAATTGATGAGACATGTTATGTTTATTATTGAAACATTAAAGAAACTTCCTAACTTCTTTGAATGCTGCATGTAGCCCGCAGCTTCAGTAAATGCACTGCTATCTAGATGCCGTCCTTCTGTTCTTTAGAACCACACATTTTGTCTAATCAAAAAAGTTATTTAGTGGGATCATTGGGTCCATAAATCTCCGCTGATTAATTTTGTTATATTTATTCCAAGTCTTGTATAGACAAATATTAAAATTCTCACTGCCTACAGCAACCACTAGAGGGAGTTTAAGTGCTTACTGCATACTGTAAGCTCCTAACCATATATATATATATATATAAATATATATATATATATTGTAGGAAGGTACAAGGGGTCGTCATTGATGGTAGGTGTGTGTCACAGAGGTTCCTGGCCTCGGTAAAGTAAGAGCCGGTATTTTCATGTGTCAGTGGCAATAGCACTTTGCTACTTAGTATTGCTGTAAGTAGCTGATCTAGGACGGCTCTTACTGAGAGTAGTCAAAGTGCTGGGTGGGTGACTACTCCCCACGTTCCAGGCCGGGTCTTGGCAGGCTTATAAAAAACAGGAAGCACTGTCAGGTGGTGTGGATTACCTCCCTCTGACAGAGAAGCTCTGGAGATCTCTGCGCTGAGGTCTGAAGACCGTGTGTCAGGCGAGCAGGCCGGACAAGTGGAATTTCTGAGGCTGAGCAGCCGGGTGTGAACTGACACCCAGGATACCAGGTGAACTTTATTTTATTTTTCTGTGTGTGAACAAGCACCAAGCCTGAAAAGTGACCGTTGTGTTATGTTATAAGTGTGAATAAACATTGAAGAGTGATTTACAACCTGGTCCTTTGCCTCTATACCGCGTCCGCTAACCTGCCTACCAGAGCGTATCCCCACAATTGGTGGAGGATGTGGGCAAGCGCAGTGATGCTTGCTTGAAGGCCAAAAAATTTTTGTTTTTCCGGGCACGGTTGTATGTCTTACATTGAGACCTATCTGACGGTGTTCGAAAAGGTGGCTACCCCGAGATCAATGGACTGAGGTCGTCGCTCCGTTCCTGGCATCCGGACCTTAGCAGGTGTTTTTCAACTTACCGGATGATCAAGCAGCTGATTATATGACAGTAATGGGTGAGATTTTGGCAAGACTGGGGGTGACTGTGTTGGTCCGGGCTCAGCGGGTGCATCAGTGGAAGTTTGACCCGGCTGAACCCGTGAGACCTCAGTATTATGATCTGTTACACTGGTTGCAAAAAATGGCTGCAGCCTGATGTGCTGAGTTCCACTGCTATGCTGGACCGTCTGTTGGCTGATGTATTCTGGAGGGCTTTGCCATACCTTCTCCAGCACTGGAGGTGTCTCCTGGTAATGCCCTTGAGATGGTCGACCTGGTGGAGTACTATGAGGCTACCAGGAATCTACAGGGGGGTTCTTTTGGGAGGGGGGACAGTGAAATCCCGGAAATCTCCACCCCAGAACCGGCAGCTGGTGCTTGCAAAACCCACCCGGGATGTACCCCCTGCAGACCCAGCTCTGATGGTCTGCTGTCGGTGTCAGGAGCCTGGCCACATAGGGGCCGACTGTCCCCATCGGTGCGAACCCATGGATACTAACTATGGCTACCGCCCCTCCTTGTATGCCAGAAAGCTGTGTGCAACAGGTACCCCTGAGACTATAGACAATAGCCACCTGTGCCAGGTGGATGTGGGAGACACTCTGGCGGTGACTCTGCTGGACTCAGGGAGTCTGGTGTCCCTGGTAAGAGCTGCCCTGGTGCTGCCCACTGAGTATACTGGCTGAAAAGTTGACCTCTACTGGGTTCTTGCCCTTCGAACTGCTATATGGCCGACATCCTCACGGTCTGTTGGACATAGCCAAAGAGGCATGGGAACAACCCACACCATATAAAAGTGTAATTGAATATGTCACTCAGATGCAAGAGCAGATGGAGACAGTGTTGCCGCTTGTTAGGGAACATATTGAGGCAGCCCAGTGAGCCCAGAGTAGGGTCTATAATTGGCAGGCTCGTGTCCGTATTTTTAACCCGGGAGATCGGGTTTTGGTTCTGGTACGTACGGTGGACAGTGGGTTCCTGGCTAGGTAGCAGGGACCCTACGAAGTACTCAAAAAAGTTGGTGAGGTAACCTACAATGTACACCAGCCAGGGCGGTGAAAGCCGGAGCAGGTGTACCATCTGAATTTACTTAAACTTTGGAAAGATAGGGAGACCAGTACAGACGACAACCCGCAGCCGAGTTTTCTAGGGGAAGAGTTTCCAGCCCCACGGTCTGATACAAAAGAAGCAGTTGCCACATTGAAAATTGATGACACCCTTTCCTCTAAACAGACTCAGGAGGCCAAGGAGTTCGTCAGCAGGAACACGGATGTGTTCTCGGACCTCCCTGGATGCACTTCTACCATTCAACATGACATTGTCATAGAGCCTCAGGCCAGTGTCCGGTTGAAACCATGCTGGGTACCCAAGTCTCGGCGACAAGCAATCTTGGAAGAAGTGCAGCTAATGCTACAACTAGACATCATTGAGGAGTTGAAAAGTAATGGGCCAGTCTGATAGTCTTAATACCCAAGTCGGGTGGGACGTTACGGTTCTGTAACGATTTTCACAAACTAAATGAGATTTCTAAATTTGATGTGTATCCCATGCCTCGGGTGGATGAGCTTATTGAGAGGTTAGGCCAAGCCTGGTATTTTTCTGTTTTGTACCACACCAAAGGGTACTGGCATGTACCCTTGATGGAGGCTGCCAAAAAAAACCTGCCTTCATCACACTAGAGGGGCTGTACCAAAATAAGGTGTTACCCTTTGGTCTGCATGGAGTCCCTGCCACTTTTCAACGGCTCATATACAATGTGCTGCGTCCACATCGTCGGTACGCTAAGGCTTACCTGGACGTTATTGTCATTCACAGTACCGACTTGGAAAGTCGCCTACCAAAAGTAAACGCTGTAGTGGACTCCCTTCGAAGCGCTGGACTAACAGCTAACCCAAAAAAATGTGAAATAGGGTTAGAGGAGACAAAATACCTGGGGTATGTCAATGGGCCCAGAGTCATCAAACCACAAGAGGCGATATGGAATTGGCCCCGACCTGTCACTACTAGGCAAGTAAAGTCGTTCCTGGGAATGGTGGGATATTATATAAGGTTTGTCGCCCACTTTGCTACAGTGGCCGCACCATTGACAGGTCTCTTGAAGGGATGCAAGTCAGTGATGGTTCACTGGGATGATCAGGCGGAAGAGGCTTTCTCCGCATTGAAGTCGGCCCTGTGTGGGTCCCCAGTTTTGGTGATACCCGACTTCAAAGGGAGTTTATAGTACAGACCGATGCCTCCGAAGAAGGTCTCGGTGCTGTACTGTCTCAGGAAGCCAACGGGGAGGAGCATCCCAAGTGGGCACTCGAGTCTCTCCGCTATTATTTGTTGGGGAAAAAGTTCTGTCTGGTGACCGACTACTCCCCTCTCAAATGGATGAGCCAGGCCAAGGACAGAAATGCCCGGGTCACCCGATGGTTTCTTTCTTTACAGAACTTTAAGTTTTCGGTGGAACACAGGGCAGGCCGGTTACAGGGAAACACGGATGCCCTGTCCCGGGTACACTGTTTGACTTGTGTTCACCCCTTCAGGGTTGAACAAAGGGGGAGGTATGTAGGACGGTACAAGGGGTCGTCATTGATGGTAGGTATGTGTCAGCGGCAGCTAATGCTGATTGACACTTTGCTATTAAGTATGGCTGTAAATAGCTGATCCGGGATGACTTTTACTGGGAGTAGTCAAAGTGCTGGGTGGGTGACAACTCCCCACTTTCCAGGAAGGGTCTTGGCAGGCTTATAAAAAACAGGCAGCGCTGTCAGGTGGTGTGGATTACCTCCCTCTGACAGTGGAGCTCTGGAGATCTCTACGCTGAGGCCTGAAGACTGTGTGTCAGACGAGCAGGCTGCCTTAAAGCCTGCAAGTGGACTTTATGAGGCTGAGCATTTAGCCGGATGTGAACTGACACCCAGAATACCAATTGAACTTTATTTAGTTTTTTCTGTGTGTAAACAAGCACCAAGCCTGAAAAGTGATTGTTGTGTTATGTTACGTGTGAAAAAAAACTGAAGAGTGATTTACAGCCTGGTCCTTTGCCTCTATACTGCATCCGCTAAGGCTAGTTTCACACTAGCGTTCGTCGGTCCGCTCGTGAGCTCCGTTTGAAGGAGCTCACGAGCGGACCCGAACGCCTCCGTCCAGCCCTGATGCAGTCTGAATGGAGCGGGTCCGCTCAGACTGCATCAGTCTGGCGGCGTTCAGCCTCCGCTCCGCTCGCCTCCGCACGGACAGGCGGACAGCTGAACGCTGCTTGCAGCGTTCAGCTGTCCGCCTGGCCGTGCGGAGGCGTGCGGATCCGTCCAGACTTACAATGTAAGTCAATGGGAACGGATCCGCTTGAAGAGGTCACCATATGGCTCAATCTTCAAGCGGATCCGTCCCCCATTGACTTTACATTGAAAGTCTGAACGGATCCGCTCAGGCATCTTGCGCACTTAGAAAATTTTCTAAGTTATTAATGCAGACGGATCCGTACTGAACGGAGCCTCCGTCTGCATTAATATGATCGGATCCGTTCAGAACGGATCCGATCAAGCGCTAGTGTGAAAGTAGCCTAACTTGCCTACCAGAGCGAATCCCCACAATATATATGTATATGTATGTATATATATATATATATATATATATATCTATATATATATATATTTATACAGGGGATATGGACCTGTCTATCAGAAAAATAGAGCTCCAATTGTTAGAGAAATATTACAAAATTAATTAACACAATATGCTGGATCTTAAAATGGCGTTGTGCTAATTTTACTGTATTTACTTTAAAGTTGCTACATTTCTTTTACACTTCTTCTAAATGACGTCTTCACTCAATGACATTAAACTAACAGCATTAAAGGAACATTTACATCAAAGTTATTTATCAGATATGGACAACCTACAGTTTCTGTGAATATTCTATGCATTTTAAAAATATATATAAAACATGATTGGATTATTTTATGGATATAATTTTTGAAGTCTCTCTGTATATACTGCTTCCTGTCCAGAGTTTTTAAGTTCCTCTATGTCTTTTTGGCATGAGTCTTCCTTAACATTTTTCTCAGACCATCAGTCAGACCTGGGAGTAGTGAGGGGCGGTTACTCAATCAGAGCACAATACCTCCCCATTGCTATCCCAGTAGTGTGGCTAGTCAGGGATAATCACATTATATATGTGAATTCAGTGTCGAACTGGGGTACCTAGGGCCCACCATTAAAATTTATTTTAGCGTCCCAGCATATGGATACATTTTTTTTTTTCATGAACATAGGCTGGTTGAGGTGATGTACATTGAATATATGTATGTAGTGCACTAAATCTAATGTGTTATGTGCCACTTGAGCAGGGGGTGGGAGACTAGGGGCCCACCTTGCTCAGGGGCCCATCGGGGGATTCCCCTGTACCCCTGTCGGCCACTCCGAGCCTGTGTGAATGCAATGCTCTTTTATCGTAGCAAGACAGCAGCAGAGCTATAATTCTTTCAGTCTCTCCAGTCCTCTACCTATTATTTTAATGGAGATTACCTTGCAGATAAACCCCTGCAGCAGATCCATAAACGGAGATCACTTCTCTTACAGAAGAGCAATTGGATGTATTTACTCTTCATTGGCATAGTTACTGATAAAATAAGAAAAAAAAGAAAAAAAATTATAAAAAGAAATGTTTTTTATGAGTATAGAGTTTAGAAGAAATATTCCTTTTTCTGATGGAAATACAAGGCACTTACTAATGTATTGTGATTGTCCATATCGCTTCCTTTGCTGTCTGGATTCATTTTTCCATCATATTACACACTGATAATTTCCATGGTAACGATCATTCTGTAATCCAGCAGTGGTGGTCGTGCTTGCACACTAGAGGAAAAAGGGCCAGCCTCTCTGGTGGCCAGGACCATGGGAGTGACCCTGGAAAGGAGCAGCGCATAATGCAATAAAAAAAGACAGCAAAGGAGGCAATATGGACAATCACAATACATTAGTACCGTAAGTGTCTTGTATTAATTTTCTCTACATGATAAATGCTATTTACTGAAATGAGGCAACCCCTTTAATCGGAATCTACACCACCATTCCTCCTCCTACAATTAGTCAAGATGGGAGTGGACAAGCCTATGAGGGAACTCTATTGGATTTGGAAAGTTCTCACCCAGCCACGGGCAGAGCGGTGTTACCACCCCCCTTATCAACAGGACATGTTCCTACAAATTCTGACACTGTTCAGCCATTCCTAATGTCTCTTGACAAGACCCACCATAAACAAGAGGAATAGTAGAGACCAACTGTCAATTTATTCATATATTTCTAGAAAGAATAACAGAGGAATGCCACAAAGCAAAGTTCTAAAAAAAAGATGCCTCTTATTACTTGTCATTTCTCGAGGAATGAAAGTATTTACTAAAATTTCAGGAGATCCTACAAAACTTCTATCTAAATTTAACTGACCTTTATTAGGAAGAAAAAGTCCAGAAAAAGAAAAAGTCCAGAAAGAAAAGTAATCCAGAAGAGCCTGTAAAACGGTCTTATCATTTATTTAATAAAAAGTTGCATCGGCAAAGGGGGCTCACGGCAATAATTAATTGCATGTTATGTAAAGGTAGGTTTCATCATTGTGATTGTTTGGGCAATTTTTAATCACCGTGATCAAGTTAACCTTTAATTAAAGGAACTTGATAGCTTTTCATGTGAATTCTCAGATGCTAATCTTGATTTGTATTGCTTCTGAACAGTACAATATGAATAATAAAATATGCCTAAACCATTCCATGGCAGCAATTCAAAATGTGCTGGTTGATGACTACAAAATCTGCATAGGTCTGCGTGTCTCCTCCAGACTGCTGCTTGTTTCCTTTACATGATGTAAAGGTTTGCCCGCCATCCTTCCATCTCACCTTGCTATTGACTAGAGTTTGCACACAGCCGGTGACATGCGTGCTGCTGCACAAGGTGCGGTCCTCTGCCTCTCCTGTGTGTTAGACCTACATCTCTGATTCTCCATCATCCTGCTTACATTTTGGATTTACTTTTGTAACTATGCCTTCAGCGAAATGAGATGTATCGAGTCGATCTTTTCAAAAAGGTTGCCTTTGTTTTAATATGTCTACGTCACTACCCTTGCAGCATGCAATGTCCTAGAAACTGGAGCACAAGATCACAGCCAGATTCATTCCAACATGAATCAGGGATAGACCATAGAGGTGGTGTTGGGGTGGCTCACCCTAGAGGATGCTCTGGTGGACCCAGTCAAATGTCTTATATGATATTATTGGCAATATGTCCTGTGTGATAACAACATAGATTACAGTGTGATTGTAAGTGGACAAACGCATGTACTGTATAGAGGGAGGGTAGACATAAGTATCCTGTTGTTTGATGGTCATAAGGAGCCCCCAGTTCCACACTACATCGAAAAATAGCCTTATTGTAATAAACAGTCTTGGGCATGCAGAAAATATGTTTGTAGACAATGGAGAGGCACATTTTACATTACATTGAGGATTCAAAGTTTATCGATGGGGCTCAGCTTTAAAGGGGTTATCCAAAGTGTAAAACATGCACCCTATTACTTGGGCCCCTCATATAGATTATACTTACCCCGCTCCCAGGCACCCATGTCGCTCTTGAACCCCACATGGCCGCCACTGCATCTCCCCGTCGCTGCAACATGGATAAGCCTCCCTATCATCAACCGCAACGCTAAGGCGACTCTTCCCTCTCGTGGACTGCTATTGGCTGCCCCCCCCGTCATAAAATGTTTTGATCCACGGGACGGGGAGATGCAGCGGTGGCCGTGCAGGGATCAGGAGTGAGGCAGGTGCCGGAGAGTGGGGTAAAGATAATCTATATGAAGGGATCAGGCATTTTTTACACTTCGGATAAATATTTGACTTTGACCCCAAGAGTGGAGAACTGAAAGCATGCTTGGCTTCCAGGCAAAAATGGTACTGGGCCCCTTACAAAGTAGCTGTATGTATGTATTAATCTTGTCTAATTTTAAGACAGTGTAAGGCTAGTTTCACACCTGCGATACAGACATAAGGCAGGCTGTTCCAGCAGAGAACAGCCTGCCAGGGTTCTTTGGCCAGAAAGTGTTGTCTGACCACTGGACTACATTGACTATAATGGGGACCATCCAAGATCCAGCTGCTCCGTGGCATCTATGCCAGTATTCAGCTGGACAGAACTTGTTGCACACTGCAGTTTCTGTTTGCCTGAACCCCGGCATATATGCCGGGGAGCGGCCGGAGCTCCGCTAATTCCCTTTATAGTCAATGTGGTCCAATGATCAGATGGCACTTTTCGCAATTCAGAACCATGAGAACTCTGGTAGGCTATTCTCTGCCTGAACAGCCTGTTGAATATCTTTAACGCTGGTGTGAAACTAGCCTAAGATGGTTTAAAAATGCACCAGATTTATCACAGTGGCTAAAACCATATAATATATCTGCAGCACCTTTGTACTGTCTGGTCCAAGTTTACACCACCTATAAGCTGGCTTACTTTGCACCAGAATTTTGTGGCAAAATTATTTTATATCTGAGCGATACCTCTTATAGTATTGTATGCCCCTTCCAGATAAGCCCTGCCCATTCCAATGGGCAATACCATTCCTTCCGGTAGGGTATGCTGCTTTCAGGTTAGGAATGCCTCTATGGCAGAAAAGCCAAAAAAGTGCCTAGAACACTTAATAGATGTCTAAAACATGTTTGCTACTTTTTTTTGTGTTACATTATGTCGGAAATTTGGCACATTTGGATTAGTACATTTTCCCCCTATTGTCTGCCTTGTGGATCTTTTGTGTATTTTTCAGACCATGCACGATATGGCTAACTGTCCTAGTGCACAAATAGTCAGTCTATCCCTGGTATCCAAACTTAGTGATTCTGCCCCATTATTTATAAAAAGTTTTAGCAGCAGAAATATCACAAGATACAAGATCCTTATTTATACACCTAACATTTTAGGAGAACATACAACATGGATGACGTCTGTGTGCTGTCTGTTTTTAGCACAGACCCGTTAACTTATTTGCCCCATTGATTATAATGGGCGGGTACAGTCGTTCTACACTTAGACAGCACCTAGAAATGGACATTACTTGTCTGAATGAACCCTAAGATTCTGCCATATAATAGTCTGCCATATAAGAATCTGATGTATAAGAGTCTGCCGTATAAGAGTCTGCAGTAAAACAGTCTGCCGTATAAGAGTCTGCCATAAAGAGTCTGCCGTATAAGAGTCTATCGTATTACATTCTGCCGTATAAAAGTCTTCCATATAAGAGTCTGCCCTATAAGAGTCTTCCGTATAAGAGTCTGCGGTATAATAGTCTGTCGTATAAGAGTCTTCCCTCATAAGAGTCTTCCATATTAGAGTCTGCGGTATAATAGTCTGTCGTATAAGAGTCTGCCGTATAAGTGTCTGCCATATAAGAGTCTTCCCTATAAGAGTCTGCCGTATAATAGTCTGCCATATAAGAGTTTACCGTATAAGAGTCTGTTGTGTAAGAGTCTGCCGTATTATAGTCTGCTGTATAAGAGTCTGCCCTAAAGGAGTCTGCCGTATAAGAGTCTGCGTATAACAGTCTACCGTTTAAGATTCTGTGGTATAAGAGTCTGCCGTATAAGAGTCTGCCGTATAAGAGTCTGCCGTATGAGAGTCTGCTGTATAAGAGTCTGCCTAAAACATTCTGCCCAATGACTCTGCCATATAAGAGTCTGCCCTATAAAACTCTGCCGTATAAGAATCTGTATAAACAAACTAAAAAGACAGGGTGGCATTAGCAGGAGGTGCTCAAACCCACATGCAGTCGTGCATATATACAGGGGAGCAAATCCTGCACTTTTGGCCCGTTGCTAATGGCGATCCCCAGCAAAATGCACACGGTGGAGGATGCCCGCGGCGAACCACAAGTACCACAATAGACATCTCACACAAGGTAACAAGTCCGTATGTCAATCAATATAACAATATAACAAAACAATAACCAATACAGGTACACTCTGCAGTCTCACTAAACCCTCAAACTGATTTTAAAATTTAGAGATTAGTCAACATGTCCTACGGTGTAGAACATGTCTAAGCCCGGGCACCACGTCAAGATTTCTCAAGTAGCCCGAGACCTAACACTCTCCTACCTGAGCCGTATGGGCGATACCAGGAGCCAGTGGGCAAATTACAGGAGCATGAGGCCGACTCACAAACAGCTCACCAGTTACCTCCAGCATGTAACCATGCTTGCAATGGGAGGAGGGAGGAGTCTGCGAGTCCCACTCAAGACTGACTGATATGGCCCAGGCCTCACAGGTGCACCTAAATGTGGCCTGTAGATGGAAAACAGGCACATTTAAATTGGAGTTTATACACCTCCAGGAATCTTTATATACAAACTAAAAAGACAGGGTGGCATTAGCAGGAGGTGCTCAAACCCACATGCAGTTGTGCATATATACAGGGGAGCAAATCCTGCACTTGTGGCCCGTTGCTAATGGCGATCCCCAGCAAAATGCACACGGTGGAGGATGCCCGTTGCGAACCACAAGTACCACAATAGACATCTCACACAAGGTAACAAGTGCGTATGTCAATCAATATAACAATATAACAATATAACAAAACAATAACAAATACAGGTGCACTCTGCAGTCTCACTAAACCCTCAAACTGATTTTAAAATTGAGAGATTAGTCAACATGTCCTACTGTGTAGAACATGTCTAAGCCCGGGCACCGCGTCAAGGTTTCTCAAGTATAAGAATCTGCCGTATAAGACTTTGTCGTAAAAGAGTCTGTCGTATAAGAGTCTGTCAGATAAGATTCTGCCGTATAAGAGTCTGTCGTATAAGAGTCTGCCATATAAGAGTCTTCCATATTAGAGTCTGCGGTATAATAGTCTGTCGTATAAGAGTCTGCTGTATAAGTGTCTGCCGTATAAGAGTCTGCTGTATAAGAGTCTGCCTAAAAGAGTCTGCCATATAAGAGTCTGCCCTATGAGTCTGCCATATAAGAGTCTGCCCTTTAAAACTCTGCCCTATAAGAGTCTGCCGTATAAGAATATGCCGTATAAGACTTTGTCGTAAAAGAGTCTGTCGTATAAGAGTCTGTCGTATAAGATTCTGCCGTATAAGAGTCTGTCGTATAAGAGTCTGTCGTATTAGATTCTGCCGTATAAGAGTCTGTCGTATAAGAGTCTGCCATATAAGAGTCTTCCATATTAGAGTCTGCGGTATAATAGTCTGTCGTATAAGAGTCTGCCGTATAAGTGTCTGCCGCATAAGTGTCTGCCGTATAAGTGTCTGCCGTATAAGAGTCTTCCCTATAAGAGTCTTCCATAAGGGAGTCTTCCCTATAAGAGTCTGACGTATAATAGTCTGCTATATAAGAGTCTAACGTATAAGAGTCTGCCGTATTAAAGTCTTCTGTATAAGAGTCTGCCCTAAAGGAGTCTGCTGTATAAGAGTCTGCTGTATAATAGTCTACCGTTTAAGGATCTGTGGTATAAGAGTCTGCCGTATAAGAGTCTGCCGTATAAGAGTCTTCTGTATAAGAGTCTGCCGTATAAGAGTCTGCCGTATGAGAGTCTGCTGTATAAGAGTCTGCCTAAAACAGTCTGCCCTATGACTCTGCCATATAAGAGTCTGCCCTATAAAACTCTGCCCTATAAGAATCTGCCGTATAAGAATCTGCCGTATAAGAGTCTGTCGTATAAGATTCTGCCTTATAAGATTATGCCGTATAAGAGTATGCCCTAAAGGAGTCTGCCCTATGAGTCTGCCATATAAGAGTCTGCTGTATAAGAGTCTGCCATATAATAGTCTACCGTTTAAGAGTCTGTCGTATAATAGTCTGCTGTATAAGAGTCTGCCCTAAAGGAGTCTGCCCTAAAGGAGTCTGCCATATAAGAATCTAATGTATAAGAGTCTGCCATAAAGTGTCTGCCGTATAAGAGTCTATCGTATTACAGTCTGCCGTATAAGAGCCTTTTGTATGAGTCTGCCTTATAAAAGTCTGCCCTATAAGAGTCTGCCGTATAAGAGTCTTCCCAATAAGAGTCTTTCATATAAGACTCTTCCCTATAAGAGTCTGCCATATAAGAGTCTGCCATATAAGAGTCTACCGTATAAGAGTCTGTTGTATTAGAGTCTGCCGTATTACAGTCTACCGTATATGAGTCTGCCATATAATAGTCTACCGTTTAAGATTCTGTGGTATAAGAGTCTGCCGTATAGGAGTCTGCTGTATAAGAGTCTGCCGTATAAGAGTCTGCCATATAAGAGTCTGCCCTATGAGTCTTCCATATAAGAGTCTGCCCTATAAGACTCTGCCCCATAAGAGTCTGCCGTACAAGAATCTGCCGTATAAGAATCTGCCGTATAAGAGTCTGTCGTATAACTGTCTGCCGTTTAAGAGTCTGCCCTAAAGGAGTCTGCCTTATGAGTCTGCCCTATGAGTCTGCCCTAAAGGAGTCTGCCTTATGAGTCTGCCATAAAGGAGTCTGCTGTATAAGAGTCTGCCGTATAATAGTCTACCGTTTAAGAGTCTGTCGTATAATAGTCTGCTGTATAAGAGTCTACTGTATAAGAGTCTGCCCTAAAGGAGTCTGCCATATAAGAATCTGATGTATAAGAGTCTGCCGTAAAACAGTCTGCCGTATAAGAGTCTGCCATAAAGAGTCTGCCGTATAACAGTCTACCGTTTTACAGTCTGCCATATAAAAGTCTTCCGTATAAGAGTCTGCCCTATAAGAGTCTGCCGTATAAGAGTCTGCCGTATGAGAGTCTGCTGTATAATACTCTGCCTAAAAGAGTCTGCCCTATGAGTCTGCCATATAAGAGTCTGCCGTATGAGAGTCTGCTGTATAATAGTCTGCTCTATAAGAGTCTCCCGTATAAGAGTCTGCCATATAAGAGTCTGCTGTATAAGATTCTGCCGTATAAGAGACTGCTGTATAAGAGTCTGCCATATAATAGTCTGCCGTATAAGACTCTGCCGTATAAGAATCTGTCGTATAAAACTCGTCGTATAACAGTCTGCCCTAAAAGAGTCTTCGGTATTAGAGTCTGCTGTATAAGACTCTGCCATATAAGAGTCTGCCGTATAAGAATCTGTTGTATAAGAATCTGCCCTAAAGGAGTCTGCCCTATGAGTCTGCCAAATAAGAGTCTGCTGTATAAGAGTCTTCCGTATAAGAGACTTCCGTATAAGAATCTTCTGTATAAGAGTCTGCCGTATAAGACTCTGCCGTATAAGAGTCTGCTGTATAAGAATCTGTTGTATAAGAATCTGCTCTAAAGGAGTCTGCCCTATGAGTCTGCCATATAAGAGTCTGCTGTATAAGAGTCTGCCATATAAGAGACTTCTGTATAAGAATCTTCTGTATAAGAGTCTGCCGTATAAGTGTCTGCCATATAAGTGTCTGCCATACAAGAGTCTTCCTTATAAGAGTCTGCCGTATAAGAGTCTTCCCTATAAGTGTCTGCCGTATAAGAGTCTGTCGTATAAGAGTCTGTCGTATAAGAGTCTGTCGTATAAGAGTCTGCCATAATACAGTCTGCCGTATAAGAGTCTGCCCTATGAGTCTGCCATATAAGAGTCTGCTGTATAAGAGTCTGCCGTATAATAGTCTACCATTTAAGAGTCTGTCGTATAATAGTATACTGTATAAGAGTCTGCCCTAAAGGAGTCTGCCATATAAGAATCTGATGTATAAGAGTCTGCCGTAAAACAGTCTGCCATAAAGAGTCTGCCGTATAAGAGTCTATCGTATTCCAGTCTGCCGTATAAAAGTCTTCCGTATAAGAGTCTGCCCTATAAGAGTCTGACCTATAAGAGTCTTCCGTATAAGAGTCTTTCCTATTAGAGTCTTCAATATAAGAGTCTTCCCTATAAAAGTCTGCCATATAAGAGTCTACCTTATAATAGTCTGTTGTATAAGAGTCTGCCATATTACAGTCTGCCCTATGAGTCTGCCATATAAGAGTTTGCCCTATAAGACTCTGCCCTATAAGAGTCTGCAGTATAAGAATCTGCTATATAAGACTCTGCCGTATAAGAGTCTGCCATATAAGAGTCTGTCATATAAGAGTCTGTCGTATAACAGTCTGCCCTATAACAGTCTGCCGTATAAGAGTCTGCCCTAAAGGAGTCTGCCCTATAAGTCTGCCATATAAGAGTCTGCCGTATACGAGTCTGCCGTATACGAGTCTGCCGTATAATAGTCTGCCGTTTAAGAGTCTGTCGTATAATAGTCTGCTGTATAAGAGTCTACTGTATAAGAGTCTACCGTATAAGAGTCTGCCCTAAAGGAGTCTGCCATATAAGAATCTGATGTATAAGAGTCTGCCATAAAACAGTCTGCCGTATAAGAGTCTGCCATAAAGAGTCTGCCGTATAAGAGACTGCCCTATAAGAGTCTGCCCTATAAGAGTCTGCCCTAAAGGGGTCTTCCGAATAAGAATCTGCCGTATAAGACTCTGCTGTATAATAGTCTGTCGTATAACAGCCTGCCCTATAAGAGTCTTCCATATTAGAGTCTGCCGTATAATAGTCTGCCGAATAAGAGTCTGTCGTATAACTGTCTGCCCGCCCTATAAGAGTCTGCTGTATAAGAGTCTGCCCTATAGGAGTCTGTCTGTCACAACCAGACAGCTGAGAAGCTCTGACAGAGGTCTTTCAGAACCTCCTCCTTGACTTTGTTGTGGTATTCAGTTTCTCATCTCGTTAGCCTCTCTCAGCTGTCATGTGTTGGACTAATTGCTTCCCTTTAAATTCCTCCCCAGAATGCTTTTCTGGGCGGCTTATATTTCTTCCTGGAGTGTGTGTGCACGCTGGTCTTGTTCTCCTGTCTGCTACAAAAGCTAAGTGTTGAACATTTATCTGTTACTTTCTGTTTTCTGGATCCCAGGTGACCCTGACTCCCTCCGTATCTTGTGTAGGGAGCCGGTGGTCGTGTCCCCTCACTATCGTAGGGTGCTCAGGGGTTATATAGTCAAGGTACGTGGATATGCAAACCTCCACCATTCGGATCTTTGCATAGGCTGAGCAGCCAGGGAAAGTGCCAGGTCTTCTGCAGGGGTCTCCCTTGGTTCCTTAGTTTTTGGATCCAGCGAGTCGTTTATACATGTTGCTTTGCCTTGTTTCCTGTACACCGTCCGTGACATTATAAGCCGCCATAACCGTCTCAAGCATGAATCCGGTTTCACTTTTGGCTGAACGCTTCCAGGGTCTTTCATTGGAGGTAGCTGACCTCCGTAAGACTTTTTCTCAGCTTCAAGTGACCGGTTCAGCTTGCGTTCATGGAGCTTGTTCTGAGCCTAAGATCTCGCTCCCGGATACGTTCTCCGGGGGTAGTGAGAATTTTGTGCGTTTTAGAGAGGCTTGCAAACTCCATTTTCGCCTTCTTCCCCTTTCCTCTGGAGATGAGGAACGGAGGGTGGGGATCATTATATCGCTGCTCAGAGGTAACGCTCAGTCCTGGGCCTTTTCGCTGCCGGAGGGGGCACGGCCTCTCCGTTCAGTGGATGAATTCTTTTTAGCCCTGGGTCAGATATATGATGATCCGGATCGTATTGCTCTGGCTGAGTCTAGACTACGTCTATTATGCCAGGGTAAACAATCCGCAGAAATATACTGCTCAGAATTTCGGAGATGGGCAGTTGATACTGGTTGGAATGATGCTGCACTCCGAAGTCAATTTTGCCATGGTCTTTCAGAGGGATTGAAAGATGCATTTGCCTTTCATGAGAGGCCTATTTCTTTGGACTCTGCTATGTCTCAGGCCGTTCGTATTGACAGGCGTCTTAGAGAGAGAGGAGAGATGTCTCCTTCCTGTCATACGCAGTCCCAGGACAGTGCAGCGGTCCCATTCGGTGCGCAGGGGTCTCAGTCGCCGTCAGCCCCTTCTGAGCAGGAGCCCATGCAGCTGGGGTTGATTGCTTCTAACAATAGAAGATTCATCTCTCATGGGAGGGTTTGTTTTTGTTGTGGAGGTATAAATCATTTGGCAAATATTTGTCCCTCTAGGAGATTCAGGCAGTTTTCTGGGAGTAATAAAGAAACAAACAGGAAAAAATCTTTTAAAAATGTTCCGTCTGTTACTATTGGCAGGGTTGAGGCGGAAATTGAAGGTTTTCCATTTGCTTGTAGTTCCCGTTTTGTCCTGCCGGCTAGGGTGGCGCTAGAGAGCAAGAACATTTTTTGTGAGATTTTTGTGGATAGTGGAGCAGCGGTCAATCTCATTGATAATCAATTTGCGATAACTCATGGTTTCCAGGTGCGCACTTTGGGAAAGGATATTCCTGTTTTTGCTATCGATTCCGCTCCACTTTCTCAGAAATCATTAAAGGGCATAGTTCACGATATCCGTTTAATTGTGAGTGATGCTCATGTTGAAGATGTGTCATGTTTCGTCCTTAGCGGTTTGCCTACCCCTCTGGTATTGGGGCTGCCCTGGCTCACTAAGCATAACCCCACCATTGATTGGCAAGCGAGGCAAATAAATGGTTGGAGTGACTTTTGCAGAGAGAATTGCCTCATGACATCTGTTTCTGAGGTTGCTACTAAGACTGTACCATCTTTTCTCTCTGAATTTTCGGATGTCTTCTCTGAGAGTGGAGTTCAGGATTTGCCCCCGCACAGGGAGTACGATTGCCCTATTAATCTCATCCCAGACGCCAAGCTGCCTAAATCTCGTTTATACAATCTTTCCCAACCTGAGAGGATCGCTATGCGTGCTTATATCTCTGAGAGTCTGAGAAAAGGACACATACGACCCTCTAAGTCACCTGTTGCCGCTGGTTTTTTCTTTGTTAAGAAAAAAGATGGTTCTTTAAGACCTTGTCTGGATTTCAGGGAGCTGAACAGTATCACAATTCGTGACCCTTATCCGCTTCCTCTGATCCCGGACCTGTTTAACCAGGTTGTTGGGGCTAAAGTCTTTTCCAAATTAGATCTAAGAGGGGCATACAACCTGGTCAGGGTCAGAGAAGGGGACGAATGGAAGACGGCCTTCAATACCCCTGAGGGCCATTTTGAAAATTTGGTTATGCCTTTTGGTTTGATGAATGCCCCAGCCGTTTTTCAGCATTTCGTGAACAGCATTTTTTATCATTTGATGGGAAAATTTGTATTGGTGTATTTGGATGACATTTTGATTTTTTCTCCCGATTTCAAAACTATAAGGAACATTTACGTCAGGTCTTGCTCATCCTGCGGGAGAATAAATTATATGCGAAACTGGAAAAATGTGTGTTTGCGGTTCCAGAAATTCAATTTCTGGGGTTTCTTCTCTCCGCTTCTGGTTTTTGCATGGACCCCGAGAAGGTCCGCGCTGTGCTTGAGTGGGAGCTTCCTGAGAATCAGAAGGCGCTGATGCGTTTTTTGGGCTTTGCCAATTATTACAGGAAGTTCATTTTGAATTATTCTTCTATTGTTAAACCACTCACTGATATGACCAGAAAGGGGGTAGATTTTTCTTCTTGGTCAGTAGAGGCGCGTAAGGCTTTTTCTGATATCAAGGAGAGTTTTGCTTCCGCTCCCATCTTGGTGCAACCTGATGTTTCTTTACCCTTCATAGTTGAGGTTGATGCTTCTGAGGTGGGCGTGGGGGCGGTCTTGTCTCAGGGTTCCTCTCCTGCCAATTGGCGACCGTGTGCCTTTTTCTCAAGAAAACTCTCCTCCGCAGAGAGAAATTATGATGTGGGAGATAGGGAATTGTTGGCCATCAAGTTGGCTTTTGAGGAATGGCGCCATTGGCTAGAGGGAGCCAGACACCCTATTACCGTATTTACTGACCATAAAAATCTGGCCTACTTGGAGTCAGCAAAGCGTCTGAACCCGAGACAGGCCAGATGGTCTTTGTTCTTTTCTAGGTTTAATTTTGTTGTCACGTTCCGCCCTGGAGTTAAGAATGTGAAGGCAGATGCCCTGTCACGTTGTTTTCCGGGAGGTGGGAATTTTGAAGACCCGGGTCCCATTTTGGCTGAAGGTGTGGTGGTCTCTGCTCTTTTTCCTGAATTGGAGGCAGAGGTGCAGGCAGCCCAGTCAGAGGCTCCTGATCTTTGTCCTCCTGGGAGGTTGTTTGTGCCTCTCGCTTTAAGACACAAGATTTTTAAAGAACACCACGATACGGTCCTTGCTGGGCACCCGGGGGTAAGAGCCACACTGGATCTCATCGCTCTGAGATTCTGGTGGCCTGCGCTTCGTAAGTCGGTTGAGGGTTGTGTGGCAGCCTGCGAGACTTGCGCTCGTGCCAAAGTCCCTCATTCACGGCCATCAGGTCCTCTCCTTCCCTTACCCATTCCTTCCCGTCCTTGGACACATCTGTCCATGGACTTCATAACGGACCTGCCTCGTTCCTCGGGGAAGACTGTGATTCTGGTGGTGGTGGACCGTTTTAGCAAAATGGTGCATTTCATCCCTTTTCCTGGTTTGCCCAATGCTAAGACGCTGGCGCAGGCATTTATTGATCACATTGTCAAATTGCACGGTATTCCTTCAGACATAGTCTCTGATAGGGGCACGCAGTTTGTTTCCAGATTCTGGAAGGCTTTCTGTTCTCGCTTGGGGGCTCGGTTGTCATTCTCTTCTGCTTTTCACCCGCAGTCGAACGGCCAGACAGAGCGCGTCAATCAGAATCTGGAGACATATCTGCGCTGTTTTGTGGCGGAGAATCAAGAGGATTGGTGTTCTTTTTTGTCCCTTGCTGAGTTTGCTTTAAATAACCGTCGTCAGGAGTCCTCTGATAAGTCACCATTTTTTGGTGCATTTGGGTTTCATCCGCAGTTTGGGACTTTCTCGGGAGAGGGGTCTTCTGGTTTACCTGATGAGGACAGATTCTCCTCGTCTTTGTCATCTATTTGGCAAAGGATTCAGGATAATCTAAAGAGCATGAGTGAGAGATATAAGCGTGTGGCAGATAAGAGACGTGTGCTTGGTCCGGACCTGAATGTTGGTGATCTGGTGTGGTTGTCTACCAAGAATATCAAATTGAAGGTTCCCTCCTGGAAGTTGGGTCCTAGGTTTATTGGGCCTTACAAAATCCTGTCTGTCATCAATCCTGTTGCATACCGTCTTGATCTTCCTCAGACTTGGAAGATCCATAATGTTTTTCATAAGTCCTTATTGAAACCTTATGTTCAACCCATTGTACCCTCGCCTTTGCCTCCTCCTCCGATTATGGTTGATGGGAATCTTGAATTTCAGGTCTCTAGGATTGTGGATTCTCGTCTTGTCCGCGGTTCTCTTCAGTACCTTGTTCATTGGGAGGGGTATGGTCCTGAGGAGAGGATGTGGGTCCCAGTGACGGACATTAAGGCCTCTCGTCTCATCAGGGCTTTCCATAGGTCCCATCCTGAGAAGGTGGGTTCTGAGTGTCCGGAGTCCACTCGTAGAGGGAGGGGTACTGTCACAACCAGACAGCTGAGAAGCTCTGACAGAGGTCTTTCAGAACCTCCTCCTTGACTTTGTTGTGGTATTCAGTTTCTCATCTCGTTAGCCTCTCTCAGCTGTCATGTGTTGGACTAATTGCTTCCCTTTAAATTCCTCCCCAGAATGCTTTTCTGGGCGGCTTATATTTCTTCCTGGAGTGTGTGTGCACGCTGGTCTTGTTCTCCTGTCTGCTACAAAAGCTAAGTGTTGAACATTTATCTGTTACTTTCTGTTTGCTGGATCCCAGGTGACCCTGGCTCCCTCCGTATCTTGTGTAGGGAGCCGGTGGTCGTGTCCCCTCACTATCGTAGGGTGCTCAGGGGTTATATAGTCAAGGTACGTGGATATGCAAACCTCCACCATTCGGATCTTTGCATAGGCTGAGCAACCAGGGAAAGTGCCAGGTCTTCTGCAGGGGTCCCCCCTTGGTTCCTTAGTTTTTGGATCCAGCAAGTCATTTATGCATGTTGCTTTGCCTTGTTTCCTGTACACCGTCCGTGACACTGTCATAGAAGAGTCTTCCGTATAAGAGTATTCCTTATAAAAGACTTTCGTATAAGAGTCTTCCGTATAAGTGTCTTCCCTATAAGAGTCTTCCATTTAAGAGTCTTCCCTATAAGAATCTGCCGTATAATAGTCTGCCGTATAAGAGTCTACCATATAAGAGTCTGTTGTATAAGAGTCCGCCGTAAAATAGTCTACCGTTTAAGATTCTGTGGTATAAAAGTCTGCCGTATAAGAGTCTGCCGTATGAGAGTCTGCTGTATAAGAGTCTGCCTAAAAGAGTCTGCCATATAAGAGTCTGCCGTATTAGACTCTGCCAAATAAGAGTCTGTCGTATAACAGTCTGCCCTATAAGAGTCTCCCGTATAAGAGTCTGCTATATAAGAGTCTGCTGTATAAGAGTCGGCCATATAAGAGTCTGCCGTATAAGAGTCTGCCCTATAAGAGTCTGCCGTATAAGACTCTGCGGTATAAGAATCTGTCGTATAAAACTCGTCGTATAACAGTCTGCCCAATAAGAGTCTTCGGTATTAGAGTCTGCCGTATAAGAATCTGTTGTATAGGAATCTGCCCTAAAGGAGTCAGCCCTATCAGTCTGCCATATAAGAGTCTGCTGTATAAGAGTCTTCCGTATAAGAGACCTCCGTATAAGAATCTTCTGTATAAGAGTCTGCCGTATAAGAGTCTGCTGTATAAGAATCTGTTGTATAAGAATCTGCCCTAAAGGAGTCTGCCATATAAGAGTCTGCTGTATAAGAGTCTTCCGTATAAGAGTCTGCCGTATAAGAGACTTCCGTATAAGAATCTTCTGTATAAGTGTCTGCCATATAAGTGTCTGCCATATAAGAGTCTGTCGTATAAGAGTCTGCCATAATACAGTCTGCCGTATAAGAGTCCGCCGTATAATAGTCTAACGTTTAAGAGTCTGCTGTATAAGAGTCTGCCATATAAGAGTCCGCCGTATAATAGTCTAACGTTTAAGAGTCTGCTGTATAAGAGTCTGCCATATAAGAGTCTGCCCTAAAGGAGTCTGCTATATAAGAGCCTGCCCTATGAGTTTGCCGTATAAGAGTCTGCCGCATAAGAGTCTGCCAGGGATGACCTCAAACCCAGGGGCAGCATTGGGGTACCTAGGACACAGACTGCAGGATGATAGGGGTGTTGCTGGTTGGAGTGGGATCCATGCACTTAGGTTGTGGTGTCCATGGTTTGGATTAGCATAGACTATGAGTGCAAAATATACCAGCGAGTTATACTAAAGCTATGGGTTCAACCTAAAATGCTGAGACAGCGGGTAGAGTCTGGTACGGGGCAGTGGAACTACACGTCCCAGCTTGGGATATCATGGACTGGGTCTTGGAAGGTGTCCATCGAGTGTCCAGGGGTGCAGCTCGTCCAGGCCATCTATCTGCATTTGCTGTGTAATTGTGGACTAAGAAGAAAGACACTTGCATCGTTATCCTGCCTAGGTGATTAATCCGACCCACAACCCCAGAGCCACAGAAGGCAGTATAAGTACTTCATAATTCACAATTTATATACACAGTATATACTTTATATTTCATGAGTCATATACACAATATATACTTTATATTTCACAAGTCATGTACACAGTATACACTTTATAGCCCCCAAGTCATGTACACAGTATATACTTTATAATTTACGCGTCATGTATACAGTATATACTTTATAATTCACAAGTCATGTACGCAGTATATACTTTATAATTCACAAGTCATGTACACAGTATATACTTTATAATTCACACGTCATGTATACAGTATATACTTTATAATTCACAAGTCATGTATACAGTATATACGTCATAAATCAGAGGTCACTTACACAGTATATACTTTATAATTCACGCGTCATGTACACAGTATATACTTTATAGCCCCCAAGTCATGTATACAGTATATACTTTATAATTTACGCATCATGTATACAGTATACACTTTATAACTCCCAAGTCATGTACACAGTATATACTTTATAGCCCCCAAGTCATGTACACAGTATATACTTTATAGCCCCCAAGTCATGTACACAGTATATACTTTATAGCCCCCAAGTCATGTACACAGTATATACTTTATAATTCACAAGTCATGTACACAGTAGATACGTCATAAATCAGAGGTCACTTACACAGTATACACTTTATAATTCACACGTCATGTACACAGTATATACTTTATAATTTACGCGTCATGTATACAGTATATACTTTATAATTCACAAGTCATGTACACAGTATATACTTTATAATTCACAAGTCATGTACACAGTATATACTTTATAGCCCCCAAGTCATGTACACAGTATACACTTTATAACTCCCAAGTCATGTACACAGTATATACTTTATAATTCACAAGTCATGTACACAGTATATACTTTATAACTCCCAAGTCATGTACACAGTATATACTTTATAACTCCCAAGTCATGTACACAGTATATACTTTATAACTCCCAAGTCATGTACACAGTATATACTTTATAGCCCCCAAGTCATGTACACAGTATATACTTTATAATTCACAAGTCATGGACACAGTATATACTTTATAATTCACAAGTCATGGACACATTATGTATTATTCTGTGTTGGTCATCTTGGAGTCAGCATTTCCTTACAGACAGAGGAAACCACAGTACCCACTCGGTTCTCATTTCCCTGGTGCCAGGCTTTGTAAATGTTGATGCGGAGAGGACAGAGTCCAGTCTGAAAAGTAGCCAAGGCTCCATTAGTATTCAATAGGTAAATGTATGTTCTTCTCTAAATGAAACATTGATTGGAAATGTCAGGGCAAAATAAACCAAGAATTAAAGCTGTTCTGGAATTAGTTTCAAAGAAGAGAACACGTCAAAGGAGATTGCTCGGTCTTTCTGAACTTAAAGGAATACTCCGATCTTCAAGGGCATTTTACAATATTGCACAGTACAAACCTACACAGTAACAGTGTACTTAGTGAGCAGTGCATTGTGGGAGCGACAGTTCACGCCATGCAAAATTGCATTGAAAAGTGTACACAGGGGTGCTCTTCTCAACGAAACTGGTTACTATATCTAATATATGGGGGAACTAAAAGTCTGTCACGGGAGGTGGTCTTCTGCAGAGGTTTCACTGAATGGAGGACTTGATAAATGTTAAAATTCTGGCTGCGTGCATTCACCACTAGGGGGAGCTCACTGCATATGGATTTGTATAGCTTCCTTTCACCAGAATGATATGCTTTCAGTTCTGTCTAGCACAGAACCACACTAAACGTTGGGATACATGTTCTCTACCTCTACCACCAAACGTCCAACTGCTTAAACTGCTGGGCGCTTAGAGAACCAGTGTTCTGAGGCTACAACCTTCATCTCCCTTACTACCACAGTTCATAAATGTCATATTATATTAGTTACTCACCATGGGATAAAAACACAAAAAGAAAGGAAAGAAGCATCCCCAGATCCCCTACCTGAACCAGCATTGAGGTCCCCATTATTCTCAGGACCATCATAAAATAATAGCATAGTCTAGCAATCACTATATAAGATAGAAAAAGCCCCTTATTAATACAAAAGATTAAAAGATGTTACAAACTAATGTGATTTTATCCATCAAATTGTTAAAGGGGCTGTCCAACAAAAATATTCTACAGTTTTCCAACCAGCACCTGGATCTGAATACTTTGTAATTGCATGTAATTAAAGATTTTGCATAGCCACTGAGTTATTCAATGAAATCTATCTGTATAGCGCCACCTGCTGTTTGCTCTTTTTCTAATTTCTCTGTCCTGCTCACTGAGACAGAAGCTAATGCTCAGATCCATACTTCAGCTGCCACCAGCTGCAGCAGAAAGGACACATCCCTGAGAAAGGGCATGCCCCCCTGAGAAAGTACATGCCCCCTAAGCTGACAGCTTGAAAAAATTGGGCAGAACAATTGGAGCAATGAATGGGGAGATCTCTGGATCTATGTGAGGTACAGGGCCAGTTGTTTGATTATGTATAATTTTTCATTTTTTATATTATTCATAGGATAACCCCTTTAAATAGAAAAAGTTCAGATTTACTAATGTATATACAAATTTTGCAGTTTTATCTTGTGTTTGTTATATGAGCTGGGAAATAATACTTACATATACTTTGAACAAATCTATAGACCTCTATGGACTAATTTGGCATAAGTTTGAGCAGTGTATCCAGGGGTGGATTGGCCATAGACTTTACAGGGAAATTTCCCGGTGGGCCGATGCCCAGCGGGCCGGTGGACGTTTTTGGGGATGTATTTTGTGCTGCTGGTGGCAGTATTTTATGATGGACTGTGGTATTTGGCTCTGTTGCGGTGGTATAATATGTCACAGTATGGTATTATTGGCCCTGCCTTCCATCAATTTGGACCCAACTACAAAACGAGGCCACTTTCCGTATTTTTTTACAGGGGCACTTTAACAGTGGATCTGTATAACTTTTTTTTTTAACTGTATTGAATCGTGTAGTCTATGCTTTTCATTAGAGCAAAAAAAAAAAGAGAGAAAAACATTTAGGGTTTTGTCATGAATCACACAAACACTTTTTAGTAAATTTAGAGGTACTGTATGGTTACTACTAGGGACTCACTAGGAAAATCAGATTCATTTTGTATTGTGTTTCTTTTCTAAAGCAATGGAGCCCTCTAGTGGTCATCTGTAGTCATTACTCAGCAGCGAATACCTGTGCCCTTAAAGATTATAGACACATGGAGCAACAAGAATCTGTCATGTCATGTGCCAGTCTAAACCTGACCTCCCCTGGAGTGATATGCACTAAACTGCAAAGAACGAGTCTCTAAATAAGTTTGACTCATCTTTTGGCAGTCTGTGCACCAGAAAATAAAATCAATGCCAATTTCTGGCATCAATTCTAGTAACCTTGTCAGACCAACCCTGACCCGGCTACATCTGCTAAGCCCTGCCCGCTTTCCAGTGTCAAAATTTGGCATGGACAAAAATACTATTTTTTTATCCCAGAAAACGTTTGCAGAGGGATAAATTCTTCTTATGGTTTTAACTAGGTCGTTATCCAGGGTTGGTTGGGTTGTAGATAGTGGGAATCCTGTTCTGATCCTACATCAAAACAGAATATTTTTTAGGTATTGTATATATATATATATATATATAATCTATATAGTAAATTTGTTGTGCCGTGGGAGGACACGCCCCCTCCCGTTGACCCTTTTCAAAAGTATAAAAAAGACTAAACAACACACATATGTGTGTGCCATGGCAAATTAAATACATTAATAAATTAATTAATAACTAAATTGAACTTTTATAACTTTTATAATTTTTTAGCTTTTCTTTGGTAAAAGTTACATTTTTCAGCAAAATTATTGTTACTAAAAACAATAATGGAGCAAAAACCATTTCAATAAATGTGTTTTTGTAAGGCCTCATGCACACGGTCCGTGATCCGTGACCGTTTTTTCGTCCGTGGGTCTTCCTTGATTTTTGGAGGATCCACGGACATGAAAAAAAAGTCGTTTTGGTGTCCGCCTGGCCGTGCGGAGCCAAACGGATCCGTCCTGAATTACAATGCAAGTCAATGGGGACGGATCCGTTTGACGTTGACACAATATGGAGCAATTGCAAATGGATCCGTCCCCATTGACTTTCAATGTAAAGTCAGGAGTCCCTTTACTTTCACACTTGCGTTCATATAATGCAGACGGTGGCTCCGTTCAGAGCGGATCCGTCTGCATTATATTGTTAAAACATTTCTAAGTGTGAAAGTAGCCTCAGACGGATCCGTCCAGACTTTACATTGAAAGTCAATGGGGGACGGATCCGTTTGAAAATTGAGCCACAGTGTGTCATCTTCAAACGGATCCGTCCCCATTGACATACATTATAAGTCTGGACGGATCCGCACGCCTCCGCACGGCCAGGCGGACACCCGAACATAACTTGAAGCGTCCCCATCACCATGGGAACGCCTCTATGTTAGAATATACTGTCGGATATGAGCTACATCGTGAAACTCAGATCCGACAGTATATTCTAACACAGAGGCGTTCCCATGGTGATGGGGACGCTTCAGGTTAGAATATACTGAAAAACTGTGTACATTACTGCCCCCTGCTGCCTGGCAGCACCCGATCTCTTACTACAGGGGCCGTGATCAGCACAATTAACTCCTCAGGTGCCGCACCTGAAGGGGTTAATTGTACTATCATATCCCCCTGTAAGAGATCAGGGCTGCCAGGCAGCAGGGGGCGTACACTGTGCCACCAACGATTTATTACAATAGAAAGAGGGAGGGGGGGGCAACGGGGGGTGCACACTGTGCCACCAACGATTTATTACAATGCAATGTCGTGAACGCATACGCATGTCGCGGCTGGCCCTGTCAATCAACAGGAGGAGGGGGCGGTTTTTTGCGGCTGCTACTAGCAAGTAGACGCCTTACTTGCTGGTAGACAGGTAATTAGCATATTATAAAAGTATGTTTTTTGCCTTATCTACAGAACGAAAATGATTAATAACATAATGTATAGCTATATCGCAGTATAGGGATTATAAGTACTCCAAAAAAAAAAAAAAAGAGTTTAGTGGGGTGACAGAAGCCCTTTAATGTTTGTGTGTGTCGTTAAAAGATATCAACACTATGCACTATAACAATGACATCTATAGCACCCAGCCCCCTTAACAGTGACCTCCACAGCCACCCACCCCTTAACACTAACCCCCCTCACAGTGCCCCATCCCTTAAAATTGGACCTGCACAGCAGCACACCCCCTTAACTTTGACCTTTACAGCAGCCTTCCCAATTACCAGTGAGTTTCACAGCACACCACCCCCTTGACAGTGACCTCCACAGGGGCCCGGCCCCTTAACAGTTGCCTTTACTGTATCAGGGGCGTGTCCTTTTGAACAGCTCATTCTAAGACAGAAGCAATGTGCTGTCTGAGTGTGAGCTGCAGGGAGAACGTCACCCTCCTTCCCACCCCTGCAGCTGACAGAAGTTGATTTTTAACTTAATTTTTACAATCCCTCTTGGCTGAGGAGTGGGAGGGGTGTGACCTAACCAGATCAGGGGGGGGGGTGGGGCGTGTCCTTTTGAACAGCTCACTCTAAGACAGCAGCACTGTGCTGTCTGAGTGTGAGCTGGAGGGAGAAAGTCACCATCCCTCCCGCCCCTGCAGCTGACAGAAGTTGATTTTTAACTTCATTTTTTCAATCCCCGTCGGCTCAGGAGTGGGAGGGGCATGGCCTAACCAGATCGGGGTGTGGCTTAGCTGGACCTGGGGGTGTGGTTTTAAGTTCATCTTTTGAGGGTGGACACATTGTGGCAGGGGGCGTGTCTTGGCTCCTTCCTGCAAGAGTGACGCCCTTTTGGGCACCTTACTGGCTCATTTGCATACCAAATAAACTGGATTTTCAGAGGATAAATACATCTATTGCTGGAACAAAGGCACATCTGGAAATAAGGTACTAAGTGCTATTAGGCCATGGCTTTACTTCAATAGCGATTATCCTGGTGACAGATTTCCTTTAAAGCTCTCCTACAGCAGTGAAGATAAATGGCTAGGTTGTTATGGAAACCTGGTTTAAAACTGTGTGTATGTGGAGGATAACAGCCTGCGAGCTTCTATTGGCTGATAAGGGTCATGTGACCAAGCTTCTATTGGCTAATGTATTTTTTGGGAATATCTCCTAGAGAGCTGAGAACTGGTCTAAAAACTTCACGGACACCTGATGTACCTGTGTGCCATATTTCGTGATTGTAAATGCGACGGTGCAGATTTCTTTAGCGCAGGCATGCTCAACCTGCGGCCCTCCAGCTGTTGCAAAACTACAACTCCCATAATTCCCTGACAACCTACAGCTACATCATACAGAAGGGCATCGTGGGAGTTGTAGTTTAACAACAGATGGAGGGCTGCAGGTTGAGCATCCCTGCTTTAGCGGACATACACACATACAAAATATAGTAGAAAGATCGGGCGGCACAGCTACACACTCCACTGAATATCCCCTATATGCCGGTCATGAAATACAGACGTCAAGTGCACCGTCTCGTCTGGGTATGCTGCAGTTCTATGGTGCAACGCCAATCAAAGGCAAACAAACATGATATCCAAAGTAGAAAAAGTAATAAGGCGGCACTCACCCAGCAGTCATTCATAAAAGCTCCTTTATTGGTCCAGGATTCGAGTACAAAGTACCAGCAGAATTAACAGGGGCGCGCGAAAATGCGCTTCCGCTGACGTAGGCGCGTATAGACTCGCTACCTTTTAAACACACCCAGGGTGAGGTTGTCATGCCAACGCTTGACACACTTTCACCCTTCTGGTGGACGGATACAATGTAAGACAAATAGTCTACAATAAAAACAAATTGTGCAACAGTGAAGCAATTTACAGAAATACACTGAGATCATTGCGGTCATTTAGCCCAAGCTTACCTAGGGCGTTCGTGCCGTGGGATTAGGGACCAATTCAATGCCAGCAAATTCAAGAGTTCTGCAATTGCCATTATGTGTCTCCCTCATGTGTTTGATAAGTCTAGGGCAACCCTTGCCTGATTGTATGGAATTAACATGTTCAACTCTTTCAAAAAGACATCTAATGGTTTATAAAAATGGCTGCAATCGCATGAGATCATATACACTAGGTGCTCCTGCAGGTGAAAAAGCCTGTAACCCTGTGTTGTACACCTCCAATGTTCAAAATAGTTTTTGGGGAGTTATATCTACAGAAGGAAGAGTTGCCACATTTATAGTTGCCTTTAGGTCTTCTCTCATGTAGCCAATTGCGGTTCGTGTCCTGGGTGAAACGACTTCTCACTAGAGTTGAGCGGACACCTGGATGTTTGGGTTCGACGGGTTCGGGCGAACTTCGGAGAACTTCGGAAAAAAGTTTGAGTTCGGAACCCGAACTTGACCCCGAACCTGAACCCCGTTGAAGAACTTTTGAACACTAAGGCTGCGTTCACACGGGCGAGATTTCCGAGCGGGTGCAATGCGGTAGGTGAACGTATTGCACCCGCACTGAATCTGGACCCATTCATTTCTATGGGGCTGTGCACATGAACGGTGATTTTCACGCATCACTTATCGCAGCATGCTCTATATTGTGCGTTTATAACGCAACGCAGGCCCCCATAGAAGCAAGCAAGTGCGGATGCGGTGCGATTTTCACGCATGGTTGCTAGGTGACAGTCTATTCACTGTATTATTTTCCCTTATAACATTGTTATAAGGGAAAATAATAGCATTCTGAATACAGAATGCTCAGTAGGTGGTCAATTGAGGGTTACATTTAAAAAAAAAAATTAACTCACCTTCTCCTCTTGATCTCGTAGTTCCCGGTCTCTTCTGATGAGCTGTCGGCTAAAGGACCTTTGGTGACGTCAGATTACATGCTCCAATCTGTGACGTCACCACAGGTCCTAGCCGTTAGTTCATCATTAAAGAAGTAAAGAAGAGACCGGGAACTACGCGATAAAGAGGAGAAGGTGAGTAATTTTTATTTTTTTTTTAACCCTCAATTGACCACCTACTAAGCATTCTGTATTCAGAATGCTATTATTTTCCCTTATAACCATGTTATAAGGGAAAATAATACAATCTACACTACAACTAACCCAAACATGAACTTCTGTGAACAAGTTCGGGTCTGGGTACCACAGTCTGTTTTTTATCACGCGCGATAAAAACTGAACATCGGAACGCAATCGCAGTCAAAACTGACTGCAATTGCGTACCTAATCGCGCGGGTTTGCCGCAATACACCGGGACTCATCCGGACCTAATCCGGACACGCCCGTGTGAACCCAGCCTAAAATGGCTGTAAAAATGTCATGGAAAAGGCTAGAGGGCAGCAAATGGCATCAAAATGAGGTTAAGAGCATGGCAAGTGCTCTGCAAACAAATGTGGATAGGGAAATGACTTTAAATAACATAAAATACGTAAAAAATAAAAAAAAATCTTGATCTAAGAGGACCAGGTCCATATGGAGTAGGAAGTTGAGGAGGCGGTGGATGTGGCGGTGTAGCTGGAAGCAGCGGTGGAGGAAGAGGTTTTTGGTTTAAATTTTTATTTTTTTATTAGGGTACACCCCAAAACATTGGGAAATATAACCTGTGATAACCCCCTCCAGTCGTGCTAAACACACATTCAGACAATACACCGGCTACAGGGCAGACCAGCACCTCCAAGGGGTAAAGGGCAAGCTCAGGCCATGTGCCCAATTTGGAGACCCAGAAGTTGCAGGGGCTGTTCGTGTAGGCGTGTGAACACTTAGGCTGGTTTCACACGGGCGTTGCGGAAAAATGTGCGGGTGCGTTGCGGAAACACCCGCGATTTTTCCGCGCGAGTGCAAAACATTGTAATGCGTTTTGCACTCGCGTGAGAAAAATCGCGCATGTTTGGTACCCAAACCCGAACTTCTTCACAGAAGTTCGGGCTTGGGATTGATGTTCTGAAGATTGTATTATTTTCCCTTATAACATGGTTATAAGGGAAAATAATAGCATTCTGAATACAGAATGCTTAGTATAATAGCGCTGGAAGGGTTAAAAAAAATAAAAAAGTTAACTCACCTTATCCCCATGATCGTGTAGATCCCGGTCTGTTCTTTAGCTGTCTGCTGAATGACCTTTGGTGATGTCAGATCACATGCTCCAATCACATGGTCCATCACCATGGTGATGGAGCATGTGATCTGACATCACCAAAGGTCCTTTAGTCACAGCTAAAGAACAGACCGACCGGGAACTAGGCGATCATGGGGATAAGGTGAGTTAACTTTTTTTATTTTTTTTAACCCTCCCAGCACTATTATACTAAGCATTCTGTAGTCAGAATGCTTTTATTTTCCCTTATAACCATGTTATAAGGGAAAAAAATTCAGTGAATAGACTGTCACCTAGAACCCATGCGTGGAAATCGCACCGCATCCGCACTTGCTTGCGGATGCTTGCGATTTTCACGCAACCCCATTCATTTCTATGGGGCCTGCGTTACGTGAAAAACGCTGAATATAGAACATGCTGCGATTTTCACGCAACGCATAAGTGATGCGTGAAAATCACCGCTCATGTGAACAGCCCCATAGAAATGAAAGGGTCAGGATTCAGTGCGGGTGCAATGCGTTCAACTCACGCATCGCACCCGCGCGGAAATCTCGCCCGTGTGAAAGGGGCCTTAGTGCCCCACCATGTCGCACGTCCCTGTGATGTTCACGATCCAATTTGATATCTGTTCTATCAACTTTCGATGTTCTTTTATGAGCCTACCATGGTGATCACGGGTGGCGGGGAATCAGGGTTCCAGGCCAGAGAGCGAGCGTGAGAAAGAGAGACCACATCCAAGGGAGGATTCATTTTTTCAAATTTCAAATTAGAGTTGAAATATGGGAGAAATTATTAAAGCATAAAAGTGTGACAACTTTTCAAAGTTTAAGAATTGAATGAAAGGATGTGGTACGCATTAATTACTGAATAAATTATTAAATTTTATTCCCTGTCTCCTATGCATAGCAGGGGTTTATCTTCAAACGAAGGAGAATATTGAAACAAGCAGCACTCACCGATTGTAGAAAGGTACACTTTATTCCATGGCAGGAGGGGGGTACATACGGTGCAAACACAGCATAAAGCAACAGCCGTTTTGCGCGTGTGTGCGCTTCTTCTGGCTTCATAGCAGGTGTTTATTCACGTCTAAAATTGTATAATGTCAACCTAAGAATGTAACAGAAAAATTATTTATTAAGCTGTCAACTAGGTAGAGGAGGGGTATATTACACCCAAAAATTTGTTAATTTCACCATAAAATGTAACTGACAATATTTATTTTTATTTTTACCGGTCCACTAGGTATAGCAGTGGTACTATACACACCAAAATTGGTGAATTTCACCCTAAAATGTAAATGACTATTTATTTATTTTTTAACCGGCCTAATAGGTATAGCAGTGGTACTATACACTCAAAAATTGGTTAATTTCACCCGAAAAAGTAAATGACAATTTATCTATTTTTGTTTAACCTGTCTACTAGGTATAGCAGTGGTACTATACACCCAAAAATTTGTTAATTTCAACATAAAATGTAACTGACAATTTTTTTTTTTTACCGGTCTACTAGGTATAGCAGTGGTGCTATACACCCAAAAATTTGTGAATTTCACCAGAAAATGTAAATTACAAAGTAGTGAAATGATATAAAATAAAACACGTACAAAAAAAATAAATGGATTTATGAGGTGGAGTTCCATATGGAGTAGGAGTTTGAGAAGGCGGTGGACGTAGCGGAGTAGGTGGAAGCGGCGGTGGAGGAGGACGAAACTGCCAACACAGGATTTTGGTTTTTATTTAATTTTGAAAAATTAAGGTACACTCCAAAAGAGTGTGAAATATCCAAAATACAAACATGAGCAATTGCGCTGCAGTATAACAATGGCTGCTTAGTGCCGGTATACATGTCTATTCTGCACAAGGTACGGACAAGTCCTGAGGGATCCATGCCTGGTTCATTTTCCACATTGGCTGTGGACAGGCGGCTGCGCTTGTCTGTGATAACGCCCCCTGTCATGCTAAACACATGTTCAGATACTACACTGGCTGCACGGCAGGCCAGCACCTAGAAGACGTAAAGGGCAAGCTCAGGCCATGTGCCCAATTTGGAGACCCAGAAGTTGAAGGGGGCAGACCCATCATTCAGTACGTGTAGGCGTGTGCACGCATACTACTCCACCATGTTGGTGAAATGCTGCCTCCTGCTAAGACGTTCCATATCAGCTGGTGGTGCTGGTTGTTGTGGCGTGCTGACAAAGCTTTTCCACATTTCGGCCATGCTAACCCTGCCTTTTGAGGTGCTGGCGGTGCCCCAGCTGCGTTGGCGACCTTTTCCTCATCCTCTGCCTTCGCCTTGTGCTTCCACTGTGCCCCCACTGTCTGGTGGGAATGCCACCAGCAGCGCGTCTACCAGCGTGTGCTTGTACTCGCGCATCTTACGATCACGCTCCAGTGACGGAATTAAGGATGGTACGTTGTCCTTGTAACGGGCATCCAGCAGCGTGGCCACCCAGTAATCAGCACAAGTTAGAATGTGGGCAACTTGGCGGTCGTTGAGGAGACACTGCAGCATGTAATCGCTCATGTGTGCCAGGCTGCCCAGAGGCAACGAAAAGCTGTCCTCTGTGGGAGGTGTATCGTCTGTGTCCTCTGTATCCCCCCATCCATGCACCAGTGATGGCCATGAGCTGGTCTGGGTGCCACCCTGCTGTGAACATGGTTCCTCCTCCTCCATCTCCTCATCCTCCACCTCGTCATACTCCAGAACGGTGCCCTGGCTGGACAATTGTGTACCTTGGGTTTGTGGGTGCAGGAACCCACCCTCGGAGCCACTTGTGAATGACTGGTCGGAAACCCTACGAAATGATCCCTCTTCCTCCTCCTCCTCCTCATCCTGTGCCACATCCTCTTCCATCATCGCCAGGAGCGTTTTTTCAAGGAGACATAGAAGTGGGATAGTAACACTGAGAGCGGCGTTATCGGCACTGGCCATGTTGGTGGAGTACTCGAAACAGCGCAACAAGGAACACAGGTCTCGCATGGAGGCCCAGTCATTGGTGGTGAAGTGGTGCTGTTCTGCCGAGCGACTCACCCGTGCGTGCTGCAGCTGAAACTCCACTATCACCTGCTGCTGCTCGCACAGTCTGGCCAGCACGTGCAAGGTGGAGTATCACCTTGTGGGCACATTGTATATGAGGTGGTGAGAGGGAAGGCCGAAGTTACGCTGCAGCGCTGACAGGCGAGCAGCACTTTATGCAGCAGCTCTGATATATCGGGGTCATTTTTAAGGAATCTCTGCACCACTAAATTCAGCACTTGCACCAGGCAAACCGGCTAGTCCCAGAGCTGCTACGAGATTTCGCCCATTATCGCACACCACCAGGCCGGGCTTGAGGCTGACTGGCACCAACCACTCATCGGTCTGTTGTTTAAGGCCCGTCCACAGCTCCTGCGCGGTGTGTGGTTTGTCCTCCAAACGGATATATGTTAAAAAAATGCCTGCTGTCGTTTACCCCTGGCTGTGCTGAAGTTGGTGGTGAAGGTTTTACGTTGACCGGACGAGGAGCTGGTAGAGGATGAGGAAGCAGAGTAGGAGGTGGAAGCAACAGGAGGCAAACTGAAGCGCCCTGCAATCCTCGTGGTGGAAGGACATGCGCCAAACTGCTATCCGCCTCAGGCCCAGCTGCCACTGCATTTACCCAGTGTGCTGTTATGGAGATATAACGGCCCTGACCGTGCTTACTGGTCCACGTATCCGTAGTCAGGTGCACCTTGTTACAGATGGCGTTTCGCAGTGCACACCTGATTTTGTCCCCTACTTGGTTGTGCAGGGAAGGGATGGCTCGCCTTAAAAAGTAGTGGCGGCTGGGCACGACAAACTGTGGGACAGCCACCGCCATAAGGCCTTTAAAACTATCCGTCTCCACCATACGGAATGACAGCATTTCAAAGGCCAGTAATTTAGAAATGCTGGCATTCAGGGCTAGGGATCGCGGGTGGGTAGGGGGGTACTTCCTCTTCCTCTCCAGCGTTTGGGAGATGGAGAGCTGAACGCTTGCGTGGGACATTGTGGAGATGTTTGCTGACCCAGGTGTTGGTGTTGCTGGCAGATCCTCTGTTTGCAGGGTGGCAGGTGGCACTGTCACTCCAGACGTGGATGAAGAGGCCGAGACTGCAGCAGAAGAGGAAGCAGGAGGAGCCAGAGACCTTTCTTGGTTTTTGAGGTGTCTACTCCACTGCAGCTCGTGCTTTGCACTTAAATGCCTGGTCATGCAGGTTGTGCTCAGGTTGAGAGCGTTTATGCCTCGCTTCAGGCTCTGATTGCACAGCGTGCAAACCACTCGTGTCTTGTCGTCAGCACATTGTCTGAAGAACTGCCACGCCAGGGAACTCCTTGGAGCTGGCTTTGGTGTGCTCGGTCCCTTGCTGCGGTAGGCAGTAGCCCTGTATGTAGAGGGTGTATCTCACACGGCCTGAACCAGTGTAGGCCTGAATTAAAGATTTATTTTCACAAAATGGCTGTATTTCAAATGCCTGAATCAAACCCCTGTATGTAGAGGGTGTATCTCACACGGCCTGAACCAGTGTAGGCCTGAAGTAAAGATTTCTTTGCACAAAATGGCTGTATTTCAAATGGCTGTATTACAAATGCCTGAATGAAACCCCTGTATGGAGAGGGGGTATCTCACACGGACTGAACCAGTGTAGGCCTGAATTAAAGATTTATTTTCACAAAATGGCTGTATTTCAAATGCCTGAATTAAACCATTGTATGTAGAGGGTGTATCTCACATGGCCTGAACCAGGATAGGCCTGAATTAAATATTTATTTGCCCATAATGGCTGTATTTCAAATGCCTGAATCAAAACCCTGTATGTAGAGGTTGCATCTCACAGGGCCTGAATCAGTGTAGGCCTGAAGTAAATATTTCTTTGCCCTAAATGGCTGTATTACAAATGGCTGTATTTCAAATCCCTGATTCAAACCCCTGTATGTAGAGGGGGTATCTCACAGGGCCTGAAACAGTGTAGGCCTGAAGTAAATATATCTTCGCACAAAATGGCTGTATTTCAAATGGCTGTATTTCAAATCCCTGATTCAAACCCCTGTATGTAGAGGGGGTATCTCACACGGTCTGAACCAGTGTAGGCCTGAAGTAAATATATCTTTGCACAAAATGGCTGTATTTAAAACGGCTGTATTTCAAATGCCTGATCCAAACCCCTGTATAGAGGGGGTATCTCACAGGGCCTGAACCAGTGTAGGCCTGAAGTAAATATATCTTTGCACAAAATGGCTGTATTTCAAGTCCCTGAATCAAACCCCTGTATGTAGAGGGGGTATCTCACAGGGCCTGAACCAGTGTAGGCCTGAAGTAAATATATATTTGTACAAAATGGCTGTATTTCAAATCCCTTAATCAAACCCCTGTATGTAGAGGGGGTATCTCACAGGGCCTGAACCAGTGCAGGACTGAAGTAAATATATCTTTGCACAAAATGACTGTATTTCAAATGGCTGTATTTCAAATCCCTGATTCAAACCCCTGTATGTAGAGGGGGCATCTCACACGGTCTGAACTAGTGTAGGTCTGAAGTAAATATTTATTTGCCCTAAATGGCTGTATTTAAAATCCTTGATTCAAACCCCTGTATGTAGAGGGGGTATCTCACATGGTCTGAACTAGTGTAGGCCTGAAGTAAATATTTATTTGCCCTAAATGGCTGTATTTCAAATGGCTCTATTTCAAATCCCTGATTTAAACCCCTGTATGTAGAGGGGTTATCTCACAGGGCTTGAACCAGTATAGGCCTGAAGTAAATATTTCTTTGCCCAAAATGGCTGTATTTCAAATCACTGTATTTCAAATGCCTGATTCAAACCCCTGTATGTAGAGGGGGTATTTTACAGTGCCTAAACAACTGTAGGCCTGAAGTAAATATTTATTTGCCCCAAATGGCTGTATTTCAAATGGCTGTATTTCAAATGCCTGATTCAGACCCCTGTATGTAGAGGGAGTATCTCACAGGGCCTGAACCAATGTAGGCCTGAAGTAAATATATCTTTGCACAAAATGGCTGTATTTCAAATGGCTGTATTTCAAATGCCTGATTCAAATCCCTGTATGTAGAGGGGGTATATCACAGGGCCTGAACCACTGTAGGCCTGAAGTAAATATATTTTTGCCCAAAATGGCTGTATTTCAAATGGCTGTATTTTAAATCCCTGAATCAAACCCCTGTATGTAGAGAGAGTATCTTACACGGTCTGAACCACTGTAGGCCTGAATTCAATATTTCTTTGCCCAAATTGGCTGTATTTCAAATGGCTGTATTTCTAATGCCTGATTCAAACCTCTGTATGTAGAGGAGGTATCTCACAGGGCCTGAACCAGTGTAGGCCTGAAGTAAATATATCTTTGCACAAAATGGCTATATTTCAAATGGCTGTATTTCAAATGCCTGATTCAAACCCCTGTATGTAGTGGGGGTATCTCACAGGGCCTGAACCAGTGTAGGCCTGAAGTAAATAAATCTTTGCCCAAAATGGCTGTATTTCAAATGCCTGATTCAAACCCCTGTATGTAGAGGGGTATCTCACACAGTCTGAACCACTCTAGGCCTGAAGTAAATATATCTTTGCCCAAAATGGCTGTATTTCAAATGGCTGTATTTCAAATCCCTGAATCAAACCCCTGTATGTAGAGGGGTATCTCACACGGTCTGAACCACTCTAGGCCTGAAGTAAATATATATTTGCCCAAAATGGCTGTATTAAAAATGGCTGTATTTCTAATGCCTAATTCAAACCCCTGTATGTAGAGGGGGTATCTCACACGGTCTGAACCAGTGAAGGCCTGAAGTAAATATATCTTTGCACAAAATGGCTGTATTTCAAATGGCTGTATTTCAAATGCCTGATTCAAATCCCTGTATGTAGAGGGGGTATCTCACAGGACCTGAACCAGTGTAGGCCTGAAGTAAATATATCTTTGAACAAAATGGCTGTATTTCAAATCTCTGAATCAAACCCCTGTATGTAGAGAGAGTATCTCACAGGGCCTGAACCAGTGTAGGCCTGAAGTAAATATATCTTTGAACAAAATGGCTGTATTTCAAATCCCTTAATCAAACCCCTGTATGTAGAGGGGGTATCTCACAGGGCCTGAACCAGTGTAGGCCTGAAGTAAATATATCTTTGCACAAAATGGCTGTATTTCAAATGGCTGTATTTCAAATCCCTGATTCAAACCCCTGTATGTAGAGGGGGCATCTCACACGGTCTGAACTAGTGTAGGTCTGAAGTAAATATTTATTTGCCCTAAATGGCTGTATTTCAAATGGCTGTATTTCAATCCTTGATTCAAACCCCTGTATGTAGAGGGGGTATCTCACAGGGTCTGAACCAGTGTAGGCCTGAAGTAAATATTTATTTGCCCTAAATGGCTGTATTTCAAATGGCTGTATTTCAAATCCCTGATTCAAACCCCTGTATGTAGAGGGGTTATCTCACAGGGCTTGAACCAGTATAGGCCTGAAGTAAATATTTATTTGCCCAAAATGGCTGTATTTCAAATCACTGTATTTCAAATGCCTAATTCAAACCCCTGTATGTAGAGGGGGTATTTCACAGTGCCTAAACAACTGTAGGCCTGAAGTAAATATTGATTTGCCCCAAATGGCTGTATTTCAAATGCCTGATTCAAACCCCTGTATGTAGAGGAGGTATCTCACAGGGCCTGAACCAGTGTAGGCCTGAAGTAAATATATCTTTGCACAAAATGGCTGTATTTCAAATGGCTGTATTTCAAATGCCTGATTCAAATCCCTGTATGTAGAGGGGGTATCTCACAGGACCTGAACCAGTGTAGGCCTGAAGTAAATATATCTTTGCACAAAATGGCTGTATTTCAAATCTCTGAATCAAACCCCTGTATGTAGAGAGAGTATCTCACAGGGCCTGAACCAGTGTAGGCCTGAAGTAAATATATCTTTGTACAAAATGGCTGTATTTCAAATCCCTTAATCAAACCCCTGTATGTAGAGGGGGTATCTCACAGGGCCTGAACCAGTGTAGGCCTGAAGTAAATATATCTTTGCACAAAATGGCTGTATTTCAAATGGCTGTATTTCAAATCCCTGATTCAAACCCCTGTATGTAGAGGGGGCATCTCACACGGTCTGAACTAGTGTAGGTCTGAAGTAAATATTTCTTTGCCCTAAATGGCTGTATTTCAAATGCCTGATTCAAACCCCTGTATGTAGAGGGGGTATCTCACAGGACCTGAACCAGTGTAGGCCTGAAGTAAATATATCTTTGCACAAAATGGCTGTATTTCAAATCTCTGAATCAAACCCCTGTATGTAGAGAGAGTATCTCACAGGGCCTGAACCAGTGTAGGCCTGAAGTAAATATATCTTTGAACAAAATGGCTGTATTTCAAATCCCTTAATCAAACCCCTGTATGTAGAGGGGGTATCTCACAGGGCCTGAACCAGTGTAGGCCTGAAGTAAATATATCTTTGCACAAAATGGCTGTATTTCAAATGGCTGTATTTCAAATCCCTGATTCAAACCCCTGTATGTAGAGGGGGCATCTCACACGGTCTGAACTAGTGTAGGTCTGAAGTAAATATTTCTTTGCCCTAAATGGCTGTATTTCAAATGGCTGTATTTCAAATCCTTGATTCAAACCCCTGTATGTAGAGGGGGTATCTCACAGGGTCTGAACCAGTGTAGGCCTGAAGTAAATATTTATTTGCCCAAAATGGCTGTATTTCAAATGGCTGTATTTCAAATCCTTGATTCAAACCCCTGTATGTAGAGGGGGTATCTCACAGGGCTTGAACCAGTATAGGCCTGAAGTAAATATTTATTTGCCCAAAATGGCTGTATTTCAAATCACTGTATTTCAAATGCCTAATTCAAACCCCTGTATGTAGAGGGGGTATTTCACAGTGCCTAAACAACTGTAGGCCTGAAGTAAATATTGATTTGCCCCAAATGGCTGTATTTCAAATGGCTGTATTTCAAATGGCTGTATTTCAAATGCCTGATTCAAACCCCTGTATGTAGAGGAGGTATCTCACAGGGCCTGAACCAGTGTAGGCCTGAAGTAAATATATCTTTGCACAAAATGGCTGTATTTCAAATGCCTGATTTAAATCCCTGTATGTAGAGGGGGTATCTCACAGGGTCTGAACCAGTGTAGGCGTGAAGTAAATATTTATTTGCCCTAAATGGCTGCATTTCAAATCCCTGATTCAAACCCCTGTATGTAAAGGGGGTATCTCACAGGGCCTGAACCAGTGTAGCCCTGAAGTAAATATATCTTTGCCCAAAATGGCTGCATTTCCAATGCCTGATTCAAACCCCTGTATGTAGAGGGGGTATCTCACACGGTCTGAACCACTGTAGGCCTGAAGTAAATATATCTTTGCCCAAAATGGCTGTATTTCAAATGGCTGTATTTTAAATCCCTGAATCAAACCCCTGTATGTAGAGGGAGTATCTTACACGGTCTGAACCACTGTAGGCCTGAATTCAATATTTCTTTGCCCAAAATGGCTGTATTTCAAATGGCTGTATTTCTAATGCCTAATTCAAACCCCTGTATGTAGAGGGGGTATCTCACACGGTCTGAACCAGTGAAGGCCTGAAGTAAATATATCTTTGCACAAAATGGCTGTATTTCAAATGGCTGTATTTCAAATACCAGATTCAAACACCTGTATATAGAGGGGTTATCTCACACTGTCTGAAACAGTGTAGGCCTAAAGTAAATATATCTTTGCACAAAATGGCTGTATTTCAAATGGCTGTATTTCAAATCCCTGATTCAAACCCCTGTATGTAGAGGAGGTATCTCACAGGGTCTGAACCAGTGTAGGCCTGAAGTAAATATTTATTTGCCCTAAATGGCTGTATTTCAAATGGCTGTATTTCAAATCCCTGATTCAAACCCCTGTATGTAGAGGGGTTATCTCACAGGGCTTGAACCAGTATAGGCCTGAAGTAAATATTTCTTTGCCCAAAATGGCTGTATTTCAAATCACTGTATTTCAAATGCCTGATTCAAACCCCTGTATGTAGAGGGGTATCTCACACGGTCTGAACCAGTGTAGGCCTGAAGTAAATATATCTTTGCCCAAAATGGCTGTATTTCAAATCCCTGAATCAAACCCCTGTATGTAGAGGAGTATCTCACACGGTCTGAACCACTGTAGGCCTGAAGTAAATATATCTTTGCACAAAATGGCTGTATTTCAAATGGCTGTATTTCAAATCCCTGAATCAAACCCTGTATGTAGAGGGAGTATCTCACAGGTCTGAACCACTGTAGGCCTGAAGTAAATATTTCTTTGCCCAAAATGGCTGTATTTCAAATGGCTGTATTTCAAATGCCTGAATTCAAATCCCTGTATGTAGAGGGGTATCTCACAGGTCTGAACCAGTGTAGGCCTGAAGTAAATATTATTTGCCCAAAATGGCTGTATTTCAAATGGCTGTATTTCTAATCCCTAAATCCAAACCCCTGTATGTAGAGGGGTATCTCACACGGCCTGAACCAGTGTAGGCCTGAATTCAATATTGGTGCACCAAATGGCGGTATTTAAAATCTCTGAATGTAACCCAAATGTATTAAGGGTGTATCTCACAATGACATCTGCATCAAAGGCTGCCAACAAAATGTTTTGTGCCCAAACGAGTGTTTGTTTAACAACTGAATTTGACAGCAGTATATAAGCCTGTAATTTCACACGTGCTGATGCTGCAAGGTCTGAAAATAGTGTTTTTTTTGTAAAAAAAGTGTGTTTTTCAAACCCCAGAAAATGATGGTTGTATTTCTAGCTTAAATTGCACTCTGACTAATACAGATATTGTAGATTGCAAAAAAAGTATTTTTTTGGTAACAGAATATGAAAGCTGTATATATTAAACTTGAATTTAACACTTGCAGATCTTGAAAATACAGTTTTTTGAAAAAAAAGTGTGTTTTTCAAACCACAGAAAATGATGGGTGTATTTCTACCTTAAATTGCACACTGACTAATACAGATGTTGTAGATTGCCCAAAAAGTCTTTTTGGTAACAGAATATGAAAGCTGTATATATTAAACTTGAATTTAACACTTGCAGATCTGGAAAATACTGTTTTTTGAGAAATAAAAGTGTGTTTTTTAAACCCCAGAAAATGATGGGTGTATTTCTACCTTAAATTGCACACTGACTAATCCAGATGTTGTAGTTTGCCCCAAAAAATTGTGATTTGCAATGTCCCAAAAGCTCAGATGCAGTGCTGGTGCTCTGAGCTTGCATAAAATGGCCGCCGCCGCCACCCACCTAACTAACAGAATTTTAAAAGTTTTTATTTATTTTTTTGGTCAATGGCCTCAGGGCAGGGTAAAACGATTGTGCCCTGCACCCACACAACTATTTCTAGGTAGATCGCTGAGTTAGATTCTCTCCTATTCTCTCCCTGAAATCACAAGTCCAGCAGCATCCTCTCCCTACACTTGTAACGTGCAGGGCTACGTGACTCAAGCTTATATAGGGCCTGGGTCACATGCTTCTCTGGCCAATCACAGCCATGCCATTAGTAGGCATGGCTGTGATGGCCTCTTGGGGCAAGTAGTATGACGCTTGTTGATTGGCTGCTGTGCAGCCTTTCAAAAAGCGCCAAGACAGCGCCAAACACCGAACCCGAACTTTTACGGAATTGTTCGGGTTCGGATCCGAGGTCCAAAAAACCTAAAGTTCGGTACGAACCCGAACTTTACAGTTCGGGTTCGCTCAACCCTACTTCTCACCAATCTGTCTCTGATAGTGTGACTCTTCCTAAATGTGACCAACGGTCTCTCTACATGTTCTGTAAGTGCATTGACATACACACATACACTCAGCTTTATATACTAGATTATTAGGGTGTAGCATTTAACCAAATGCAGTCAGAGAATTCTTCTTCATGTTTTTTTGGGGCCGTTCCCTTGTGGTCAGATGTACAGTACCTAGCAGAATGAGTCACTTAGGCTAGCATATCACGTTCAGAATATTTTCACACTTCCTTGTCTGTACAAGGTTCATTTTTATGATGTAACACGAGTTCAGCTCATTCTCTCTGATTTCTAATTCTATTGAGTGAATATTCAATCTAGAAATATTATAGTTTGCCCGTGGCCTAGCACCTGGAAATAGAGAAGTGGGAAAGAATGTCAAATATTAATAGGAGCATTAGCGTTGTAATTCAAAATGCGGTATATCCTTTTACTCTGAAGGAAAGCATCTGGATACTGTATGTGCATGTTACCAGAATTCTATACTATAATAATAATAATTATTATTATGATTTATTATTATTATTAATATTTTAAACAAAACTAAATAAATCACTTTTCGTGAACATTTTCTTACTTTTTGCACTCTTTTAGGGAATTTAAAGGGGTTATCAAAACCATGTTTTATAGTTTGGATAACCCATTTAAGAAAGGGGGTCCTCTATTTAGGATCCTCATCTCTTGGTCAGAGAGCATACCGACTAAAAAGAGCGGCTATTGCTGTGGAGGATCGGTTCTGTCCTGTATTACACAGACAACCTACTAATTTGAATGGAGTTTCCCTAGTGGTGGAACTGTGGGGTAATACATTTACAGGTCCTTGAAACTCCTTGAAACTTACAGGGG